>NW_026535289.1:3765523-4072056 GCF_026225885.1 Hylaeus anthracinus | reverse complement strand
ATATATATTGAACATATTAATATATTATATAAAAGTATATGAATGTACTCTTAAAGTGCTATCAAGATACATGCACCAACAAAGAACTTGAAGAACGTTATTCAAAAGTAATTTGGTTAGAAATTCAAGCTTTTAGTCTATGCCAAATGTCTAGCATCCTTCTGATAGGTAGAATAATGTGCTCAGAAATAAAATTTGTTTATAACTTCGATACATTGTTTATCGTTCTTCAGCACATTTGAAGTTCAAATTAAACTTTCATTAATGTGTCCTCGACAAATTATAATTCAAACGATAAACATGTTTTAACCAGCTTCGCTCTTCCTGTCAAAAGATTGATTCACATTCGAAATTATTATTATTCGTCCCTTCTCAGAATAAGTTTGGCGACCCCTCGTAGACGAGGAATGCTAAGTAGTGGTAAGATTAGGCGTCCGTAAATAGCAGTGGGCTCGGGTAACGAGACGTTCCTGCGTAACGAGGGTTTCCGAAGAAATCATTAACAGGGCAATTCCCGCGCTTCGCGAGTAATTACACACTCAACCATAGAATTCCAACTATCCCTGATTCATTATGCTGACATCGCGGCAATAGATCGCTTTTTGTCTTCAATTCGTCAAATCCACGCGACTGTGTCCGATCCTCCGATTTGATAAGCAGAAATGTTTAATGCAGTTTCAGATACTGGATGAGATAGACAAAGTTTTTATCGAAGTAAAACTAAGGTTTCGTATAACAAGTGAAAGATAAATAAAAGAAAGTTCTATGTGGGAACTTTTGGAGCACTCTGTATATTTATAATTATAGAGGCGTAGTTTACAATTTTTATTTTCGTATTATTGGGAGTTAACTCGGAAAACTAATAATATTATATTTTCAACAATTTAAACAATTGCGTGCATAGAATAAGCCAAAATTACATTTAATAGAAAGCACAACATTACGTTAATTTAAATTAAAATCACAATCTTCATTTGACTAAACATTGCGAATATATAAGTTCGCGTACAGCACTCGGTTACATAGATTTATTCGCAAAGTCAACGAATTTAAATTGTTCGTACTTCCAAACCGTCTAATTACTACAGAAAGAACAAACAATATTATTCTCCTCAATTGATTGAAAGATATCGTCTTGAATTATGTCGTTTAATTGTTCGTGACTGTCGCGCGGAGACCATGTTAGGCATCCGTTATTCGAATCAAATTCTACCCATCTCTGTTCCGAACCGAGAGAAAATATGTGCGAGAGGGCCTCGCGTACGCGATGATAAAACCAGAAAAAGGAATGGGAAAAAAAAGTCAGAAAAATAGTAGCGCTCGCTGGCAGCGCGGAATTGCAGAACTGCCTTTAATTAAAGCCATCAAGCTAGTTGAACAATTATCATTAATTACGGACGTTGGTTGGTCGCTCACACGAGCCATCGTCAGCGCAGAGCTGCCCTAGAACGTTTGGTTTCTCTCGCGTGCACGAAGACGGTTTAAAGAGACGCGGACCGCAACAAAAAGAAGGAATCCGACGCATAGGAAGGGAGAACGAAACACGATGGTGTATTTTCATCGACGTCCGCCTTCCTCACGGTCTGGACATCCAATTTGAATTCTTAAGCGAAACGATTTTCACCGCTGTTTGAAGAAGTGCTAATTAAAAAAGCGAGCACCTGGTATCATGTTCAAATCCTCTCTCGATCGTCTGTAAATCGTTGGATCGTTAACCGTCCGGTTATTAACGGACGGGAACAGTCTAACAGGAACTATTCTGAAACGATAGAGATTTCTCTGATCTCGAAGAACGTCGACGATCTTAATTTTCTATTCTTCGAGATTTCTTAATAGTTTTTTTTTCCAAAGCAATACAAAATTCTTTGCCCTGAAACTATGACCTTTCGATTCAGAGTTTTCTGGGGTCTCTTTAGGAAACTTCAAAATTAATATTAATTCAGATTGCGTGTTATTAATTCAGAAACGTGTAAACGAATGATTGTTTGCAGTGAAAGGGTTTTCACAGAACTTCAAGCACAAGTTTTTTACTTTATATGTTATTTTGTATTTGTTTGGGAACTTATGTTTTCAAGACACAAGACAAATATTCAGTAAAAAGGAATACAAGGAAAATGTGAAGAACGCAAGTCTAATTACAGAAATCTACCCTCGATCGCTGAAAGTTTCAACCTGAAAACTAACCAACACTTAAAATAGAAAAGAAATAGAGCACAAAGCAGAAAGATACCAAGCTCGCGTATTTTCTTTCGGAAGAATGTTGGATAAAGGATCTGGATAGACAGAGCCTCGAAGAGTCTGAAACGTTGAAGTTTGAACGCACTTGGCGTACGTTTTCCTAATGTACGCCGATCCAAATTTTACGTTTCGGGGAGTGCCACGAAGCGTTTGAAGCGGTAAAAGTGCTCTCGGAGATTAGGGTCAAGGAACTCCCCGCGTCGGTGGGTTCATCTTCGGGGGACAACAATTTCGAAAGGCCAGCGGACGCATCGCTCAAAGAGATCCGTGCTACAATAAAGAGGACAATTTACGTTCAACATTGTGGTCGTAAAACCGGGGCCAATGACTCGATGAGCCGGCCCGAGAGTCTCAATGTCATGATTTACGCTCACCGAATAATTCCCCCTGGACGGCGAAACGGTGGACGTACGATCGTGGAAAACGCGTTAATCCGGCATTTCCGAGTGCTTACTTTCGAGCGTGTCCCGTTACAATCCTGATAAAACGCTATGTATAGACCCCGAGTTTTCAGTATTGTCATTAACTTCTGCAGTTTATCTTTCGTTTCCCACTTAGAAAATTAGTATTCTAGGATAGGATTAAACGTACGAAGATAAACCATGCTTAGGTAAATTAGTAGCAGGGTAAACGACTCTGTTGAAAATCATAGTTTAGTACCAGTTTTTAGCTGAAATGATAATAATCTAAATATACTCGCGCTTGAGTTGCGCCAAGTGGATTTGTTGTGCTCTCTGACAAATGATTTTTAAAGTTCTAATATACATTCAGTCAATCTTCTTCCAGTTATTTAACTTTCTGATTTTGAAAGTAGAATGAAATTGAAAATAATTTCGCGTCCTGAAACACGCGATAAAAACCGAAGTATTATATATAATATATTATAATATATTACGAATTACGATAATAAATTCGAATACAATAACGAATTTATAAACATTATTAAATATTACAATTTGAAGAGTAGATAAATAGAAACTGAGCAAAATTATATACTATCTTGGAAGGCAGGTATTTCTACATAATGATTGTACACAGCTATATTCTATCGGACACACAATACAATCATGCCTGTCACAGTATATATTCTTGTTATCGAAAAGACACACACATCATAATGCTTCTATTATCAAGAAAGGCAGTATATCAACTAAGTAAAATTGCGCATGACAATAAATTGCGCGTTATCCGAGGCTGGTCTCGATTATGGTGTCTTAACGGGACAATGGCGACCGTGGACGATAATGGGGCCCGATAGCCGGGCCCTTATTAGGAAAAATTTAAGGTTCGGGCCGCGTGTTTATGGGGCGTGCGGACCTCACGCAAGAACGGGCCATATTTCTCCGTGAAATTTAACGAACCTCCGCGCGATGGGACACCATTAAAAAATTCCTGGGCGTCATGTGGCACCGGCGCATGCAACGGCGATAAACGCCGCCGGGGCGGACTAAGCGCGAACGATACGAGGGAAACGACGAGGAATGATAATATTACGGGACGTTTCACACAGGTCCCGGTGCAAAAGTGTCATTTGGCGAAGAAATTGATTTATTAGCTGCAAGGAATAATTGCACCCACCGCGAAGCTCGATTTATGAGCCGCGATGCTCTCGACGGGTACACCGCGCGATGGAGCGCACGCGTTGAACTCTCTGGGCGAAAAGAACCTTTTGCGTTCTTTATTTCTGCTCGCAAGATAGAGTTATTTGTGATACTTTGACGAGTACTGAGCACTAGATGCCTTAGAATTATAATTAGGCAGGTCTAGTATCAGGAATTTAATTGTCAGGGCAGTTATGTAGGGGATGTTTATGAGAATTCATTTTGTTATTATGAGATTTAGGTGCAAGGAACCTCAGAATTTGAGTTAGGCGAGCCTACGTTGAAGAATGTAACTGTCAAAGCACTCATCTAGTTAGATCTCTAGAAAAGTCTCTGAATAGGAAGACTTGAAAGGAGAACCATTTCTCAAATTACACTTGCATACATGAAGATTAAGAATTATAATCAGGAAGACTCAGCCTGTTTTAAAAAAACAGTTCGAATGATGTCTGTGTTTAGAAAGTGTTCATACATTAATTTCTCTACACAAAAATAATATTTATACTTTTTCTTTTTTACTACAAATGATTTCACATATTGAAAGTACTTACAACAAGTCGAGAGATTAGTATAAAGCGTACCTAGTCTAATTTTTCCAGCAACATTCAATTACATTTTAAAGTCTCGATCGTCGACACGTACGCATCGACGCAACGTCACCAGACGGACGTTTTAATTATTTAGGCTGACAAGAAGCGCGTTCGGACGAAAAAGTTCGGAGCCGTGGGAAACTCGAAAGTGCATTTCGTGCACGTAACGAACTTAAATAGGCGGATCGTGTGCATCGGTTGCCCGGCGACTATTATCAGATCAATATTTGCCAAGGAGGGCCGAACTTGCCTAACTTTGAGCCGCGTTTTAGGCTAATTTGCGTCTGCCGAGGGTGGCTTCTTGGGAGGTAGAAAGAAATTCGTTGCACGCTCTGGCAAACGCGAGAGGGAAAATTCGTGGCGACGTGTAATTCGATTACAATAGCAAGAAATTTGTTAAAAGAACGTGTCCAACTAATTCTCTGGTTACAGAGATATTTAGATCAAGCACGGATTCTCCAAGTCCAAGTTCCAGTGAAATTCTAAAGAATTAACGTAGCAACAAAAATATAAAGCTTTATTTTTAGAAAAATAAAAATCTAGAAAAAATACTACATTATCAAGACACTTTTTCAGCTCTAAATATTTTCTCTCGAAGATTGTTCAAGACTGAAACGTTTCGATGTGCCAGGCAGAGAACGTTCCACGCGAAGGGTGCATCGAAAGGGCACAAAAGAATAGGGAACCCTTCCTCGCAACCGTGAAAGAGTTGTGAAACCACGAGGTTCTTTTACCTTCGCGACCAGAAAGAATCGACGGCGTTTCGCGCATAATTAACCAGTTCTTGCGAGCGTATTTCATCCCCCCCGGTGACGTCTCTATCCAAGCGCTTCGCTCATATCGCCGCGTTTACTCGGATTTACATCGCGCATACATATGTATGGAAGAAACTACGATTTGTATCGTCACGTTGGCCAATTAAGGTGCCGGTGTCGTTAACGAAGAGAATAATTAGAAAGCGCGGCTCGGGGGACGGTTCCTCGTACGTTGTGGCCACGTTTCTTTTTTCATTTTTTTCTTTTACTTTCTCGGCTGCCTCGGAGGCAAAAAGCGTGCAGGGTGCGCCCTTTAGGTGGTGGAAAGACGCCAAGAATTAATATGTACGTAGGACGTATTTGCATTCGAAATGCCTGCATATGAAACGAACGTGACGACCCATAGAATGCCCGTGAAACGGACAATTAATGGGGGGCAATTAGATAGATTCTCACGGGACCACCCAGTATGTATGTGTGTGTGTGTGTGTGACTGTCTGGGTTTCTTTTATATTTTTTTATGTTCTTCAAATTGTCTCTAATTTTATTTAATTTTATCTTCTTGGAAGAAAATATCGTCTAGAAATTTTGGAACAAAATTTCTTCGATAAAGTTTTCGAAATAATTTTTAAAAACATTTAAGTATTCTGTAATTTTGTCTGTTTTTAACTCTTGTAGAGGAACATTATGAGGGAATAAGAAACAGAAGGTGCACATCTTTCGAAAAAGTTTCTGAAGTAATTGTTTGGAGCAACAAAATGTTCAGGAAGGTTATTAAGTGCTGCTGGTTTGAAAACTGAACTTATCGACCAGGGCTATTAGTAGAAACACGAACGGTAACTGTCATTGTTTATTCATGTACGATGATTTCAAGATAAGATGTTATCGAGCACGGTGTCCACCAGCGGCGAGTGTAGCTAGTGTCAGTTGTTAACGTGAGCATCAAACATTTAAAGCGAATATTGACACGATAGAATTTAGAAATTTTTAGTAATATGTACACAAAGATATAGTATCTTTGAAGATTTTATATTCTGCTAATTAAACATTGACCACATTGATATATCATTCTTTTTTATGATATTGCAATCGTTATTTAAAATCTCGAAATGGATTATATAAAATAATTAAGTACATAACGTTAAGAGGAATTCCTTCTGCTTAGTTCTGCTTAGAAATTTCAACATTTTACCCTGCATTACTTGCTAAAATAATTATTCCTTTTTATTCCTTTCGAACATTTCTTTTTGCAATTTCAAAATTGTAATTAACCCTGCCTCTAGCTACGGAATTAAGCTGGAGTAATTAGTCACGCATCGATTTGTCGTGCGCGATTCCCATTCGGAAAAATGGCTCGTACTTAAGTAGCGTTCGATGAATTTCGAGTAACTTGAGCGAGTTCTAGCTACCATGCGACGGGATCGAGAAGAAAAAATGAGAAGATATCGTCGCATGAATAATAAACAGGTCGTCGTTTCGATATCGCGCGGAGCGCAACCGTGGCACGATTCGCTTTGCACCCGCGCGACCGCGAGCGGCCGAGCTCCGAGTACACCGTGCTAAACACATGATTCCATGTTTACGGTGATCGGTTACGATCGGTAATCAATTATAACGGGGATCGGGCTCTTATCATCGATCACGGAAAATTACCCGCCATTAATTCTCACCTTGAATTCGCGTTCCCCCTCGCCGCGCGGACTAAAACCACAAAATTATCGGTTTCTCGCTTCTGGAGTCTCAACTGCAATCCGGAGGAACGATATCGATCATGTTCTCGCAACCATGTTCTCAGTGGATCGCGAATTCGTGCTATTAGGTGGATATTTTGAGCTCTGGTTGTGGAAAAACTAGGGCACTTTTGCAATTGTACTCAAAATTTAAGGTATTGGTTTGGAAAGGTATCAAGGGGTTGATTAAAAGAAGAAAGGATTATTTCGGATTGGATTTCGTTTTTGACGTGAAAAATATATACATTTTTTATATTAATTCTACTGAAGAGAACTGTTCTATGTGCTTTGGAGACGTTGCGTATCGGAGACAACTATTGTATTAACATAATAAAAATTGAAAATAAATATATGAAGGATGTGGATGTTATGAAATGAAGGTTATATTCAGGTTTCGGTCAACCATTGTCCTTGTTTAGGGTTAATAGTGTAAAAGTAGATGAGTAATGTGAATATTAATAGAATAAATTATATTGATACAAGAATAATTGTTGGAACTAAAGGGAACCAAAAGTGTGGTGGATTATATGTGAGAAAGAAATAAACCTCAGATGACGTATACAGTATTGAAATAAAATATAGGTATTAAACTTCAGATAATAGATACAATAATACCAAAAGCAACTGAATATATACAAAGATATTATCAGAAATAATAAAGTAACTAAATACCCTACAGAAAATAATAAAATACAAAAACTAACATGCACATACAGTACATGTACGACATCCATTGTTTCAAAATTAATAAAACATTCCTATCGCGAATGTGCTTCAAACTGGAATAAATGTTAGAAGAATGATTCCCATTTATTCCAATAGAACAGAAAAATAACACGAATCATTACATATCAATCCATGGAATCCAATCGCAACAAAAATTGAACACAGAGTTCCATCGTTGAAACGGAAAAAGATGCTTCCCAATAGCGAGTTACCGATGATATCGAAACTGTTGCGACTCGACGCTCGATTCGCGAGCGTCGGATCGAAATTGTTTTTTCCCCCCTCCGGGCAGGTCACTGATTTTTCCTCCCCGTGACACGAAATTAATGGGACTCGAGCGAGGGGGAAAATTTGATAAACCGTTCGCAGCTTTTCCCCTCCCTCCAACGGCTCGTCGATGCAGTCGATGTTTACCGCGAAAATCGTTTCGCTGATCGGGCAAACAAAAACCCAGCGGGCGCGAATCCCGCGAAAAGATATTCCGTTCGATCGAACGCGTGCTTTTTTCCATCGGCAGTCAAAAAATTTCACCGCGATAAAGCAAAGAGAGCCGATCGCGCGGAGAGGGGAGCGGAGGGGAGAAAAAGGTACGCGGACGCGATTTTCGGAGGCTGTAAAAAACACATGTTTGCACCAGGAGCCGCTATGGCAGTGCCCCGATCAGATGGCTACGGGGCCGATTTGCATGCGACCTTTGCCTCCAGGTGTTTCAGAATTTGCATACGAAAGGGTGGCGCTCACAGATTTCCCCTCCCGTTCCTTCTGCTCTCCTCTCGTTTCGTTTTCCCCGGTGCGCTCCGCTGTCTTCCTCTTTCTCTCTGGACCGCGCAACCCCCGGCGTACGCATTTATGGGTTACTGGCTCAGCGTGTCGCGTGGTTAACTCGCCGTTAAATTTTCGTTAACGTCGCTCTTTAACCGGCGCGGCTTCGCCAGCTGAACGGAAATTACGATCGTCTCGAATTAGTTCGCGAGCTGTTGCGAGAACTGTTTCAAGGGAGTGATTCCCTTTTTTTCTCCGGCTTGGGAAACGAACATTATTCGAGAATTTATTTGAAGTATACGGCACGAGCGACACGTTCGAGGTGTTCTCCATTCGTTCGAGGTGTATTTACAAGGTAAAATATATTTATTTCGTGTGGAAAATACAAGTACTGCAGGAGGGTGTTGATAACTCGCTGTGACGGAGAAAAGAGGGATAGAAGAGTGGACGTCTTCCTTTGGAAGTGAATTGGAATAATTGTTTTGGAAGGTTTTTGGGAATGAAGCGTGGGGAAGATTAATTTGTTGTTGTTAGAGACAAAATTACTTCTCCGAATTAGTAAATAAAAATTAAGTAGATAAATAACAGTGTTGATATTGGTTCTCATATACTGATCAAAAGCTCTGGTTTTAATAAATATCATTCAATATACTATATACGATTATTATTTATAAAACTGAGTTCACGTTTTACTAACACAACAATAGAGCAAATTGTATCAACTTCATTTATAATGTCTTATATATCAGCAGACAAACTATTTGTAGATGGCCTGATAACGACACAAATAAATAGATATGGAAAATGCAAAAATATATAGGTCCTTATTTTAGTAATTTATTATCAGGGGAAAATTTATCAGTATTTGCATGGAAATAGAGATATAGATTAGTCCAACAAGACTCTAAGCGTTTATCAGCATTACGCAAAATATCTTTAATTACAAATATTAATGAATCACAAAAATTGCGAAATAAGGATAAATGCCGTCCATTTAAATATTTCCACCGTATTATATTTTGATCTTCTTAAATAATATGTATAATTCTAGTCTTACATAAAATATAAATAAAATAGTAAAATAATACAAAGATAAGAGAATTTAGAAAATGAAAAATATCAATTAAATAATAATGATGTACGTGATAAAATATTGTCACATGATCTTGACCATACAATTTCACTTACACAATAATTTATCCGATACTTTTTAGTCAAGGTCCCCCAGACCATCGTTATTTTACCATTACACAATACAATTTAAATAAACCCCACTTAACGTTTCTTCCGCCGCTTTTACGATCAAGATTTGCCGCGACAATGAAAGTAAAAGCGCTAGAGTACAAATTTCACGGACCAGTCGTAAATAATCCGCCACGGTGAACAAAATCAACGTGTCCTGTAGGAGAGGTTGTAAAAGTCGGGCTCCGTCGTCGCATAATTGCGATAATTTATTCGTAAAAATCACGGCTCGGTTACGATCGCAATCAAAAGAGCCACATGACGCGTTAAAAATTCCGACGCGAGAAATAAGCGACGTTTTGCTGGCTGGAAATTTTAACGAGTTACTCTCGAAAGCGCGGAACGGTCTCCGCGGAGGGTTCGGCGAATCAAAGCCTATTATAAATTCAATCACGCGCACGGCCAGCCAGAAACGAGCAAACTGAAAAGAGTCCCATGCCATTACTTCTGATTACCGATCGGTATCGCGCGCGATGAAGGCTACTGCAAATATCGTTTGCGCGCAACGAGAGTTTCCACGCAAACCATTGATTTATGTATTGCGAAACGCAGACAAGGATCGTGTTTATCGAGCGAGATTATCCGCCTATCGACGGGAGCAGAAACGATTTCATACGAATCGTTGTCGGACACGGCAGAACCTCCCATTATCCAGACACGCTGGAACGGTATTCACTCTCTGATAAAAATTTCTATCTTCCCCTTGCAATCAATGCTTTTAATAGATTTATATAAATTTAGATGTACATATTTTTTGGCGCTTAGCAAATACGCCTATTTATAACATATTTAAATTCACAGTGTATAAGTGTTGTTCTACACTATTCTACAGCATTGAATTTCACTAATAATGCAAATTTCATAAAAATATACGTGATAGTGATACTGATTAATGATGAGACAGTATTTCATTTCATTGTAATAGAAATTTACTTGAATAAAATAATATTTTATATGGCTGTGTAAACAAAAGCTTGAATACTATAATAATTTACTTGAATGTAAAGATGACGGCTTGTTAAAACTAATATTTTATACGGTTGGAAGAAAAAGAAAGTACCATAAAATATTAATGCTTTACAATATTGTATATAATAAATATTATAACATTTTATATTAAAAAGAACACAAGTGTGAGTAAAATAATTCGCTTACATCTGTTCTGTTCCCACGACCACACGAAATATTGTTTCACCCAAAAACGCGCAGTTCTCCCAACGAATTAGCAATTGCTGTTAACATCTGACGGTCGATCGTAGTGAAAAAATGCTCCACTTTTTCACGATAGTTACAAGCGATGGAGGATTCTCGTCCACTCTGCGGATCACGCGTTCCAATGGATGCTCTCAAAAAAATTTTATCGACATGTTACATCGCTCTCCATCAGTCTTCGTTACTTTTTTTTTCTTGCACCCAATTATTCTCGAGGTTAAAGAATCAATAATCAACTCGACAAAAAATCGAGATTCCCCAGTGGATTTGAAATACTTTCGAAACTCCCCGAGGCGAACCGTGTCTGTCGAAGCGTTCCTACGCGCCGTGTCTGACAATGATTGAAGGCTGACTTATACTACTTCCTCCGCAGTCACCTCGAAAGTCGCTAACGCAGACTCCGCGCTACTTGCCATTGAGTTCTAACCATGCGTGATCTTGAGAATGATATCAATTATGCAGCTCGTAATAGTAGAAAAAGATTTAATGGGTCGTAGAGTGAATAAATAAATGCACGATTCTCATTAGTCTTGACGAAACCGATTTTTAAATTGCTCTGTTTGTTGCAACGCTATACTTAGTTGAACAATTGTTTTTATCTTGTTGATCGAGTTTTATAATCTATGAATTAAAAAACAAATCTGTCACCAACATTTATCCTGTATACTTTATGTACCCTCTCGCCAGGGTTGCAATTAACGGCTAATGAACATATTAAAGCAACAATTATCTCTGCATAACGATCGTTAGATCACTGGAGAATACCTTGAAAGTTACAATTACAGGTTGAGCCTAACCTTGCTGTCTCTTTATGTTATCTATTCTTTTGTAAATTATGAAGTGTCTAAAATGGTCTTTCTCGGGCACGGTGGTTAATATACTATTAATCAATGGTATTAACTTTGTTGGTGTCCTATATTTGAGTAAGACTGTTCATACTTCATAATCACATCTTGCACTTCGTAATTTTAAAAACTTCTCCGAATTCTCTACAATTCTTCACAAATAGAAAGCACATTCGAATTGAATATTTTTATTCAAATTCGCGATTAAACATTCTTTTCCATTGCAGTGCGCATTAAATCGTTATAATTAAAAAAAGGTATATAAACTTACCACTAAAGAACGAACTGCCTTGACCTTTCTTCAAGAACAATTTCGGATCGTAGTACGATACCAATATTTGATCCACAGATCATCAATATTGTTAACAAATTCGATAAATCTAAGGTATTTAACATCTACAAAATCTGTTTCACGTATCGTAGAAGCATCGCATAATCATCATCCGTTGTTTCCATCTTCGCAGATGTTCAGGCTACCTCCCAGCATCCCTTAGATAAAAAAAATTCGTACTCGCGCCTCATATTTGTCCAACATTTAATCTTCTTCGGCGCTGATCGCTTAATCCGCTCCGGAACCTCCGCGGTGTCGCGGCATCTACGCGCGTCTAACCGCGTGCGTGTGCGTGGTTCTGCGATGATATGGAGAGGCCGGTTGGCAGCCATCTTGGCTGACGTCAGCTCATGCCGAGCACGCAACCGCGAAACGCCAACTTCCTCGTTGCGATAGCGCCTTACTTTTTATTCCTCCCTCTCCTCCCTTCGCGCTTCTCTCACTCTCTCTCTCTTTCCCTCTGTATGCGCTTCCCTCTCGTTGGTTCCTTATACGCCTCCTCTCACCCCTCTCTGTACACACGGTGTGTGTACATAAATACATGTTTAGGCTGCGAAACGAACCGAGACACCCCTCCCGCGTTAACTAAAATGGCGGAATTTAATGGACAAACGCTCGACCGCTATTCGCCGCTCGCTATGAAAATTAAGGTAGGCGGTGGCGGTAGCATGATCCTTATCGCAGCTGTTCGGTTTCCTCGTCGCGGAAGCGGTGAGAAAATCGCGCTCGCCCCCTCCCCGTTCCATCGTCGGGATCCATCGGATGTCGTTGGAAAGAAGAACGACGTCGATCTCGAGCTAAGAAAACTCGAGACGCTGCGTCGATGATTCAAAGCTGTTGGCACTTGCAATGACGCAAAATTAGTTCCAACAGACATTGCGTAATTGACGAATTAATTTGTCTGCGCTAAAACGCGTCGTCTTTTCGGGACCAGGTGCTAAAAGTTCTTTCGAAATTAGAAATTGATCGTTTTAGAAGTTGAATATTTATTGGGAGCGAGATCCTGTGGTTGACTTGGACGTCTTAAAGATCATTTCGCCCGGGGATCTTGATGTCGACGGATGCTGTGTCACTTGATTTTTTCATGGAAGAATTCTTATCCTGTTTACATGCTCAAATATGTAGCTGTAACATCTGATGGATGCGTTTCCAATTCTATTTGATTTATTCGTGAGCTTTTCTAACCCCTGTAAGGCGGATAGATCAACAAAGTCTTCAGGTTTCTATACTCAACTACCACTGATTAGGACAATGTTTCCTAATATGGACCAGGGATTTTCTTAATTTCGAGTATTCTACATACGAATGAGAAAGATAAAACTATCGTTCCTGCTCTTACAGACACAGATTGAAAATTCAAACTTGAATAGGAGTACAGTCAGTCCCATAAATATCCGTACCCTCTATGTCTATTGAAGAAATTTGTTTAATTAAATGGTAAGTTTGATGCGTCCAAGTGTATGTCTGCATAAATATGTTGATGTATGTATAAATATGTACATGTACAAGCTTATTCACATACATATTTATAATGGAAAGTTCATTTGATAATATCAAAACTATTATTTAATTTAGTCAAACTTCTTCAATGGACATAGAGGGTACGAGTATTTATGAGACTGACAGTATGTCTTACCCACCAAGTATTGTACTATCTATTTCATTCTTCAAATTTTATATATTTCTACAGTATCCCGAAGACCTGTGAAAAGGTAATCGACCAGGCCCTCGACCTCTTCCTCCTCCATTTTATTTCTCGCCTTATCCTCCACATAAACTCGCGAAGTAAAACATAAAATAAATAAATCCTCGAGAGGCCTTGGTAGCGCAATAACGTCCACACACACACACACACACACACACACACACGCACACCCCTCCCCTCCCTCGAGATGGACCGCTATCTCGCATCGAAATTTTCGGAACCTAAATAACGTCGCGAAGCGTCGAACATCGCGTCTCAAGTGCCGAAATCTTGGCGCTCATTTGAAGCAATCTGAAAATAAAGATGCACGCCCGGGCGCCAAGATGCTCGAGGGTTAATGACGGTCCCTTTTACGATGTCACGCGATATCTGGCCATGCAACGCGGGTAATTTGAATTCGCGGAAGCCCATAATTCAAGAGACGTCGTGGTTTTATGTTATCGTCGAGTGTTCCTCGACTGAGGGCAGATAGAGGGGCGTTTCGTGACGCTGTAAAGAGTTCCGAAATACGCGAAAGAGATGAGAAAAGAAGGTAGGGGAGGGGGGCGTGTTGTAACAAAAAAAATTGGCGTTTAAATCAGACCTCTTCTTTATGGTTCCAATAAAGCACGCGGCATTCGACGAGGCTTCGATTAGTACCGCGGAGAACCTGTTTTGAAACGTAGGGGGCTGAAGGGGTGGACACGAGGAGGACGCACGGTGTAAAGCCGAAGGACTCCGCGGGCTATCGTTCACGTGCAATGGACATTTTTTCGCAGAAACATTACGATTTATTATGGCGCCTTCTGCTCGTCCGTGATCGGTTTACTGGAAAAACCAGTCCCCGGCAAAAACTCGATGAAAAACGAGATCGATATCTAACCGCGTCGCTAATCCGGAGCCAGCTCGCATTTCGTTTTCTTCTCCGGACGAACACGATTCGTAGCTGGCCGGTTAGAACGAGAAACGAAACGGGTAAACTGTCGGTGGACGACTCTAAGCGTCGCTGAAGCGAATATTAATTTTTTGTCGAATCTCTGGCCGCGATTCAAACGTCCCGGCAACGGAACGGCGATCTCGAGGGTTTCGTTTCTTGCTCGCTCTGGAACCATTACCGCGATCACGTCTCCGGTCTTTTTTTCTTTTCAAATAAATTGCTTTCAGGAATCCGATTTTTTGCCCTCTGTTTACTCCGTGGAATAGTTCTTCAAAAGTAGACAATAATAAATGGAAATATTGGACGAGCGAAATAAAGTTTTTGGACAACGCAAAGAGAAAGGATATGCTGGATGAAAATTGCGTCGTAAGAAGAATAATTGTGAAAACTGTTTATTATTTTAAGAATTCATGTAGCAAATTCAACTCGAATAAAGATTAGATGGATGTAGTTGGTATGTCCCTGTCTCATAGTGCAAATACAGCAAACCGTTGGTTTTCATTTTCAAAATCTTATATGAAGCTGTTTTGAATCAATGTTCGTGCACTTTTATCTTACATTTGATATACAGTGAGAAAGTTAGGTAAATGTTGAAGCTCTGAATTGAGAAGCCGCTGTACTTAAAAATTGTAATAATATAATATAATATAAATAATATAACAAGAATTAAATTTGAATACCGAACGAATCTTTGTTTAGAGTTTCGATTACAGTTCTACCCGCAACCTGCCAAAGAGATTACGGGTGCTGACAGTTATTTGTCTACTTTATTACTGACAGTACTGTCGTACACGCACTATAATATGCTAATAAGGGGACGCTAAACCTCCCCGTGTAATGACGGATCGTCGTATTCCGTTTATGTGAACACACCCCCGCGTCATCCCCTTTGCGTTCAGGAGATCGTTACGAGGATCTTAGAAAATGTCGTAGGAGAAACGTCACGTGCGTTCGTGTGACTACGGGAAACGATAATTACAGGAGTAAAATGTGAGGTAAACATGACAATTACCAGTGAGCGAATGCTTAGACTTGCATATGAAATGCTGACGGTAGGCGTTAGTGTCTTATTGACTTTAACTCCTCGATTAATAATTCTATCGAGTGTGGTTGACTCTAGTTTGTTAAACTGGCGGGTGCTAAAATAGTATCGGTCATGGTTTTTCTAAACTTTCCTGTATTTATACGACACGTACTTCATAATATTCATATAAAATTTGTTCAATCAACTGATTTTATGCATTTATGATGCAGACGAATATGAAAAATATATGCTACACGTAACCAAAAGGTGTATACACTTATGCAAAATGGAACATTAATATTACTGTATTAATTAACTGAATATATTCTACATAACCAATGAAAAGTATAAAAAATATCCGTCCATCCATCCGTTACTTAATAAAAAAATAGAATTCCAACAGCAGAATGGAAAAACACGTAACGTTCAGCGAATTCAACTTTAACCATAAATGATAAATTACGACTATGACGTGTATTTATTCGTCTTTCATTATCGGATTTTGCCCATCCAGCGTGGACGATTGACCGTGCGAGGGCTGGGTTGGGGCTTGATCGCGGGCGTGGTGCGCACGATAAAAATGGCGCTACGGCGGCAGCGCGAGGGTGGCCCCCCCTTTTATTCTCGAATAAATTCCGCGTGTGTGATGCACCCTCAACAGACCGCCCCGGTTTACTCTGACGAAAAACACCGTTCATCCCTCCTTCGCATCTGGAACCCTCGAACCGTGCCACCCTGCACGTGATTGGGAGGCATGAGTTCCCGCTTAACCCTCGACCGGCTTATTATGCGGCAGTCGGATAGATGGATGGCACGGGGATGGTTTCACGATCGTCGAAGGGCACGTCGACGACAGATCAGAAAGATTTTCGAGGGTTTCCGTTGGTACTTCGCGCGTCGCTCGCGAGGGACTTCCTTTGTCGACGTGGATCGAGTTTTGGCGACGACTTCGATAGACGTTCTCGAGGATCGTGCCCCCTTGAGAACCACCCCCCGCTTCGTGTATCGTCAGAGATTGACAGACGCTGCGTGTAGGGTTGGTGGAGTGTTTGGATTGGCATTTTGTTAGTAGTTGATAAGATTGTTCGGTGATAGGAACGAATTTGTTGTAATTTGATTGGAAGTACTATATTCCTTACAATTCCTTCGTACTATGTTGGATACAGTTGGAGGATTATTTTATTTTTTTGGTGTATGCACTTATGCAAAATGAAATATTAATATTACCATATTAATTAATAGAATATCTTCTCCATAACTAATAGAAAGTACAAAAAATATCCGCCCATACATCCATTTCTTAATAAAAAATAAAAATTCCAACTGCAGAATGGACAAACTTATTTTTATAGAAATGTGTCAATGTTATAGGGTTGTTATAATTACTCATTACATCTTAACACAGTCTCTCACGTATGTATTCAAATTTGTCTCACAATTGGTGTACTATTATCAGTTTGTGAATGTACAAATTTATATACCACTCACAATGTGGCTTACAAAGAGTTAAAAATTACTAAAATATGCATTAATAATAGTAACGATATTAGAATTTATAGAAAAAGGGAATTCTATATATTATTAGACTATTCTTGCCTCTAATAATATTAGTGCCAAACATTTCAGCCAACACTGTTTATAGTAAACTCATATATCGGAGGCACAACCAAAATTCTCTGTAGCGAAACGCAAACACTCCCACACCGTGGTCCTCCACCAGTTAATGGCGCTCGGGCAAAGTAGCTTCAAATATTTACGCGAAATTATGAGGATCGGTACCTGCAGCGACGTCTAAAGGACGTTAACAGGTGAAACACCGACGTTAATTGATAAAGAGATACGGGGAGGTTTGACTAGAACACGTCGTTCTCTTGATTACCGTTAGCTGACATTAACAAAAGCTAATGACTCCAATGTGGCAAATGATAAAAGATTTGAATTGGATTGTACAAGGCCAGGTTATTAATATTGAAAGATTGCAGGGACGGTAACGAGCCACGTTATAATCCCACTCGCGGTTCCTGTGGCTGGGGTTAGGCTCTCTCGTTTCGAAGATCGCTCTTGAGGCTGTCATAACAATAAAGCGAGCAGGACATGCGTCGTGGGCGCAATCAATAATTAAATAAACAACGAAGGTCGTCCCGAAGCCCGACGGTTCATCGCGTGATGGGTCTAATGGACGAACGTTATGGGGTTTCGACGTTTCCTCGGGTGTCTGGGGATCGGAAGTTTTCGTTTCATTGCTAATGACCGAATGATAGTATTTTCACTGCAGTATTTTAACTAGAGCATGAATACTATAAATAGTTCACTTGCTAGATTTTCCCCTGTAAATTAAATTACTCGTACGAGCGACTGGTTTTAGGTGTACTCGAGCTGGAATAATTGGATAATTGGATCCCTTAGCTAATTCCCTAGGCTTCGTTTTTCGACTTTTTAAGAAATTTCGTGTTTAATATTGTAACTACCAGGACAATAGAAACTTCATTGTACTTCAGAAGATAGGAAAGCCAGACGAAGGCAGTATGTATGTATGTATGATGTTAGCCTATCTACTCTTAATATTAACGTTCCAATCACGACATGAATAACAGTATATAATTTATTAGAACAATGGCTAAAATACACATATGAGGATATTTGAAATAAAAATTGTATGATGATTTAAGATCACGTGCATTAATCTTTGAACTCCCTAGAATTAACGAAGTACACATTTTTGTATGCACATATGTATATGTATATGTATTTGTACATGTATATTATGTATATATTCACGTTATTTTGTTTCTTTGCAAAGGTCAACTAACTATCTCTAATAAATCCCTCTAACTATGCAAATAACTTTAAATTCTATTACCATACTCTTCTAAAATCTATCAAACACCTGTTGAAATAATTCTACTCTGTCATTTCAAACAATTTTCAGACACAACCTTTCCACTGGTGTCTTTTCATGTTTCACCTACTCACTCGGAAAATCCCTTCGACGATAGATGAACTCGGAATGCTACCACCATGCGGTTACAAACAATTTGAAATTCACCCCTTCGACGGATTATAACTGCACCGTTGCAACGTGTCCGTTCGTTATAATCCACGAGGTGCTTCGAGGTCGTGTGGTCGGTTCGCGGGGGGAGAAAAGCAGTGTGATGAAAAAAAAAGAAGAAAAAAATGTGAGTTAGTTGACGAAGGGTGTATATCGCGTCCCTAACAATTCCATTTTCCGACGCGACAAAGCGTGCGATCGCGGTCGAGCAATAAACAGATCGAACCGGACGGTCCAGCGTGTATCGTGGCGATGTCATCCTGAAATCCGGATCGTTTCACGCATCCCTGGTTCATCCCTGGCTCATGCGAGCACGGTAGTCTCGATTGGGCTGCCCTTCGATGGTCTACGCGTTCCTGGCGATCGTTCGTCGCGCCCGCCAATTTCTAAACCAACTCGATTCCGATGGTGAACGATAAAGTCAGCTTCCAGCGATTAGTTAAAGAGAAAAACAATTGTCTGTTAAACGAACCAGAATGCAAAAGATGTTACGGTTTTCCGAGAAGGGATGTGGAATTTTGCTTTTCTTGTGAAACATAATTGATGTGCAATACATCCAATTTATATATAATTTGTATGATATATTTACATTAATATGTTTGCTCATTAAATAGACGGATCTTCAAACTCCTTTTGTAAAATGGTTTACTGATTAAGGAGTGTTTTGTATACGTTGTTTTTATGTATGTTTCCATATAATTGTGGCATGTATGAAATTCGCTGTTTAAATTTATTATTAGAGTAGTTATTGTCTGGGTGCGATTATAAGGTCCATTAATTCAGGTTTATTATTTTGTTCGTTAGGAAATTACCACCTAAGTAGTTGGAGTGATAAGAGAGATTACGTATGGCAGTTGAACTTGAATGTTTATCGCCTCGAATCCGATAACCTCGCGTAACTCGAATTATTTTGGGAAAGAAACTACAGAGCAAATAATTTATTTATTCTCACCGTTTCACTTATTATCATCGTGTCTTGATACTCGAATAGTTTATTTGTGACTTCTAATCTTTGTAATTATCTTTCTTTTTCTGAAATTGTCTTCGGAATTAGCTTGTAAATCGAGTTCTATTTATCGCTTTAAAACTCAACAAATGTTTCCTTTTCCTTTAAATAATTATTTCCATGATTGTTGGTCTTGGAAATTCTTCATTTTTCTGTTACATACTCAATTTAACAAATTTAATAAGAAAATAATAGTTTTATTGATTGCCAAATCAAATCATGTACAAAATTATACTAATTATTTGCACAAAAAATGACTTGGGTGAAGGGGATTGAAAACGTCGCGCGAAGGAAATGCCTTCCTCTTCTTCATTTATCCAAAGTCAAACGTAAACACAAAATTCGAAGTTACGTTAAGGAACAATATACGAAAAAAAAATTAAGAATTAAGTTAAATGGATGAATACACAAGAAAAATTGCAAGAACCATTAGCGTTACAGCAATACTTGGAGATTCGATTCCTGACGGCTTCGAACGTATCCAGAGCGCGTCCTTCGTGGTCACCGTGAAATCATCTTTATCCGCGTGAATCTCTGGCCACGGTACACGGTTATGCGATATTCATGTCGCGGTGGCAAGTGTCGCGCGATAAGTTAGTTACCCCGCGATAATTGTGACTCAAACGTTTGCCTGCGGAATATCAACGCGTCGAAAGAACGCGCTTTGCAATATGTAGGGAGGCGCAGGCCGTGCAACGATGCGTCGCGACGCGGGGTTTGGGGCTGTTGAGAAGAGGGATGGTGGTGGGAGAGAGGGTCTGGCCTGGCGATGCAATTGCATCGAGCACACCGTCACGTAGCTGCGTTTATGTGGATGTCGGGGGGTAGATACGTATAATGGCCGTGTGCGCATCGTCGATAGTTATTGCTTTGTTATTGGGCCGACTGACGCGCACCCAGCCAGCACCGAATGTTGGATTTCCCTTTATTGGAAATTTCCCGATCCCCGCTCCGGCGATTCCCCGATTTCCCGTCCGCAAATATAACGGGCGAACCGTCACGCGTGCGATTTCACCCTTCCGCGCTCGTTTTCGACCCCATTTTTTTGCTTTGCTTTTTTTTCTTTTTATTTGCTCTCTGTTTGTTTGGTTTTTTAACTACTGTTGCTCTTCCGTGTCTACGCGCCCGCGAGTGTCGTCGTTTCAATTCGTTTCGAGGACGATCGCTATAGAACGAATTCATGCACGGTGTGCGATTTAATAGCGGTTTTGCGAGCTTTGTCAAGCATTTTTACCGAGAACATATTTTCTGTCGTATTACATTTGAGGAACACTCGTACTTCTTGGGTTACGAAAGGTGCATTTGTGTGGTTTGTTTTTAAAATGTTAAACGTGTAAATTATCCAAGTATGAAGTATGAATCCAAGTATGAATCAATGTGGTTTTGTTTTGATTAGAAAGGATTGTATCTTTGTCTGAGATTTAATAATTAATACTATTATATACAATACTAGCTGAGTGTTCGAGAAAAGCGATCTCAGCACCACCTAGGGGGTTTAACACAAACAAAAATAATCCGGAGCAGCACACGAACATATGGTATGAATATAAGGTGGATAGCTTCAGTAGTTTAGCCCGCGATGGTCAGACATACATACGCACCAACGTTTTTATATTTTAAGATAATTCTCTGTATTGCCCAGACACTAAACAAAATACGTTATTTCAAAATAACAATACACACCTACAGATTGCAAAACTAGTTGAAAATGAAAGCTGTTTCCACTTTTAAAAAGTTATGTGCATGCATGGCAGTGCGATATAAATTATGATAAATAAACGAAAGAAAAGTTGCACTACATTTTAAGTTCTCGATAAACGTCATTATAAAATTTGTAGCTCGCTTTGAATTGATCAAAATGCAATATACCACGGTCTGTTTAATTACTAACATGTACCTAAAGACATTTGTACCTGATTTGTACCATGTAGGAGTTCATTTGATTTTATATATTGAATTATTAATTACGGTCTTCCATGGAATACTTGTTGCAAGGAACACGGAGACCATTCGCTATCTTCAAGTTCCAAACCAGTTGCTGAGAAAATGTCACCAAACAGGATCACATCGTGCTCATTATGTATTTATGCACGAGAAAGAAAAAAATGGAAAGAAGGAAACGGTTGGTATATCCTTTTATTGAAAACAAGAGATACAACGATGACGAGAAATTTGAATCCTCGTACAAGATACCAGACGAGCTTGTTACTGACTTTATCGTATAAATAAAATCATATGTTAGCCATCGTATCACTTATATTATTAATATAAACGGGATAGTAGCCGATAGCTTACAATATTTACATTTTCAGATATCCAATTTGACGTTTGACTAATAATGTTTACAAAATACAGTAACCTGGCAATGCTCGTGAAACTAAAGAGTATCTTAAAATTTTGCATAAAATATATATATACACGTGTCTACACGTCGAAATATCTTATTCAAAAGAACTCTCGGTTAGTATCAATCCATGAAGAACTAAATCGTTGAACCCTCAAGTATCTTATCAGCCATTCAGAACTATGTTTAACAAGCTGGAAAGAAAATTTGCATCGGAGCACGAATTATTAGCTGCAATGCACAGTCTTCTTATAGGATGAATTCTATATGCTCTAACTTTTTCTCTAATTCCGTGAAAGTAGATCAGATAGGATGGTGTCCTCTGATCCGAACGACACGACGTCGATTTCGTCCATTTTGCGCGAACGTTTCGACCGATCCAATCATCGATGCAACGCAGAAGAGGGTGGGGTTGCACGTGGCTTAATTGATTTGATTTTCGAGGGGTTTTCATCCCACTTTCGCTGGGCACGACCCTGCAGCCCCGGCATTAACGTGGTTCGCCCCCTCCCTCTACTCAACGGTGTTTCCCCTATGGTTTTGAAAAAGGTCGATCAGGGTTCGAACGTGCACGCACGTACGTCGGTTCGCGTGCATCACGATGGCCTCCATCTTGTCAGTGTTTCCACCTACATTCGGCTTAAAAATAAATTGCAAGCGACGATTAGGGGACTCCGTATCATCGCTAGCTGCTCCATTACGCTGTTTACGAATGGCTGCTATAAATCATATCGAGTTGTAATGACTCGTTATCATCTGCATACTGTTCAAGGTTTTCTTACTCGATTGTTTATTTTTCCGTGCATCGTGTTCGCTCTTTTGTTTTGTGCATAGAGAGTGCCCTGCGACGAGTGGTTCGACTAAAAAGGAAATAAGAGAGACAGATGGAAGATGGTTTTAATTTGACGCTATGGTCGAAAACTAGTGGAACGATTAGTATGTTGAGTGGTAAATGAAAAAGTACAAATTCTGATAAAAAATGAAATCAGATCGAGGTTAGCGAGATTCAATGTTAAGAGCTTGTTGCGTGTAAAATCAAGGGTAATAAGTGTGCTTGATATGTTGAGTATCATAATATTTAATAAATTCTTTAAATTAATGCTAAACTTATATGGAAACTACAAAATGCAGGACAAAATACATGTTTTCCTTATAATTTCCTATGGCAGTTGCAGTGTGTCAGTTTGACGGAAAGTATAATAATCTTGATGCCTAACACTTGAGTACATTTTTTAAATAAATACACAAAAGACGAAACGTCAATAATAAAATAAATCTTCGATTTAGACTTATATAAACAACCTTCGTAAAGTCTAAAGAGGATCTCAACAAAAGCTGAATGATTAATTTCTTATTCTATTTTATCTCCGCGTTAATTCCTATTATTTGCACGTTTATACGATCCCTGGATCGTCCGAATCTGAAATGACTCACGCCAACCGGAAGCCGCGACGGAGATTCACCATATTCGTTGCTCACAAAATTAGCCACGTAGGCTTGGACGACAACGGCGCGAAAGCAACGTTTTGCGTCGGATTTTTCTTCCGTTGGGGCTCGGCAGAAATTATACCGACGGAAATATTCGATGACATCATCGCTAGCGTAATTTGTCGCTTCGATCGCGAAACGGTTCACCTCTATGAATGAAAATCGCGACGTTGCACGAGCCATTGCGCTCTAAATTTTGCCAGAACTCGCGTTACGCAACCCGCCATCTTGCGCAACGAGATCCTTGAGGAGAAGCATCGTTCCCTGACGTCTCGATCTTGAACCTCGCGCGACATTTCACGCTTCCATTAT
The DNA here is from genome assembly GCF_026225885.1 of Hylaeus anthracinus. Taxonomy (NCBI): domain Eukaryota; kingdom Metazoa; phylum Arthropoda; class Insecta; order Hymenoptera; family Colletidae; genus Hylaeus; species Hylaeus anthracinus. The sequence goes on along the minus strand of NW_026535289.1, from coordinate 4,048,180 downwards.
TCGCGATTCTTCACGGTATTTTTGTAGTATTTCACAGTCACTTATCGTTTTCCTGCAAATTGCTTCGGCGAGACGTTCCACGCTGCTTTCTACGAACTTTTTGAAACCGAAAATTAACGCGGAATCGTTTAGAAAATGAGTTACAGTTGGATGAAATAGGGAAAGTACGATTGTTGCTCTTCGCGGCTTTCTATGAGATTGAAAATAGAACTTTCAACCGTATAGATTTCATTTGATATGTTAGAGTTTTATTTGCAGGCATTGTTTACTCTGTTTCCAGAATAAGATGGGGTAAATGTTTTTATGCAAGATGAAATAATTATATTAACATATCAATTCATAAAGTATACTTTATATACACTGATAACTAGGCCCTTCTGACCCAAATGGCCGAAACAAAAATAATATTAATTATTTCAATAGTACCAGAAATAATCAAGGCGATTTACATTGATCATGCGGTATAAACACAAGGCGTGAATGAGTTAAAATATCAACTGAATCCACAAACGTATTCTTCATTAAGCTCCGAAGCTTTCCACAGGTCTTCTCGATCATTCGCCCCATTTCTCGCCGAAACAAACACAGAATCGTTCAGAAAGCAACCCTCTAGGCTCACGGTCACCAGAGACGGAAAAAAGCAGAGGTCCCAAGGCGACTAGAGATCAACGGAGTAATTTTCAATATCCACCTTATTAGCTCGGAATAATATCTTGTCCCAGGAGCTTCGAGCTCTCACCCCCGTGGATTACACCGTGCCTCCTCGTTTCCATCGTCGGCGTTGGCGGGTCCAATACCGCCCGCCACTCGAAACGAAATCTTATCCATATTTCGTGACTGGATGGAGGTACCCACGTCCCGGAAGAAGCTCGCAGAGGTGGCGGGGAAGCGAAGGTGGCAGTAACCACGCGAGGAATCCAGGAGGGTGAGCAGCCTCGTTTCATCCCTTCGACGCTACCTCCGTTTACGACCCACGTAGGCGTTTTTACGCGCCCGTCCTCGATTTCGTTCCGGTGGTGCGAGTACGCCACTCGGGTATTAAAGTTCTGTTTTACGCGTCGAGGAAACCACCCCCCGACCCTCGAAACTGTTCCTCTTTCAGCGTCCTCTGGCGTTCCTCGGCGCTGGCAGGCGAGTAATGACCAAGACTTTCGCGAAGAGTTTCATAATTTCGGCGAGGAGGAACCCTCCGTGTTCGGGGGGCACCCCGGTGGATGGGTTTGGGAGCACTCGACAAGTTTGATTGCCACGGAACACCGTGAAGTGTCGGCGGATGTCAGCATTCGGTCTGTTCGCCGGAGATGAACGAGCCCCGGTTGAAAAGTGATTCGAACAAGGGGCGTTTCGTTGCTCCCCTCTACTCGTGTCGCGTAGGGGGAGGGTTGTTCCGTTGGACTCGATGGTACACTGGTCGAACGGTCAAGGTAATAAATTGGAGGTCATTTTTTACACAAGTGGTGTCAATTGTTCACAGTACGGTAGAATCGTGGTTGTTTAATTCATTCACTGCCAATGAATTACAGATCTTTTTATTGAGGAGCTCAACAAATTATTTCATAATGCTAAACGTGAAGGAAAGCAAACGACGACTTGCCAATTACAGTTTATGGTTATCTGAAAATAAAATTTTGGCTGGGTATTTTAGTATCATAGGCACTGATCTAACAGTGAATATGTTGAATGAGTGTTACGAAGATGAAGCTAGAAAGTAGAATTGTAGTGACTTAATGGAAGAATTGACGAGTCTAGTTATAGAAACATTTTAAAAGAGATTTTTAGATCTACTCAAATCGTTATTTTAATTTCTTAAATAGAGTATATACCTCGTTTATTCTTATAATTTAACATAAATTTACTAGAAGATTTATCAGAAATCAGATTTTCCTAACGCATTCTGTCTTTATTATGTCAATATATTAATTTCTCTCGTAATTAATTAATTTCTCGTATATTAAGAACTCGTAAAGTCAATCATATAAAGGGTAATTTTGAGTTATTATAAAGCCCCCAAAAAATACCTGTCGGAGAAAGAATTAATTTTCATCCTACCTTTGCAAAGTCTGTGGTTCACAACTAGTTTCTACATTCATCTCAAAACACTATTGTAGTATCCACGCCTCCCATACCCAAGAATAAGGAGTCAAACGACATCACGAAACATAGCGGTCGACTGTGGATTCGAGGATCGTGGGTTCGAATCTCCGTGCCTTGTTTCTCGTTTAGACTCCTACACTATCGATATCCAATTACATACAACTCAGAATTCCATGGATACCTAGTGCCTTCAAACACCTCTGTATCAATATTTCCACTCCTCGCCACCAATATTCCCAAAGTGTATCAAATGCAACTGTCTCGTCGACTCTTCGCTGTCAAACGGAATGGTACGTAGGAATCCAGCCGCGTGATATCATCCGGCCAGATTCAATACCACCCCGCCCCCCCCCCCCGTTTTTTCGAACGACCGATGGAAACAAATTCCGAGCCGCTTTTTTTCCAGCCCCGTTCCGTGATATTCCCGTCCCCCGATCGATACTTCCACCGCGAGGGGCTCGTAACGCGGAGCAATTTCGACGGGCAAGCACCTTGCTATTCACCTTGAAACCGGTCCAGGAGATGCTCCTCTTCCTCGCCGGGACCCGATCGAATCGAATCTTCGCATACGATCTCTCGTTCACCCGCAAACGAGTTCCACCTCGTCCGCGGATGCGAGAATGATTCGCGAGTACCCGTGTTTACTTGTCGAGTCATCTTCTAAATTGCAGCGTGTTACGACCGTGTGTCGATCGTGGATCGATATTGCGATAAAAAGAAGAGGGAGAAAAAAAACACGTTATTGCCCGGCAGCGGGCGTTCATCGCCGGGGCCCGTTCAAGTAGCCGCGAGCTCGCCATTCGACGCTCGCTGGCTTCGTTTGGTGGTGCAACGGCGCAACGTCCCGTCGTATCGTAAATTGGATTCTAATTAAGGCTGGGTCTGGATTCGTTTAAGCGACCTTCCGTGTCCTTTTCGTGTGAAGGCCCTTGAAACTGCCGGGAACCGATGTTCGCGCGCCATTTGGCAGCGCGCGGAACCTGGAAGATCAGCTCTGGGAGGAATGCGAACTCGTTGGAATTTTCAACGTCGATGACGCCTACGAGTGAGCGAGATCTGAAAGCTAAATTATCTATCGGTGGCTTGACTTGTGGCGGTACTTTCACGAGTAGGGGGTCAGGCATAACTATTAGGAAGGAGCTGTAAAGATTCCACCGTGAGTGATTTGAATTTGAATTTATTTTTGTTGGGTAGAAGAGAACCCTTTGGTAGACTGAGACATACGTATTTGGTTTTTCTATCGAGGTACCCTCGTGGGTCTTTGTAAACTATTATTATGTATTGGACTGCTGCTTTCCTTAAATGGATCTTAACAAAAAAAGATGTAAAATTATTCTGTAGCAACTATAAGCTTGTTATTCATAATATTATAGTATTTCCTCTATATCCTAGCAAAATGTAGCATTTAACCAAATTAACCCTTTGCCTTACGATTTAATTTTCAATATTGCGTCCTATGAACAATAACAAGGCCGGTCACACGTTGGGACATTCGCGGTTTGGCTGAGCGTTTGAAGTTGTGCAAATCGCAGACGTCCAATAATTTGTATATACGTGTATGATACAATTAACTTTACATCGCGAAATGTCTAATAAATAATTACGATCGATTGATTATTGAAAAAAACTGATTTATTGTCCCAAAGTAAACAATACATTAATACCATTTTTATTTTTATTTCTAAATAAACAGATATTTAAGAATATCATCCTCTTAATGAAATTTACTTGTACAACATCTCCAAGACATTTTTTTTGCATTTGGCACTAAGTGGTTAATTGTCTTGAACCTATGAAGGTGTACCGAAGGCTCTGTTTTGAGCTTTCTAGCTTTGGTAAGTCTTTGGTTCAAGACAATTAACCACTTAGTGCCAAATGCAAACAAAATGTCTTGGAGATGTTGTGCAAGTAAATTTACACCTTCGCATATCTTCATAGACAATGCCTTCTTGGTCCGTTGAAAAGTTATCATCAAATACACATAAAAAGTAATGAATCTGTAGCAACCGTCAGCTCGTCCTTCCCAAGTACAGTAACGAGTATAGTAACTCCACTATGTCCTAGCAGAAGCAAGCAGAATTTATTAGTAGATCTGCCAAGGCACCAGTCCGTCGATCGTCCATCACGCCTCTACACCGTCCAAGCCTCGTCTATTCATTTCCGACCAATTTCAATTAATTCCCCAGAACGTTCACGGTTTCGACCGAACGCGCAGTCCTCGGATCGCGCGATTCGCGGGCGTAAATCGCGCGGGCAAAGATTGCAAGTTATCGCAATGTCGCTAGACGAAGTAGCCAAGAGGTGGAGAGTAGGAATCTTTATCATCCGTTTCGTCGCCGGTGTGCAGCCGCAAATTGGCCGCTCGATCCGCGCCCGTCACGCTATCATTTAACGTCGCTGTACATTACGCTAAAGCGCGCGCGTCCCCTTTCCGTTCTCCTGGACAGTCAGGCACGAAAAGTTTCGCTCGGTCCACGGTCTGGACGAGGCTGAAAGAGGGAGAGACCCAAGAGGGAACGCTCCGAGAGGGAGATCGCTCGGTCGCGATATATAATGCCGCTGGCATGACAAGGCGAGAGCAATTAGATGTCGCCGGATGCAGCTGCAGGCGATTGCGTCATCGGAGTTACTTTGCAACCTTGATCTCTCTCGTAGGGGTCTCCGCTTTCCTGCCTGCCGCCGCTGCCCTCCTGCCTGCCGCCACCCGCAGGCTTCTTCCTCGCCAGCCCTTTCCGAAGCGCATCCTCGCGTTTCGAAAGACCGTCGACTGCGAAAAAAGAGGTGGCCGACGACTCGGAACAATTTTGACAGTGTATATCAGGTTATTAGTTGAGATTCTGCAAATTTTGCAGCGAAAACTTTCGAATCGAGTCGCTGTTAGTTAGAATCTAGCATACCAATAGCAATGTTTAGCTGAAGTTTAAGATTGTCGATACTTTAAGATGAGAAGCATGGTTTAAGACTTTTTTCATTAGGAGCTAATCAAAATCAGCCTTGTGAAGAAATGGGGTATATTACCAAGCCTTGATCCTTTGCGATCCTATATAGAGTGAGGCTCGGCAAAAATGTACTGAATTCAGAAATTTCGGGATGCAAAGGGTTAAAGCCCTAGTTTAGTTACCTGAAACGTAATCCTACCAGATGTCTGTAAAAAACTCCAACCCAAACCCACACGCCCATATTTACTTTCCTCTGGCACATCAATTAAAAATGATGACTCCTTGCTCTCTAAGCGTCATTCCTCAGCTCTTGGTGGTTACCAGAAATGATAACTTTCTCCCATCGACGCAAGAATCACCATCTCGTCCCACGTTCAGCTCGATCGAAGGAAACATAAAGAGCGATCAGGATGACACCCGATCCTCGCGACGAACGTTATCGACACCCGAGACACTCCGTCTATTACGAGAATCCGTGACAGTAAAAAAGAAAAGGAAGCGGATCACGGTCGTGGAATTAATTAGCTCGGAACGTAAATACGGAACGGGCGATCCTAGATTCGCGTTAGTTCCGCGTATTGAGGCAGAAACACGCTATGGAAATCCGACGCGGATCCGTGGCGGCGATACCGGCGCAGAGATCGCTCACACGAGGAAAAGTCACGGGAGGAGAGTTTCACCGTTACCACCGTTTGCTTATTTACATTCAATCAAGGTAGTCAGAAAACAGCGGGGCCCTGGATTCGATGAAACAGGCCGGGGGAACTGATATTAAACGGTGATCCGACGACAGGGCTCCCATTCTATCCGGGAGAAATCGCGATCTTCGCGTGTATTCGTCGGAAACGCCGCGCATAAAATAGAATTATCCTGTAAATCAACCGGTTTCGCGGCGTACCCCGGAAGCGAGTAGCCAGCCCGTGTAATTTAGACGCCGATTAAGCTAAGAGTCGTTAAAGACCTCGGGAGGAGCGCAGTGGGAACAGGTGCGATCTCGCGATATCGCGGGCGGTGTGACGCGTTCCCCTCTCGCCACCGCCGCCGACTTCTGGTTTTGGTTTTTCATCTCGACCGGGTGAAACACACGCGGGCAAAAACGCGCGACGAAACGAACGAGCCGCTAGTTTTTGCCACCGTTGAGTCCTCCGTGTCGTGATCCCCGCGGCGGAATCGTGGGACTCGTTAAACCGTGCCTTCGCTCAGGTTAATTATCCTCCACCCGGTGGGAGCCTGTATTTACCCTACCTTAGGGTTTTTCTTGCACGGCCGAGAGCGGAAAAAATGGAGGATTGTTCGTATCCTAGACTATCTTACTCCTATCGGAGACACGAACGGTAGCATCTTGGACGATAGGAAGAGAAAGACTCGAGAATGCGTTGTTGTTGATCATTCTTGAGATCGGGGAGTAGGTGTTTCTGATCGTTCGTAGTCGAGGTTGCAGGATATTTTCTTTTTGTGGATTCAGCTGAACTTTATGGGCTGCAAACTGTAGGCGCGATGAGTAAATTCTGTAATTACGGGAGGGAAGAGTTATTGCTGCCAGGAGTGCATCTGTGGAGTGTGTGATGCTCTCAAGGTCCTAGTGGTAGACATGCAGGATAGAAGTCGTTGATGCAATATAGTGCATTTTAAGCGATACGTGATATTTAACTTACAATTAGAGCACTCTCGGAATTAAATTTCATAATTTTGAGCCTGTTTAACAGTAATTTTGTATAGGAGTAATTTATTTAATCTTTAAAAGTGTCATAAGATGACTTTTAAAGACCTAAAATTTATCTGCATCTGAGTTTACATTGAGGTTAGCTGTTACGGCAAGCCCAAAAACTGTCGAATTGAAAATGTGTCCATACGAGATATCCAACCAAAGATCTAGCCACAAAATATCTAACTAAAGTCATGTCCCAAAATATCTACCCAAAGACGTGTCCACAAAATGCCTCCTTACAAACACGTCTTCAAGACGTCCAATCAAGCACATTCCCATAAAACACCTGTCCAAAGACAAACCTAATCACCGGCATAAAATTTCGGAGCAACATCAACGTCCCTTCCCATAAAAGTCTACACGAGCGCCAAGTCGGTGATTAATTCCACTCCCGAAGCTGCAGCCCATATCATAAAATGTAACAGCACATTTGTAGAAGGCTCCCTTTTACTACCAATCTCGAGGGCGGGCACGTAGATGGTTTCTTTAGTGATTTCGTGGCATCGTCTCGGCGTTAATTCCGTCGGCGTAACTTCGTGACGGGAGAGACAGATCAGGATCGAATCGTGTGGATGCGGGCGTGCAGCAGCAGTCTTTTCGGAAGAAAAAAAAGTTCCCACGAGTCCGTGGAGAACTGCGGAAGCGGGACGTTGTATGGGAGCACGTGTAGCGTGGCTGCGACAACTCGGAGTCAATTCACACATGGCCCGTTTTCGTGGTTCCTCCCGTTTCGGATACGGCGCTCGTTACGCGTGTTCCTTCGGTATGCGAGTACGACTGCTAAACATCTGTCTGACGTGTTTGTTGGGGCGAGCCGCGCGGCCTTTCGAGAAGAGAGGGCTCCCCCGAAGATGAAACAGAGTCCTCTGGTTCTGCTCGAGCGTCTCCCAGAAAGGAGTAGTTTCTTTAACGGGCTTGGCGTTGTCGATCCTCTGTCAAAACTGGCTCGTCAAGTCTCTTTTTTTCGAAATTGTTTCCAACTGTTTGTATTTGTTCGAAATAGTAGAATTAGGTTCGAGCGAAGGATGTTTGTTCTGGATTAACCTTTGTCTGATTGAATTTTCATTGAAATGGTTGTGTAATGGTACACGAGATCTATGGGATGATCGAGAAATTCGATTTGTATTAAATATTTTGTTAGCTTGACGTGTTACTTCTTCGAGCATAAGCATTTATGTGACTATCTCTCCTTCCTAGTTTCCAGATTACGCTTAACTTGACATCCTTGCGTTAACCATTGTTACGAAAACACGATCAATAATTTTGAATAATTATCTGTGTTCCGAAATCAGTTGAATAGAAAATCTAGAAAATTCTTTTACAAAGAATACGCGAGCTCATTTTATTAATCATCCTCTAACTTTAAGATACTGAGCCTTACTGGCACTACCTTATTTTTCCATAATGGAATAAGCTACCTCCTTCCGAGTTTTCTGTCTCCGTTTCTCAATTTCCCGACACCAATTCCGTCGAACAGGTGACACAAGCAATCTACGTTTGATTTACGGTAACCATCACTCCTGCGTTGGCAATTTTCGCGAGGCCATCGTTAAAAAGGCTGCAGGCGGCGCGCGTGACCGTCGCGGCGTGGGCTCGCGTTCGACGAAACTGTTTTATGTAAATCCTAATCGCGCAACAATGATATCATTCGACTGACTCAGTGGCGGTCACGTTGATCGGGCTAATGCATTTAAGTGCGACCAACCGACGGCCTGGTGCTATTAATCGTCCGGTAATCGAATCGTTCAATTGACTCGACTTTCCTTTGAACGTCGGATCGACTATTGTACGTGGCCTCCTCTTTCTCGGGTTCATCGAAGGTGCGTCTCGCAGATCAATCTCGAGATTTATCTCTCAGCAACGATGCAACGTTGCGAGGCCGTCTATTTTTTGAAAAGCTGCGAGCTGTCAAGACTCGAAGTTTTGTGGGTCTTTAAGACTCTTTAACGAAGTATTGTAGTTTCACTTTACGTGGGTGTGATAAGACATTCTTTTGGAGTAAACAGTGTTTTTGATCGGTTTCTTTTTTACGATGAATTGGTGAAAGTGTGGATTTTTGATGTGCTACATCTTCGACGAAACTTGTGACTCTTGGTTGAGTCTGTGTTAATTCTCAAATTCAAAACCTTGAGATACTAACAAAGTATCTGTCGGGCAGAAACAATCCTATGAAAAAATCCACGTCCAAACCTATACACTTATCGCAATTCCAAAAACGACCACGTGTACTCCAATTGCTACATTTGCTCCGAAATTCACTGATTTTTATCGAATCTGCCTAAGTCCTACTTAAATCTAAAAACCCCAAACTCAAAAGGGTGAAGGATACTTCTTCAGAAGTATTCTTCGTCCTGCCACCAACCACAACCATCAATCGAATCAACAAAACAATGTCATTAAAGATATCCTATTGAAAACCTCTGCACCTATTTCCACACCAAAAACGATCACCGACACTCGCAACAGTTGTAACAGCTACGTACATCTCCGACGGAACTCATTGGTCTCCGCCCAGCGAATCATCGTCCTCGACGCATCCAATTTCCGCGACGGGAAGCGGAGCAAATATTGATCGATTTTTCCTCCGGCGGACAGGCGGGCCTCGATCGCGCGCGCAATCCCGATCGAGATCCACGGGCGGCGATCCTCTCCTTCCTGTCCCGTCTCCCTTTCCTCGACGTCTTCTTCGTCTTCTTCCTCTTGGTCGTCGTGTCATTCTTCACCGCCAGGGGCGTCGGTGTCGTCAGCGGACTCGAACGAAGGTGGGGAACTCGGAGGGCCGTGTGTGTCTTCGTCATGTGTGTTTCTAGCCGGTGCCCCTCGAGACTCTTCAGTTCTCCACGGGCCTCCGTGCGAGTAGGTTTCGCGAAATCGTTCCAAGTCCTCGCGTCGAAGTGTTTCCCCTTCCTTCTTCAGCTCCGAGTGAGCCTCCAGGCTTCCGTGAAGCGGACCATACACGGTCCAGCCTCGCTGGAGGCTTGCCTACAGGTTTTCGTCTACTGTCTTCCTCTTTGGGAAAAAAAAGACCATCGCGAAACACGGTCGACCAGACCTACCGATCCTCTGAGCGCATCGGGTACCCTAACGGAGCCGAATTCGCGGGCGATCGTGTTCACTGGATGCGCTGTTACCAAGGACCAGGACCAGCTCGAGCCTCTCATAAAATCGTCGCGACTTCTTCTGTTTACGAGTGGGGAATTACACGTTTTCGTGGGAACATCGGACGGTAGAGACGGGAAACATGTTTATAGAAGGCTGTGCGAGTTTCGGGCTCCATTTTTATTGCTGGGATTTTTCATTGGTATATCTTTTGGTGGATGATAAATTCGGAGTGGAAAGGCTGGAAGGTTTTTGTGATGTTGCTCCTCTGCCGTGAAATATAATTTTGATTTGTAGTTGGGAGGCAATGATGGATCAAGATGTGATTCTTTTTTATTCGCTATTTGAAAAGTGCGTCTTGGTGAAGAATTTGTTCATCTTCGTTGATTAGTGGCGATCGGACACCGGTGCTTGAAACGGTTTTCTCCAGGGGACCCGTTTCCTCTTCCTCGTCGCGCCAAGTGATGTGGCGTCGAATCAAGTGATTCAACTCTAAAAACTAAAACGAATTTCGTCAAAATACTTCGAAATCATTTTCGGAGCGAAACGCGTTAGAAGTGGATAAAAATGTTCAGTATCGAATAAAAAAGAAACGAAATTGATTTCTGTTCGAATAAAAATCAGAATTCAAGTTAAAATTTAATTTCATAGTGATTGATCAAGAATTGCTCCGTATTACTGAAAAAGTCTTGAAATATAAATATTGTGGGCTCCAAGTACAACAAATTCAACTTATAAAGTATATTTAAAAAAAAAACCACTATACTACTTTTTTTTTTTTAATTGAATAAGTCACCGTACGGTGTTTTCGCTTGTAAAATGTTGCTGGTGAGTGGGCGAGAGTCAGTGCGCGTAAAAGTGTCGGCCAAGAATGGAAGAAAGAAGATGGAAGAGCCCACCGGGAGAGAAGAGAGAATCGAGGGATGATTCAATGAGTATGTTCATATATGGTAGAGATCCAGCAGCGAGGTATAGAGTTCCTACGTAGCGTTCAGAAAGTAGGAACTTCATACCGTGCTCTTGGACTTGCCGAAAGATCGTCGAGAGCGGTGGTGTCTAGTGAAAGGAATTAAACGAACGATGCGCGGAATCGGTAATGGAAAAGTACTCCGACGGACGCAGCCAGACCGATAAGCGCGGGATTTATCAGCGATCGGTGTCTGGACGACCAGGATGTCGGTTTTGTGAAAGTAAGTCGCTAGCGAGACGGTTGTTTTCCGAGATTTCCACGCGGAACGCTCATCTTTTCAGCGAACAATTGGCCCCTATGATCGGTCGCGTGATTCGGGACATTGTGATTTTGCTAGGATCGAACAGAGATTGGTAATAAATTTAGTTGAAATATTGTCGTGGTGAATGATAGACGGATCAATATTTTATACGAAATTATGGGATGGTGATTTTGGAGCGTTGAGCTAGGAATATTTTATTTATGCTTTTATAATTTGTTTTGGAGTCATTTTTTGACATTGTAAATGTTATAGGTGGAATTGTTTAATTAGTATGTGACGGGAAGTTGGAACATATGAATGAAGGTGTAGATTGGTGGTTGAGTCTAAGAAACTATTCAATTTTGAAAATACTTATGTGTATACTTTTCTAATCAACATATTTGGTCGAGTACTGGCTATCTGCAAGAACGGCGCTACGATTAGAACAATTTTTATTTTTATATGCTTTAGGACTAGTAAAATAAAATGATACGAAACTGTAAAAGAATAATTGAAAGTAACATTGTAAATACAATACTGAAATTAGAATTTGAATTATAGAGAGAAGTAGTAGAGATTTTTGGAACGGAGCGCTACTTACTAGAGAATTATTCAGTAGAGTGTTATTTTATAATGGTCAAATAGAAATTTTCTTCTTGAATTGAATAAACTACTATGCATCATTTGTATTCGTTATTCCAATAGAATTTGACCAGTTAAAAACTGTAATGAATTTTATTGGATTTCTTTAGATGGGAGCGTACTTTTGAAAAGTCAAAATTTTCACTGAAAATAGGACAGGCAACGAATTGTGGCACCTTCCGCACGCGATAAAAGAAAGTGGGGGGAACAAGCGGAATTGGCAATACATCCAAAAGTAGTGTGCAAGAATTTCTCGGTTGCCAACCGGATGTGTATGATTTGAAACTTCTATAGCAGAGGAAAGGTGTCGTGAATCTTATGAATGACGTCGACGGAAGCAGCGAATTTTGAGTCGAAAATTATGTGGGTAAAGAGGCAAGTGATTTAGTGCCAGAAGACTTTTGAACTCTCCACTTACGCTTTCCTGTCGTCGTGTTCCGTAGGAAAGTTCTGTCATTAGTATTGTTTGTTTGAATAGCACATTTCAAAGTTTGATCTATCTCTATGATCTATGTATCTCTAGGTTATGGAGTATCGCGTATCAATGTTTTTGTCGATTAATTCTCAACTATAAATTTTCAGATTATTTTTGGAAAATTAACACAACACGTATACAGTAATTGTTTTGTGCAAGTAAAGAAAATTCGGTGAAATGCTTATTAGATTGCTGGCGAGAATGAGCAAGACGATAGCTGTCTGGTCGAACATATTTCTGATATATTTCTGAACCTTTCGATATAAAATCTTTTCGTGAAAATCGACACTCTACTCCCCATTTACCTATCATTTATGAGGAAGAATCGACACTTGACCCGCCAACTATTTTCATCAAATCGTTCGATACAAACGAGGGATCCGTCCAGAGACAAAACCGTTCGCGATTAATAATTAGCGATTAATTATCGATTCGTCGCGACTCCTGGCTGTACAGCACATGACCGTGCACGTTTGCACGAGCGACGAAAAGTCGACGTTAACGCGCACCTCGTGCTGGACGTTTCGTTTCGCTTTCCAATGTTTCTCTCTTCATCTCTATCTAATGACACTGTGTATTTGTTTATTTATTTCTAAGGACAACCTATAATATGAGAAAAATTAATACGTGATTAATAGTGCAGAAGAAAAACAATATCAGTCACTGATATATTTTTGGAGCACCGTCGGTTAGATTGCTAATAGAGAAGCCAAAATTTGATTTATGCTTATTGAATAATTAAATTGACAGAAATAGAATCATATTAAGCATATCTATATTATAACGTTGATAACGAAATATAATATATTTTCTTTAGTATGTTTTTAAAAACATCCTATTATTGTACTCTCAGAAACGTCGTGAGGATGCAAAGAAAATCATTATTTTTGTGTAAATTTGTTCAGACAGCGTGTTTCGTAGAAAAGCTATAAAAGAAAGCTCGTTGTTTATAAAAATATCGACTCCAAGTTATCTCGTAATCGCTATCCAGCACCGACGTGCGCCACGGATGCAGACAATATTTCAGAAAATAATACACCACAATGAAATTTAATCTACATAAGTGTTTTGTATCATCCTTTGTATGCTCACGTTTGTCACGTGTTGGACACAATTCGCAGCCTAATAAAAAACGAATGCGAGCGATTAATATGCCTCATCGTTCGCCCAAGATTCGTAACGAAGCAAGAGCTTCCATAAAAGAAATTGAAGGTAGATCTTTCGTCGAAGATAGACGAACTTCCACCGTACTCCCAGCCCCCCCAAAAAAAGAAAAATGCTACTTCAAAGGTAGCAAAGTCTCGCATACTCGGCAAAAAAAGTTGCAGACACGCAACAACAGGCAAAAATAAATTGTCGCAAAATCAATATTCCTGTACGAAGAGCTGCCAGCAGATAAACGCTATTGACAATTCACGCGTCCCCGATAAGCCGATATTTTTCTCCGGTTAACGATAACAACATTGCTCCACGCCCCTCCCACTCCTCGCGGCGCGAACTTATCGCGTTGGTGTTCCAACATTGACGCACGCCAGATATAATAGAGTCGAGCGGTTTTGAACCGAGACTTGGGACTACTTGTCGAATTTTTCTGTGCTTGAATATTTCCAGTCGAATATTCCACGAATGTGGCTCGAATATTATACTAAGGCTTCATTACTCAAACATATTCATACTTGTAATATTCATATTATCTTGATATTAATAATAAGGATTATACTGTTATGATATCAATAATAATATTTGTATAATCAGTGGCCATAAACAATTTTATTTTAAATATCTACCTATTAAGATTCCTTCAATATTCATGGTAGTGATGTATGTACTAATGCTCGATTATTCAAACATGCTAATAATTGTAATATATATATTGTTATATCAATCATGGTATCAATTTTATTATTTCACCAACAGTAATACTCTCATTATTATGGTATTAATAATAATGTCTGCCTAATCTCCATAAACTATTTTTTAACAATCTATTACGTTATTCTGCGATGACACGGTTCATCTAAATTTTTATTGAACTGTATGAAAAAGAATTTTAAAGGAAAGTTATGATCGTATATTTTTAATTCAGAAGTATACTGACTTGCACCAACTGCGAAAATTATATAGACAATTCTAATTAAGGTTATTATTATCATTTATTAAAACTTTCGTATATCGATGATTCAAATCTCACTATGTTATATAATTTTTATTTTAAATTAGCTAAATTTGATTCTTCAAATGTCTCAGACAAAATTTCATAAATACCCTATAATACATTTCTTTAAGCTCCAATGCATATTTCCTGAAGAAGACCTGGAATAAAACTTGAATATAAATAAAGAGAATGTACATTACATCTCCAAGACATGAAAATACGAAGATCCCAGAGCTTTCAAACAACATTACCGCTCGCAGAGTAGAACAGGAAACTTAATTCCACATTTTCCAGCCAAATTATTCGAATAGTTCGCGAGCTCAATTTCGAGCACCGTCACAGAACACGCTCCCATCGATTAGGTACGTAGTTCAAACGGACGAGAATCCTACCTCCCAGGTCCTCGGTCTGCTTGTATCTGGTCTGCTCGTTTCGGGTAGGGGTCGTCGATAGACCAGGGCCGATATTGGTCCCGATCGATGTTTGCATGCGGTGACGGGATTATGTTTGACTCACCGAATCAGTGCCACGGCCATTTGTCACCTCGAGATTAAATAGAGAGCCCAACTGTCTTCGAGAAGCGAATGGGGCACGTTACAAGGGTGATTATTAGGCGTCCCTCCTTCGACGCCACCCCCGAATAGCTGCCTGTCTCCGTGTCTTTTTTTCTTCCGCTGGCGTCACCAACCCCTATGGAGATAAGACATTTCGCAGAGGATACTGGTCGTCGAATTAGCATGCGTTCGACGACGATGATATTTTTCACGGTTGAGCCATGTACCGCTACCTCGACAAATTGTATTCGTTTATGGGCTCCAGATGGATATTTGCACGAGGGGTGAGGTTCCACGACTTTCCCGCGCTTTTCTATGCGCGTCCCTCCATTGAAGTCTCCGTCGGTGATTGCTTTAGGCTTGTTTTCTGGGAACCATCTCGCAAGCCCTGACGTTTATGAATGGATCATTGGCAATGTAATTAGCAAAGTGTTTAATGGAGTATATTTTTATTTGTACTTTATGGTCGTGTTTATTTTTATTTTATTTTTATTTCACTTCCTCGTGACATCGGAGATATTTCTTTTATTTTCATATTCGCAACTATTGTTCGTGTTTTTTTCTCTCGTCTTTAGGCTACATTATGTAATGAATTTTGTAAACAAGTAGATTGTCTCAAATTAAATTTATTATTTCGAGTTTGTGTATATTTTGTGACTGGACTTCTTTTCCGTGAATGGGTAGACCTTGTTAAATTCACATTTGTTGAAAAATTGTAACTTTTTAAAAAACTCATCCCTTTTATTCGTTGCAACTGTTTGAATAATTGTTGTTGGTGTACTATGGCTTACAAGAATTTTTATCTATTATATGTACTGAATTGTATATTATTTTTTCTAAAAGAATGTGAACATTTTTTTACATCTAAAATTACTAAACTTATACACATTAAAGTATTTATATCCTAATTGATAGAAAGTCGCAAATATTTTCACTTTTATTAACCGACTTCGAAAAGGAGGAGGTTACCCAATTCGACATGTATATATATTTTTTTTTTATCGCTAGATATCAATAAATACCTAATGCGACTGTTCCGAAGAAGGCCTAACTTAAAAGCCGGAACGTTTATCGATTAAATAAACCATGTTTAGTTTATAAAGGCCAGGTACGCCATGATATTTATATTTTTTAATGCCGTAATGACAAAAGATCATTGTTTTTTTTTTTTATATTGCTTGATTTTCATTGCTCTTGATCGAGGTTCCATATTTTTTTCAGCAATTTACCCAGATGTGCTTTCACATATATTTCATTGCGCGACGTAAAAGCGTGGTAGCGGCTGAATTTTGGCGATTTTCCAGTCGTTTTTGAACTGTGAAAGTTCTGTGAAAATCTGTTTGGTTTCGAAAAATTTCGTTCTCTGTAAAGTGACTCAATCGACCGTATCACTCTTTCCCGCGCATTGGAAATTCCGACCGTGCAAACCGATTGCCAGAGTTTACAAAACGTGTGATAACTTGCATCAAATGGTACGAATACGCGACAACCGTATCGCCCTATTTCATAGCTGAATCTAAAATTGAAGAGGGTATCAATTTTTTATTACCTTCGACTCTATGTATTCAAGTTTATCATATTCATTTTGTAGAAATATCAACTTCAAGTTAGACGTTATAAAAATTATTTATTTATGTAATCATTTATGCAATTACAATTATTCAAATTATATCAACTGTTCAGATTTATCATAGTGTTCCAAATGTTACTTTAGTCTTAATAATTAACTACTTATCCCAAATAATTTTAGCTAATTGTTAGAAAGTATATTAAATTCATTCCACTACAAAGCAATAATTTTTTTATTACCCAAATCGAATACATTCACTTTGTGCATATTCATAAATTATTGTGTATGCTGTCCCCAAATGTAGGTTATAAAAATTCAATTAATCATTCGAATATGTAAAATTACATATAATTATTTAGAGAAGCGTTAAAACAAATATGTTCCAACGAATTGACGAAGCATTGCCACATTCCAAATCTAATTTCAGTATAAATGTAATTTATCTTGTTACTCTTAACTGATGTGAAGTCGGGAAAATTCTTTTGATCGTGAAAGATGCCATATATTTATTGCTCAACTGGTATTTTACGATCGCGTCACATAGGAATTTTGAAGCTAACGAAAATGCTAGTGCGACAAGTTTAAGGTTGAACACCACTGACCTAGACCCTCTCTCGAGATTCTACTTTATCTTGAAGATATGATAAAGAATTTACCGAGTCGAGCAGCAACCACTCCGCGTTTCTTTTTATCAGGCTTTGCTGCATTTTTTACTTTCCTTCAAAGTTGGAGTGGTTCTGGTTTATCTGGCTGGCAGCTTGGATTTCTTCGCTATGGGAAAAAGCCAAACGTAATTTATTTTATGGCATAATTTGAGTAAATTTAATTATGGGTACTAAGAAATAAAATTCAATTTAGATTGGGAAAATAAATATAATTATTGTCAAGAAATTATTTTGAAAGTTACATTACTGTACAGACCGATGTCTGTTAATTACATCAATTACTGGAAAGAAAAAACTTAATATTGGACCATTCATTTTATCTGAAATATTAACCAGTGCGTTTTCATACTATTTAAATTATGTTGAGACAGGAATGCTAGGTTTATTTAGATTCATGTTCAATTCTCAACTCCTGCTTTCTGTTTTCATCTTCGTTTCTTTTATTATATATTTTGTAAAATGTTAACTCTGGAAGAGACCACATTTTTGCCACACAAATTATTTCTTATGCTTCAAGAAGCTAAGTCTTGCTTGGACACCATCTTAATTTGTTCTCGCATTCGCCATCAAATTATATTTCATCGACTTTGTAGAGCGTTTATGGATCAACATAATATTTCAGGAGGTTCATATTTTACTTTCGAACGTAAGATATGAATTAAAAGTGATTATATCGAAATTTCTGTTTCAAACTTCTTTCCCATTATAATTATTTCTCTGTTTTCAACCCGTGTGTCATTTGAAGCGACTCGACATTTGGAAAGTTTCGGTGGCGCAGCATCTGTCCGCTTTTCCACGCGACGAGTAGGCGAACGGCCCCAACAAAAATCACGCACGCGAAGGTGGGGTGCATAAATTATGGCGAACGCCATCTTTCTCCTATGGTGTGCCGATTGGACGAACGAAGAAAAAAATCCATCCCTCGTCTAAGTGATCCTGGGGTGCAGTTTTCACCCCAAATACACGAAATATCCGCGCCATTTTCCTTGGACGATTCCAACCCCCTGCCATGATTCCATCGACGCGGATTTTGCAAACATCGTTACCCTCGATAAACCTCGTGCGCGAAAGACGAGACTCCATTACGAATATAATAAAACTATCGTCATTGGAGTGCTATATTTATGTCTGTAATAGTATAGTAGTGTTGTTAACACATTGTTGACCGGCAATTTTACACAGAAGCGACTTCGTGTCATCGGCTATTAATATTTCGTAATTGAATGTGAAATTAAAACATTCTAAATAAACTCCAATATACTTTATTTATATTTTACCAACACAATGAATTGAAATGAAATATTTTACATACATATCTCTTACGAAACTATACAATTTTTGTACATCGCCCTGGGTTTCATAAATTGAAATATGTAGATAATGCAAGTGCAAACACGAGTTTACTCGTAACCGGTCAACAATGTGCTAATAGTAACGTTTATGATGAAATAACAATTCAAATTTTCACGGCTAGATTGTGACTCAAAAAGAAGGTATTATTTAGAAATTTTTTGGAGTAAACTAATAATGGCATTAAAACTATTCTTTTCCTCAAGTATTTGTTGATGTTTCAAAGATATTAGTAGATACTTTTAAAGACATTCTGCTTGTATAAATTAGATATTTATGCCGTGAAAACGAGGAAAATTAGAAAATCATGATCTAACTCTGATACTATAGACATATATTTCTAATGATTAATACTTAGATACACATTGCACTGTATACAAATAACTGAAGGTAACTATTTAGTCTCGCTAACAAGCAATTTACTAGCGATGTTTCGACTGTTTCTGTAAACTGTTAATCTATTTAATGTCACAGCGAACGAATGATAAAGTTAAGAGTGAAAGTAGAATGGGGAAAAATAAATCTACTCCCTTCTCAAAATATTTACAATGCTTCTTAAATGTAAACAGTGAAAAAAGAAGTATATTATAATTAAGTGTTTAACGTCATATTTACAAAATCTCGATGACCCTCCAATGACGTGTTCTTTATTCCTCGCATTAATTACATTCATAAACCCCTGTCACCTAATACGCAATAACTCATATTCACATCACCTGTCAGGCCGATCACCTTTGATTTTCATTGAACAAAATCTGTGCTATCTACTAGCAAACGTTTGCTTCGGCGTAAGTTCGCCGCGGTGTCCCGGAAGGGAATTCGTTCCGCGAGTGGTAACGTTCGAAGGATATTTTCTGCAATCGTGTGCACCTGGCGTTGTTGCGCGTTCGGTGAAAATTGCACTGCATTGTGCTTCATGATGCCCTGTACGCGACGCCGCGTCGTTGCATCTTCGGTCGTTGAACTGCGCTAGACATGTGACGCGAATTTGCATACACAAGGTGTCCAGAAATTGCGGATGCCCGCACATAAGGCGGGCCACGGCGATATAAGCGAGACTTAGGCTGTCTTAACGAGACCGAAATTGCGTGGAGGAAAATCGTGCGAAGCATGGCCGAGGAAGCGTCGTTGCTTCGCATAAAGTGATACCAATCGCTGTAATTGCGGTGACATTAAATGTTATGCAACAGGGACCAGGGGTCGTTCAACTTCGAACCACGAAATACGTTTGGCACGGTGTAACGTTCAGTCGAGAGATTAGGGATGAAATTTTGAAGCTTGGAGTTGTCTCGAACGCTTGGAATGACAGTGATAATGGTATATATAGCTTTGAGATAGTTTCAGTTTATAGTGTAGAAGATGTTCAGGGTTAATACCCGTAGACAAATCTAGAAAAGGATGTACACTGTCGATAATACAGTGCATGAGGTTGGACTTGGCAATGTAGAACTCTAATTGATCAAAAGATTTATCAGCAGGATGTTCTACATTGGCAACAGTGTAAACTAGCTTATTGATAGAACGTTCTGCGTTATCGACGCAATAAATGTCGCGTCATATGTTTGAGTCACATATCGAACTATGACTCCGTTAATGACCCTCCTCATGTATCAAATATAAGTCGTTATTGTTTCTTTATTATTTCCTGCACCTTAAATTATTTTGCACTAATTTTTATTCGACAAACAATTCTACTTGAAAAGTGAGGATGGTTCGCTTCGCTTATACGTTCGATTAAAAAAATTATATGAACACGATAGTTATAAATCCATGCACAATGAAGCACGTTTATCTGGCTCGCGAAATTATCGCTTCAGGGACGCGAGCAAATTGTTCGTTCGATATTTATAAATAATACTTCACGCTGGTCTGGCCTTTTGTGTATCCGAATGGTCACCGTTCGACGATTTTGTTATTTATTAATGCCGATAGCGCTGTAAATATTCCAATTTATCACGTGCCCATAAATTTCGTCCCTTATTATGATCGATCGTCGGTTTTTCAAAGCGCCCGCCGTGCGCCGGACCTGTTCAAACATGGATGGCCGGTTGTTCCGTTTGGTCGGAGCTTTTAATTCTTTGACGCTGGTGTTATTGGTTTTTTAAAGTGCTTTTCGGGAACGACGACAGTGATGGTATTTACGAAACGTTCCACTTTGAACGGCGGGCATGAACTGAACGTATTTACAAAATGTGCGTTACTCGCGAAACGCTTGTTTTTTAACAAACCATCGCATCGAATGTTTTTTACCTTGTTATGTAGTTCCTCTTCAGGAGACAAATACTGTGTCAGGGTAAGAAAATAATCTAGTTGACAAAAGACGAATTTATTAGAAGGAGCGATAATGGTACACGACATAAAGAAATATTTCTTAAACATTGAAAAATATGAAATTATGTTCAACATACTTTCTTGTGAAAACCTTATGGGAAATATTGTATTTTAAAGAAGAAACGTGCAGAGATGTACACGTGAACTGATTTAATCAATCAACCGTCTGACATGCAAATATAGGGTTTGCAACCACGAGAAAGCTATAGGGAGGAGCAGACATTACTACGTCATGTACTGTCGCATACGGGCATCGGCAAGTGCAGCGTCAAGGTATAAATAAATAAATCAATATATAGATTATCGATAGTTCTTTATTCGAATGAATAATGCGCCATCAGAAACCACGTCTACTCTTCAGTGATAAATCAAATTAAGATAGTTATTGCTATCATAGGAGCATTTTATATTGGATACAGGATTACATCATGCATGATTAAGTTTACGTATAAATACTAATATGTTTACATTTTTTCATTTTTGTCATAATTCAAAACACTAAATGTAGAATATATAAAAATTTAAATTGAGTTTATCTGTTGACTATAGTATATCTGTTGACTTTAGTCAACAATCATTTAAGCGTGTAATAGTGATGTACAAGTGTCATAACTACATTTCTTTCAACGCATCGTGTACAAGGCATTGAATGATCGCGTTTCTCTTAATAATGTGTTTCAACGTAGGCTTAAGGTATACAATGCGATTAACGTGGACTATAAATTTCGTTTGCTTGTCTGGGATATTCGAGTACGGCGCTGTAGAATATCGCACTGGCCCCCTACCGATTTTACAACACCCTATGCCGCAATTGACGTAATTGCCAGCGCAAGTAAATCAAGTCGCGTCCGCCGTCGTCGCGTGCACAGATTCGAAATCGCTGCGGAAGGTCGATGATCTTCCGGTTTCGTTGAATGAATTCATCGTCACTCCTGCGATATTCGATCAATAATTTCGAGAGATCCTCAGGTCAAATTATCTTAATTATGATATAAAGTACATCGTATACAATTATACATTCTGGAATGGTATATTTCGCAATGCTTATTGTAATTGATAATTTCTTAAAGAAAATTTATTCTGTTAAACTTTCTGAATAAAAAATAAATGCCGAGTATTTGTTGTTGCAAGCAAGACATTGTATGAATTAATGAATTAATATAATTAAATTGAGATAACCATTCTGAGTTTATTGGAATTTATTAATATATGTAATTAAGATACTCTGTTTTTAATATGAACGTTATGTGATATGATTAAAATTACAAGTTAATTTCCAAAATTGAACACTCAGTCGATATCGTGCAAATATTTTTAATCTAAATACACGTGCGCGCATAATTAGTTCCTAAATTATTGCAGGAGCAAAAACGTTGTATTCTATTTGCAGGAACATTAATTGCATACTTTTTTAAAATGATAATATATTCATTTTTATCACACCCACACCGCGCTCCAATTCATATGACATAAAGTAAAGTGAACTTTCGGTCAATTTTTAACCGGATATCCTCGCGTATATTGCGATAAATACCTTAGTCACCGTTCTGAATTTATGATTCAGAAGCAACTGAATTGACTTACTAAGTATACGATGCAGCCCGTAAACAGGAACCAGATTCATTACAATTTTACTATTTACTCTCCAATGTCGGTTGACGTCTTTGCAACCAAAAAACTGCAAGTTCCTCATTTGTGGTATAGACTATTGGCCATTTTGTAGATGGCTTTAATCCTTCAAAATGGTTACTAGAATACGCGACACTACTTTTCAGCTAATTGTAATCTACCCCGGTCTTATCAAATAAATCTGACTCCATATAAAACATTCTTAAATCCAAAATAAAATAACCATGTTCAATCGATCAATTTACTCCAAGTTTCTTTGTCAAAAATGTGTTAAATTGCGAACTCCCCTGTAATTCATAAGAATATCTCTCTCTGCCATGTGAAAAACTCGAAATACACGTAAAAAGTGTCTAATGAGTCTCATGATGTATTTTCTACAACGAAAATCATTCATAGATTGAACGTCGCCTCCGCAATCGTTTAGTTTCGCGATTCATATTATTAACGAAACGAATCGACGATTTCTGGATTCCCAGTTCCTTCATCGTTAACGCAGCCCCGTAACAACGTCATTGGTTGTCGCGAGAGCGATGCGGGATGCGTCGCGTCTGCACGTAGAAGTACACAATGGTGTACATGCGCATAGAAGGCCCACGTTTCCCCTCGCAGGAAGTCAAAGCGACTGCGGTCGCGTCGCGCTAATGGAAATCGTAAACATTAATTAGCGGAATGGCCGTGGTCCGTGCACCGAGAAATCGGATTCTGGACGGCGACGCCAGAGGACGATAGCTGCAGCGAACCATTGTTTCTGCGACGCGGATCCATCGATCGACGATCCATGGGCGTGAGGGGGACGACGGTTGGCGCGATATCGCGTGCACTGAGCCTCGCCAACGAGGGTTCCGGACTGATGGATGAACTCGATGACGTATTCTCTCTGTAGAGCCTGATTCGCGAGTGATCTGGTCTCGATGACATTGTAGCGAACTGAGAATACGAATAGGTATATAATAGGAAATGTACCTCTTGGATTGGTGCCAGACGCGTTAAGTGTGGGGATGAATATGTCTGGTTTACACGAATTTTAGTTGCTGGGACTTATACATGTTTATCTTATTTGTTGAATATATTTAGATAACGAGAAACATAATAGCTAATTAGTGAGGAATACTTTGGATAATTTTTCCAATATTTTTTTGTGAACGTTTCACAATATTGTGTTAATTCCTAAGAGAAACTACAATAAGGATCTCGGTACTTGGTGCAAATGGTTCCAATTGGATTGGTAAGATTATCTAGTACTAGCATCTATTCATCATGATGTAACAAATGATCAATCGATGGAAGGACAAGGAATGATTAATCTTTTAGATTAATTTTTTGACTTTCACTTTGGCAAAGTGTTTATGGGAAAGTTGATGTCACTGGATACTTGACTGATTAGTTAAATAAAGATCTAGGTAGGAATTTTTGAATTAATTACACAATTTCTATTCGATTCTCTCTTCCTCGTATAATCGCCTTCAAACAACCACGCCACGATTGACAGGACACCTTGTGTACGGTACAACTCGGCTTCAACGTGTTCTATCGACTCTCGTGTACGCGGCACGCGTGTCACGTAACTTTTTTTTTATTGTTCTTTTTGTTTGTTTATACCGTTTTGCTTTTGTTCTTTTTTTTCGCGTGAATGCGACAGGTAGTTGAATTTTATGGGTTATTTTATCGCGACGATCTGCGGAGAGTTAAACGGAACGCAGTGAGTTATTTTCGCGGTATTTCGCCGCGATGGAGCAGTCCTCTGTTTTATGGTGAATCGATATTACCATATTGCACGATGATACAAGTATATTGAGACGAAGAGAGATCGTCGGGTTATAAATTCCGACTGGTTTCGAGCGGCGATCGATTATTCAGAGATGACCCGGCCGCATCTGGCTTTTCGCGGACTGTGCATCGAAATACGTTCATTAAAACCGAGATTAAAAGTAGTCTGGGTCTTATTTAGAAACGACGAATACAGGTTTCACCGGACGATGAGTGGACAGCGTTGAACTAGGTTATAAGAAGCAATCGATATCGAATTGGTGTAACGGAAGGCGATTCGTAAGCGTGTGCCATTATGGAGAAAGAAAAACTTCTTATGTTGATACAATCTCTGAATTGTGAATAAAACTTGAACAACTTTTATGTGGCACTTGTCCGATAAAGGTTGCAGTTTGAATTATCCACTTTAATTATGTTCGCTTATCCACTATAATTTCCAATTTGTTTATTTCTTTAATCCTTCAATGACATGATCTTCATACCATGGTAATACTTCTGGCTGAGTAACACTTTGACTCTCGTATACCTCAAATTATGTAATAAATATATTAAATTTGCAGGTATTGTGTGTACACACACACACATATATTGAACATGGTACAAGAGCTTGTAGACCAGCGATGGTCTAAACCATTTATCTGTTACTAATAAAAGAAAAAATGGTAATACTTCTCATGCACGTCTAATCAGCTTGTTCTTGGTTCCTCTTTCCTGGCTGGCGTCCTTTTTTTCGTTATTCTCACGATAAGGCAGTTCGCCGCTCGATAAACCTATCGTTGTTGACGCCCTCCGGACTGGCTGCTTCCCGCAGCCAGAGATTCGATACCAGCGGTGACCACCAAACTGGAAAGCTCCAATCGTAGAGGGGCCAAGATACGACCACACGAGTGTGGACAAACGGAGATACCCTGGGCGCGGAGTTCAAGAGATTTGTGACCAGATCTGTGGTCTCGATGGTTGACGCAACGACTATCCCTCGATGATCAATAGTATTCAAACGAGATGTCTTTTTCACGTATACTGTGTCGTTCGAGGTTTTTCTTGGTATAGATCTTTGTTAAGGTCTTCCTTTAGACAAGTGTTGATTTTGGTACTTGCATACTTTCTGTTTCTTTCCGTGGTTCGAGTTCTTAGGATGTCTAACCCTTTCAGACCTGGCGTCCATAATTGAGGCCACAAAATTTAGTAGGACTCATACATCGCCGACACTATCGTTTATTATTCTTATTTCTGCGCATGAAGAAAGGCCAGTTTTCTTCTTCAACTACACCATTAGAACTTTTTTCCATACTAATTTTAATTCAAGTTAACCCTGAAAATTAAATTACATTAGTACGAGAGAAGAAAAT
Source organism: Hylaeus anthracinus (assembly GCF_026225885.1). Taxonomy (NCBI): domain Eukaryota; kingdom Metazoa; phylum Arthropoda; class Insecta; order Hymenoptera; family Colletidae; genus Hylaeus; species Hylaeus anthracinus. The sequence goes on along the minus strand of NW_026535289.1, from coordinate 4,022,642 downwards.
AATTCAGATATGAAAGGGCTAAGATGTTGGTAATAATATTCTGCTACAGGCATATTTAACTTAAATGGGCTTTTAATAAGTACAGACTATCCAGTGACATCTTTATGCCTATAGCATCATCGGTCAGTTTTCTAGAGTTTTCAGCCCGCATGGGAACCCTCTGAGCCTTAACGTCTTTCTAGAATCATCTCTAAATGATACGGTGCTTAGAGAAGTGTAGACTTTGATGTCAAATCAGTACTTACCGTTTCATAAAGTGATTTAATAGAATTCCAAGCCCATCCGTGACCTGTCTTGATTTAAATGTCTTTCTTCAGTTATCCTCAAGTGGCATGATATTCGGAGCAAGCAAGCTGCCATTCCTTCATTGTGAGACATAATTTGTCTGTTACATTGAAAACCTTGATACAAGAACTGGTATCACATCTACTTAGACTATTTCTAGGTTGGAAACTACCCCACTAATCGAACCAGAAAGAATAATTGTCCTTATCCTCCGACAACTCTTTCACCTCGGTTCTTAAGGGGGCATTTTACTGCGAACGCACAAAAAAAAGCATGTTTCCAATAACTTTTTTCTCAGGAACTATTGCATCAAATTGAATGAATGTTTGTGTCCCTTAAAGGTATGATTAAGAAAAGTAAATAAAAAAAATTTCTTTTTGGTAAAAATATTTCGTCATTTATTAACAAAATAATATGCATGTGTGCAAAAAAAAAGTTATCTGGTGACGCAGGTGATTTTGGCTCTCCTGGTAGTCTGAAACAGAAATTCGAAAAAGTTTAATAAACTATGTCGTCACGTCTATGGTCAGAACCTCCACTTATTTATTCCATCGAAAATACACAAACTGGCAGCGTTTCTTGTGAAAGAGAGAAAAAAAACACTTTCTTTGTACCGTAAATCAGGTGAAATTGTAAGTAATAATCAAAATATCAACTATTTGGAGGTTCCGACGATAGGTGTGACGACATAGTTTAACTTTTTTTTTTTTGCACACATGCATATTATTTTGTTAATAAATGACGAAATATTTTTTACCAAAAAAAAATTGTTTTATTTACTTTCCTTAATCATACCTTTAAGGGGAAAAACATTCATTCAATTTTATGCGATAGTTCCTGAGAAAAAAATGATTGAAAATATGCTTTTTTTGTGCGTTCACAGTGAAATGCCCCCTTAATTCAGTCCTCAGTTCCGAAATCAGATTGCAAGTTTTATTGATCGCGTAGCAAACTATCGGCTCGTATATCCTTCGTTCGTTCCATCGAAACTTTGTATCTGCATGAGAGTTTTGCTCATCTCTGCGCTCGGAGGCGTATCTGACGTTTCTCGATTACGCGATCGTGGGTGCAGGTGCAGGTAGCGATGCAGAGGTGCATCGCGACCAGTCACCAGCAGAAAGAAGATAGGGAACGGTCGAAAGCGAGCAGAACAGGCCCCCTTCTCCCTGATCCAGCGATCCATGAAGCCCCAGGACGCAAGGAGCGTTGTAAATCTCGGTCATGCTCCATAAATCCCACCCTCGATATTGCTGTCCTCGGTTACGTGGCTCTGCACGTACGCCCGCGGATCCTTTTCCGCTGTTACCACCATTTAGTCGTCCACGATGCCGCGGGAGAAGGGACGAGGAGGTGGGCGGGGGACGGAAAAGAAAGGCGGAGGAGGAAACATCACGCGGAGGAACAGGATGAGGCAGGAGACAGATAAGGAGGCAGAGCCCTCGATCTGCTGACGGACACGCACCATAAATCCTCTCATCTGCTGCGATGAAAACCTATGAGTGAAAGATGGCGACCATTTTTTACTATTTTCCGTTTCATGTCCATGGGGATGCTCCGTTGACGAGATTAGTTGTTGACAGGCTGACTATTCGAACGGCAATAATCAAACTTTTGAGGAACTACATGCAGTTGACATTTGCGAAATTCAAGGATTTTTTTCTATATTTAAATACATATTTTGATCTGGAACAAAGTGTGATTTTACAGTGTAAGTATTGAACTTGATGCATACATTTTTTTGTTTAGATATGTTCATACGTGGTCAAGTATGCAGCAAATCTCCAGGAAGGTTCTTTTTGGTCTATATGATGATTTAGCGCCCTATCCGAAATATACTAAATCTCCTATTGGGAATTACTATTTTTACCATAGTGACAGTAGTTTCATTGAAAACCCTCATTCTTCGATGTTCAAAAATACTGATTTCCCTTAATAAAGTATCAAGTTTTCATTGAGAAAAATTCTTCATCTAGTCAGAAGATGTTGATGTCTTCTAACGGAATAATTTGTTTGGTATCTTTCTTGAACTAAACATTCCCAGAGATTTGTTACATATTTGCTATTATTAAATATTTCTCAACAAAAATGTTGATATACTAAGATCGATCTTTGTCCACTAACATTACACTTTGCTTTTGATTGAAATAAGTACTTCAATCTTGAAGAAAATTCTTGAATTTTCGTTATAACTGCATTCTTCCCCTTAAAAAGAATAAAATTCACACACCTGTATTACATTTCTATATGCCATTCGTCTTAAGAATCACAGCGTACACACTTACAGTTAACTTTTTAATATACATGAGTCCATCTAGATTATTTTGTCGCGTTTCTTTTTTCGCTGTTAAGGGGCACACGCGAGCGCATTCTCGTTAAAATTCGCGATATGATAAATGAACTGCCAATGCCGCTGACCATGCCGGAATGTGGCGACGTCCGCTCGAATAATCACGAGATAATTACTTTCCTGCACACGGTCAGTCCAAACCGCTCAGAAGCCGGATCCGCAGTGTTCTCGCGGGAGTTCCAAGGATTCATGAGCGGACGGACGCGTTAAACCGCAGGAAGGAACGGTCTTTCGCTGCCCCGGATATCTAACTTGCTCGCAACTTCTACGAGGACATTTCTGCCCGCAGCTTTTGTAAAGTTGCTTCTATGTTTCTTTGTTCTTTTGGTCCTGTTTTGTTCTTTCTGTTTTTCGGAGTAACTGTAAAAGAAATAAGATACTTTTAATTTCTTCGATAAATTTTTTCTTCGGTTGTTGGAACCTCGATTGGTTTGATGTAGATTGTTCAGCATTTGGAGAAGTATTATGTAACTTTGAATGGCATTGACAAGATTCAGACATTTGTTACTTAAGTATTTATATTCTTGTTCAAAGAGAGGAATGAATTGGTTACAAATACTTCCTCTCCAGGACTTGTAGAATAATGTATTAGTGGTTTGAAGTTTCATTCTTCAGTTTTTGAAGTCTCGATAGGTTCGATATGCATTATTTTAAAAAAGCAGACATATTGAATAAGCATGTTGTCGATCATCATTTACTAGTCAATGAACATCTAACATAAAAAGAATCCTGTTAGTTTGATAAAACCTAGAAGAATACCTGTACATCTAAACATGCCACCCTTAAATTCAGTATGTGTGGATATGTGTATGTTTGGGTATGTACATGTTAGTCTCTATGTAGCTCCATATCTTAAGAAAAATTGATCAAAAACAAATTCTTGAAAACAATTAATAAATTGAATTTATTCATTTATCCTAAAAATTTCTTTGTCAAATCCTCCGATTCTTTCTCAAACACGGCGTTATTACTCTAATAGTCACAATAATCGAAGACCTAGACGGTTCCATGGTTTCCTAATAATTAAACGTGAGGAAAAAGTTGACCAGCCAGCGTCCCCGATTCAGCGGTGTTGATTAATTCGAAAATTATGCGTTTTCTTCCAATTAATGGAAAGGGAGTCGCGTATGAAGCGGAGATCGCATGCGACTGCAATTAATTGGCGCAGCTCGCGGCACTCTGGTGGTCGGCGTTAATTGGGAAAGCCATATATACAGGGTACGTTTCTGGATATTATTCGGCAGAAAACCGCGGCTAGGCTCCGCTGGCTTTTTTTTCTCGACACTGCGCCGCTCGATAGCTAATTACGCGTTTACTCGACGAGCGGAATCGGCCGCGGTATAAATTAAAACGAACAATTAAAAGGAATGGCTTTCAAAGGGCATTCTGTTGCCGGACGACGCGACAACTTAATCGTTGATTTATTCATTAAGAGGGTATTTTATTAACGGCGGCAGCACTACTCAATTGCTGGTTTATTCGTTTTAATATTGTCTACGGTGAACGCATACTACGCACACGTAATAGATATCTATTAGTTACTTACTACTTGGACAATTACAAATTTTATATGGACATCTTCCTACTTTATTACTTCTAATAGCGTTACTTTACGTAGATTACGTAGGGATAATTTAAAAGTAATATAACAGTTTGGTACAAATATGCATATTGAGAAGAGGTGAAATTTTCTATTATATTGGTTTTTTTGGAAATTCTATGCCGATTTTTGCCGGTAGGTGGTACAGGTCTGAATATATCGGAACGGTTGAAAACAAGTAACAGCTCTACATCCTTCAAAAGGTGGAAAGATTGGGGAACATAATAGTACCTAATGTAATTCAAGCAGGAACTTTTTGGACAACCCAATATATAGAAGATTATATATATTATAGATTGACATTATATGTATATAAGTTATAAGCTTGGGGCTTATAACAAAAGGATGCGGAAATCGAGAAAGTAAAATGACGACTTGTGTTGATGTAGCTAAAATAATACTGTAATATTGTATTAAAGACGATTAAATAAATTATTACTTAAATAATTACATGAATAACACAATTGAGCTTCACCCGGAGCATTACCTGAATCAACAACAAAGTCCGGATTAGGATTAAAGATCCAGGCCTAACAATTTACAATATAATTATCTTAGATTCTAGACAGCAGAATCGTAGTTGTGAATCTCTCGAGCGATTGTAACTGCCCGAGTCTCGAGGCGTGCGAGCGGTTAGCCATAACGACTCCTTCAGGGTTCGAATCGTGCGCCTAAGTTTGTGTCAATAGATTATATACGTATATAATTGCATATCATAACATCTTTAAATTTAAATTTCATATGCGTGCATATAATTTTATATTCTGCGTATTATTTAAATATATACATGTAAATACAGTGCTGAAGCATTAGGCTACTGGATCATTGCGTAAGACACTGTTACTTTCGTTGTTATTATGTTTTCGAAAGCAGAAAGCAGTTTTTTGCGCGTGTAACGCGTTGGACGGGCGGTTGTCCGTTTTCCCTTCTTCAAGCGATTGAAATTGAAAACTACGCCGAGCAAACACTGCGACACCTGCACAAATCTCCATACTGGATCGACGGGTGCGTGTCTAACCCGTCTTCGCGGGGCTGATACGCGACAGGGCGTTGGCTTCGCGCCGCGTCCACGTGTGCTCGCGTGCGACCGCTTTCAAGTCGGTCGACCTTGCGACTCGATGGCAGCTCCTCGAACGATCTCGACCAGTATCGCGGACAAGTTTCAGCCAGGGGTCGTCAACAGGAAGGAACAGAGCTTTATTTAAGTAACAAATAACGAATAAAAAGTATAGGCACACAAAACCGAGATTCGTTTAATTTGTTGAGATTAATTTTAATTCGTTTGACAAGAATCATAATTTCATTTTGAAGATTCTTTATCATTTTTGTCGAACAAGTAAGAGAAAATTGTTTAGCATTTATTCGTTACTTGTATTTTTATCTGGACTACAATTGAATTTTAGATAAGGTATGTACTCAGGTATATACTTGAGGTATGTACTTTATATAGAAAACAGAATATATGTACGTAGTTTTAATTTCTTTTGTAAATAATTCTTACAGGTAAAAATTAATACAATTATGAGTGAAAAATTCAGACTTATTATCTCGCCATACATATAATTTCAATGATCAAATAACAATCCATGGTCTGTGCCATAATTAATATTTTCAGCTAATACATTCGATGTTAAGAGTAATATTTTCCTGTCATAGCAAAATGACCTTCATTCTTTCCAAGTTTTTCCATACCATACGCTTCATAAATATTTATAATATTCTTTTGAATTGAAAACACAATGAAAATGAATAAATAGTTACTTTGCGTAACTAGCCATTTTCACTAATATGAATAAAAATATATATTCAGGAATCCCTTGGAAAAGTTTGTAGCATGTAAACTCTAATATATACAAAAAAAAAATGGATTTATTGTTATATTATTAAGATTTTTATTTCTATCGAACAAACAACATACTAAAATTGTTTATCCTCTATTCATTATTCTAAATTTATCGCACGGATAAGAATTTTGTCCAACTCTGCACAGCTCCTAGAAATCTAACGCTTCAGCCTTGCTTCTGCTTTGATCGCCGCGAGGACATCAAGTGTCTCGTGATTGGTCAAAGTTAATCGTCAAGAAATGTCTGTCCCATGACTACTCCGTGACGGTCGTTTGTCGTCTTTTTCCTTTCTCGTCTTGCGCCTTTTTTTTTTATTTTCGCCTCGGAGGCTTCAACGAGGATGCTCGAAATGAAGCGATAATTGGCGGATTTGAAGGATACTCAGGGACTCTCCGTTCAAGTTCTTATTCGAAGCAGTTGGTGGACGTTAGATGCTCTGACAGATGGAATATATGAATAATCCGACGTCTATTGGTTCCTGTCTCTGGATAGAAATCTTTCAAAACGCGACATTTTTAGACGACTCTGTGAACGTCAAACGTGCCAGTCACGCGCAATTGTTGATCAAGTTAGAGACATTGACGAAATTAAAAACTATTGTGCTGCAAAGAAGTCTTATCTGACATAGTCATGGCTTCTAATATTTTTATTACATATGTACAATTAGTGCTTGTAAAAGGAAATTTTGTTCTGTGTATATTTCAAAAGTGTTGATTTTCTTTCCTAGTTAATAAATTCTATTACTCAATTATGTGATACTAAAAATCATAATTTAGGTAACTCTAATTTTCTTAAAAAATACGTTCCTTTTTTAAATTAAAAAACATTTCTATTTATACAACTTCTTTGTTTTAAATAACTTCCTTAAATAGTATAGTCACAAAATTGTCCTCAGACTAATAAATATATGGATGTCCAATTAACTCTCATCGTACGATAAATACACACGTGTCATTGTTAATAAATGAGTTTAATAATTACCTGGTTGACATAATTTTAGCACCCCTTGTAGACATTCATCCAAAAAGTCCGAACAGGTTCAGGAATTTAGTAATACTCTAAAATGAAATAAACAATTGAAACGCTGTATTAATTATTTCATGCATGTTATATTATCTTCATGCAGACAGAACTTTGCTCTATGAATTTATATACAATAATTAGAAAATAAATTGTAAAATTAATTCAGAATTGAGGCTTCCTATCACTGATTAATTGTGTCCATATTATCGAGATAGAATAGGAAAATGTAAACATTAATTTCTATCCGGACACGACAATATATGAATATTATTATTACTATTATCCATTTATGAACAAACGTGATGAATTTTCAACATGTTTCCCGTATATTCGTTACACTGCGAGGGCCATAGGCGAACCGCAATATGAAAACTTGCGCTGGACGCATCAACGGAGTGTCGTTTAATGATATTGTAAATTAATTCACGATAATGTTTCCCTGGACAATGAAAATCGCAAACAGTCTAAACGAAGGGTTCATCGTGGGTCGTCGATCCCTCACTCACCACGAAACGTATTAACGTGCATTTGCATTTACATATCTATTTCTCGTTGCTTCCATAGTTTGCAACCACTGCATACATAAAAGAATAATTCACGAATTCATGGAATTACATGAATAGTCCATGTATTTACAAATATCATTAGTAAATATTACCGTTTATTTTATTCTTCTTCGTTGCTAGCTCTTGTCTGTTTCGCGTCGACTGCTTGCGGTGAGTAATCAAGTTATTGTCAAAACTACTATAATAGTATCATATATTCCCTTTTGTTGCTAGCATATGAAGTAAAAATTTGCCAATACTGAATAAAGAAAACCCGTGGATAACTAATAAACGGAAATTAATTAAGAGACTCTTATCAGCATGGCGTAGGAATTAAAGATAATTGTGAAAAGAATATTGAAATAATTTTCAGTAGAATATTAATTACTTTTAATATTAATAAAAGAATGCTAGGTGGTTTAGAACCGCTGTTATGTATTATTACAACTATAACAATACTTTTCATAATATATATATAAGGTTTAATTTTAAATGTACTTTGAATTCTATTCTTTTTCCTAATACGAAATAAGACATCGTCGTTATTTGGTACCCTTCGTAATGTCACGTTGCTCCAACAAAATATCGAAAACACGTGACAACCGTTGCGACAACTAGTCTGTCGACGCAAATGGTTCTTCAAGAGCCACGCGACAATTAAAAATTTCTTCGTGCCAAGTCAAGTACGCTTATTAATACACGTTGCTTCACGCAGCGCATAAATTATTTTCCATGACTATTACTGCACTCGTTTAGCACATCCTTAAGGCAATCGACAACCACATGAATCATCGAAAAACCGAGACTCCAAACGCCTAAGAATACGAATGACTCGGCGCACTCGCGCGACGTCAAACAACGCTTTCGCCGAGTCAAACTAGTGAATAGCAACTAGCAACCTACAGTCACTACATTGTTCAAAGTTTTGCATATATTAAATTTTTCTTGCAGTGGTTCATCATATCTTTGCAAAAATTTCTTGTGAAAGTAACGCAAAATTCATTTAATTTAATTTCTTTCTCTTAAACATGATTTTTCTTACAGAATTATGTCATAGTATACTTCCATCAAATTTTTGTCTATATTTGGAAAGCATTTATTTCCATACAGATCCTTTCTCAATTTTTTGATTGAATTACATACTGACACGAATGAGAAGTTTAAATGAACAAGTTTAAATTTGTTAAAAGATATGTATTTGAAAGATTAACTTTTTCGTAAGAATACAACCGAGCAAAAATAACTCAAATTATTCATGAATATACCAATGAAATTAAAATACGATTTGAAATTAGAATATTATCAACAAGAGTAGCAGACCTCAGTAATTACAAACATTATGACAATTTCAAACCTATGTTCTTATCAATGCCACGGAATTAATCACTCCGTCATCCGATGGCACCGACAGCGGCGATATTATTTCAGCTACGATTACGTACAGCGAAGCAATTAAGAAACGGGAACGCTTAGTGTCATTAATAAAGACGCTTCGATGATTAACAAATTATCGCGCGGACTGATCTTGACGAGCTTGTACGCGGCCCCGTTTTTATTGGTCGTCGATGCGTCCGTTATTGCGCATCAACGGATTAACACATCGCGGTCGACGCAAATTCAATCTAGACCGCCTACTAAACGACGCTTCTTCCGCCGAAAGAAAAAGAAAAATTGGTTGATAACGAATGTGTACACATGGGTTGAGCAACAATTATTTTTATCACCGTAAGGTCAACTGTATGTACGTGTGTGAAATTCGACCAATAGAACTGCGATGCATAAAAGTAAGAGAGATTAGATTTATTGGTGACAATTTACAGTTGGCATTAATAAGAATTTATTTAAATAATGTATTTATTCGTATATTTATTTGTAGGTTTATTACGTGAATAATTTATGTTTAAATATAGGTATTATAATAATATCACACAATATCACAGTACATTTTACAATTAATTAATCGTTTATAAGTCGATTACAATTGTGTGGCTATTTTTATACACAACTGTGATAGAATGAATATTGTTAGGTAGATAGATACTAAAATACTACTTTGATCATTTTACCTACAGTCAGTGTACATTATTTGGCTTTGAGGACACTAAAATTGATATATACATGCATAAAAACGTAATTAAATATATTTTCACTTTCAATGTTTCTTTATGTTCCCGTTCTCATTCCACTATCCTCAATTTGCGCTTAGATGTTACATTGAATGTACGGATTTATTATTATTATAAAAAAATTCCAAGATGAATGCTTTATACACGATTCTTTTCTTTAAAATAATTCGATAGGATAAATAACACACATAGCAATATCACTGACGAATAAGAAGCTTCTATATCGCGATTTTTATTTCTGAACCAGAGTACCTCTTCTGCATACTTCCGACTCGTCAAAAACAGATCCACCGTCGTCACGAGACGGTGAAAATCGAAAGAGCACGGAAACAATGTATAAATAAACTAACGAAACAAAACTTGGAAACCTCTGCGGATTTAACGCTTAATAAATGATACGTTACAACGAATTCCTGAACGAATAATCTTCGAAACTGGACGTTTATCGTTTCGATGGGAACGCTGGGGGATTTTATAGCGGTAGCTCGTAACACGGCGAAGCTTTTAACACGTCGTTAAAACGTTACGAGTGAAAGCATATTAATAGAATGCACGTATCATCGCGGTTACATCGGATTAAACCTGAAAATACGAAATACCAAAGGATTCGACGGAACCAGACGGCGATAGCGATACACACGACCGATAGTTGTGCAGGGTTTATCGAAGGGATCGCTTTGTTGCGGTTACCTTCCTAAATTGATGATAAACACGCCTAGGGCGCGGGTGGGGTTGTTGCTAATAATTGACATTTTGCTCGCTAATCTCATTCATTACGAAACGTAACATTTGTCATCGATAATGGCCGATTGTTAAACATAACTATTCGTAATCAGCGAGGAATTCTCATTATGCGGCAACTAGGAATCCAGCGACTTGCCTCGCAATCAAGTCTTTAGATAGTCATAGATAGCCATCAGTCATTTAAGCACGAGACAAACAGAACGATCTTTTCTATTCTCATGCATGACGTGATTCGACGGTCATTAGCGATCGTTTAACGAAATGTCAAACCTCCCATGTCCTTCTAATTGGTTTAATGACATAATCATAGGCGACCGGCACACCGGTCTCTCGAAGGGTAGCTGCTGGCTGATGAACAATGGGTTAGGTAGACTGGGAGTTAATCTTTACGAGCATGTGCATGTTTCTAAAGACAACTATTGTCTCATTTTAACCTTCTAGCTAGCCTATTGCAGAAGCTTTATTCTAGTTTCTGGAACTTATCAAGATTTTTGATTACTAATATGTTAATAATATGGTTCCCAAAGAACCTTGTCTATCGTTTTGACAATATTGTAATCCTCATATTCTTCACTCTTATAGTGACGTGGTAGGCGAATAATCTTCTTCGAAACTTTCAACACCACGAAGGAACAGAAGCAGCAAAATAAAAATTAAAATGGGGCAACCTCAGCCTAGAAAGAAAAGAATAATGTTCACCATAAAGAGATGAACAAAGGTGGAAGAAAAATATGTTTTGGTAATATTTTATTGCTTATATTCTATGAATACTTAATAAATTGACTCCTATAGTGACGTGACAGATAAATTTTCCTCTTCACGACTGTCAACCCCACGAAGGAATGAGAGCAGCAAAATAAAAATCAAAATGGGGCAACCTCAGCCTAGGAAGAAAAGAATAATCTTCGCCATAAAGAGATGAACAAAGCCCACAGTCAGGTGGAAGAGAAATATGTTTTGGTATAAAATAATCGGCGAGGCGTCGCGGAGGCACATGGTTTCGGCTGTCAATGAATACCAAGCGGTTTTTCGGACGGTTTCTCCGACCCCTAAGCCTGCGACCTCGAACAGCGAGGTTCGATAAACCCTTTCGGGCCCAAAATTCGGAGAACATCAGATGGCGGCGGTAACCGACGTCCAACTGCAACGCATTTGACATATGCAAACTGCAAGTGAACACTTGCAATTACTGGCATGCGAACGCACGCGCCCGCCTAAAAGAAACGTTGCGACAGACTCCAGGCAAAAAGCGCGAGCACGCCATCGCCGGATGCGCTTACCCCTTTCGCGGATTAGTGTCCGCCATTGTATCTGAGAATTGGCGTATGACCAGGTCGATGAACTCGGTGGCAGGCCGACTACAAGGATAACAATTCTGTCAATGTACCCTCCAGATCTCGACGCGAATTCCGGTACGACGCACGAGTACCTGGACGTCAGCTTCAGTGCCGTTACTTCCGAATTGCTTTACGATAATGGTCGTGTCGTCCAGCCAACTGTTCCTGACCGAGACCTTGACGCGATATGTTTATTCCTTTTTGTCATAGAGGCTGATTATGGTTGACGAGCATTCTCGATCGTTGAACCCACGACGCAAAGGGTGAATCTTTGTCAAGTTAGACCTCACAATACGTCAAACACTTGGTACCGAGTAGCAATACGCGAGTATAGGCACTTTGTGGGTTTTTCGGAGTGATCAGCTTCGAGGCAGGTGAAATTGGGTGTTTGTGTGGTGTTAGAAGAATTGTGCGGTAGCTCTTTGGATCGATTGACGGTGAATTGTTATTTGTGAGTAGAGGAAGTTGAAGGCGTTGGGTCTGAAGATGAAACAGATTTAAGTTAGTAAGATAGAATTGTGAAAGTATAGGTGTTTCAAATATTTTTCAGAATGGTGATCTTAGAGGTGGGGAAAATCCAAAACATTACAATCTATCTTTGTAAGAATATTCATACAAAATGTCATGAACCATAAATGTTCATAGATATCTCTATCCAACTCGCCAAAGATCACGTTTGTTTACTGGCAGAGAATGATATTTCTGCATTTCTAAAATTACGTGATAGTTGACTTATAAATTGAGCTGACACATATCGTTAACACTGCAAGACTATTCATATTGCAAATATTTTGTAAAAAGATGACCCTTACAAATAGTAGAAATGTAATAGTAGAAGAATAGAATTTTGATGTTTTAAGTTAGATAACAGTGTATTATTATTTCTGGGCACTAGGCGAAAGCAAGTGCAAGTTACCATAAAAATATGTCTACATAGATATGTTATCCTAGTCTTAATATCGATAGACGGGAAATTCTGCAGTAATTTAAATATTGTTAACGTATTTCTTATATAAATTAATGTCATTGGAGGAACCCATGAACAACAAAATTAATTTTATTCTGCGATATTCTCTCTCACAACTTGAACGAAAAATATAATTTTGAGTATGACTTGGTGCTCTAAAAACAATAATTATTTAATTTTAATTGACTAAAATAGATAACATGTTAGAGTGTATAATTTATAAACTAATAAGGTATCCAATTTCCATCCCCCCAAAAATATAGATCTCTCATCCAAGTCCTCGATTGTAAAACTATGGAGTATGGAGACATCGATGCTCACTGCATTGGAAATTCCTATGAAATTTAAAACCTTTGCCATGGGACACTAAATTACATCTATTAAGTCACTGTTGAGCCTCTATCCGTGCCGTGAATTTCACCCGAATAAAGTGTGCCAATAGTGGTCTTTGGCTTTTTCGAAATTCATGACCGGAAACAAGCGGTACTTTTTTGTCATTTTTTTTTCTTTTAAAGGGATGGTTTTTCAAATGTAAAAGGAAGGAATTTTCTGGATCCACGGTAAAAAAAAAAATTGAACGAAATAATGGAGCCTGTGCTACTGCCTTTATGGACTCGCTCGTATTGTATTTCGACGATTAAACAATGTGTAAACGCTGAGAGAGCTCGTTCGGTTTTCAATAAAGGGTATATTCGCGATGTTTGCTGATAGGTATTTGTGCGGACGGGGGTGATTAATATTCGAATCTATATGTATTCTATTATCTTCGACGTGAGAGTTCTCCATTTAGCGCCCGTGCCACGTAATGAATTAACGTTTACTTCGCAGTTAGCGAATATTAAAAGGCCGCAAACAATTATCAAACGCTGGACGCATATTGTTGCGCTAGAGAATCTCTGGCGCGCGAATACTTTGGATGAAAACCCCGATAGCGGTTAAAAAATATCGATGATTCTTTTGCATTAAACAAATAATCGCACTGTTTCTGTCGTAGTGTGTAAGCGGTTCAGTGTTTATTGGTTACGTCTACTCGTTTAAGAAATGGTAGGGCGAGTAGGTTGATAATACGAATATGTCTTCTTCAAAAGGATATGATGAAATCATTTATTTACATATGGAAGATTATGAAGTTAGTATTACAAGAAAGCTGAATTGTTTACTCCTCGATCGTGTCTTGATGGAAAATTTATTTATTTAGGGGTGTGCAAAATCATTTCGGCGGTATGCTGTGAAGAATGCTGAAGGATGGAAGGAAAATTAATTTAGATCTAGTATGGTTGCTTGTTTTGTCGATATGTGAGATTAAATTAATATTATTCTTCTAGTGGTGCATCAAGGATTTTATTTCAACGGCTCTTCAGGTATTTCTACATATATCAACGCTGAGAGAGGGAGAAAATATATAAACATGAACGAATAGGTACTAACAAATACACATATCACAAATTGCACGATAAGAAAAATAGAAATAAATACAATAAAACGATTAAAGAATTCTCATAAAAGCCAGACCATTAAAGAAAATAAAAAGAATACGTATCACTCTTATACATTTCGCATTGTACATTTCATTTATACATGGGGTGACTTGATATAACGAGAAGTAAACAGCTCACAACTGGACAACGCATTTCTGAGCCTCTGCTCGTCCACTACGTGCATTCACGCGAATACTTTGATGTTTCTCGAACGAGAGATTCAAAGGGTTGTGAATCATCCCCGTGCATTTACGTATTCGTTGAAAACGCGTGGCTGGAACGACGCTTCCACGTAACTGCGTGGATCTGACGTCGTAACTATTCTTCGATCCTATTAAGAAGCGAGGACACCCCTAAAACCAACCCTCCTTGTCCCACCACCCCCTGGGGAGCTTGCGCGTGACCGTTTAACGATCCGCGGCCATTTTGGGCACATGGCGTCGGCGTCGGCGTCGGCGTCGGCGTCGGCATCGGCGTCGCTCGTCACGTCACCCCCGAAGCGTGCGGCTTATCCTGAAACTGCGAAGGAACCCCTCGTTCTTATCATCCATACCAGATGGCGGTGTCGGTTCTTATCCGGTTTTTCCGAACGGCTGTACCTGGAAAAATATTCAAATTTAAGGTATTTCGTAATAGGCTAATGTTCACAACTGTTAGACCAGAGGTGGAAACAAGCTTGTTTACGTATGTTGGAACGAAGGGAGTTTATGCTTGTATAAATGAAAAGATTGATTTGTAATAAACATGAGATATTACTCATGCTTATTACAAAAGATATGAGTTAAATTACATAGATTGCTTAGGGATTCTTTTTCAACCACTTGTACAGCTTGATGCGGTTAACATAACCTTTTCAATAAGGTACATATTCTTGAAAGTCTACTAACCCCAGCTTGGAATACTAACCACATCTTGAAAATGTCAACATTTGCAATGCATATTTGAAATTTGTTTGAGTGTTCACAGATAATTCAAAAGAGGAAGGAGAGTCCTCCCACATTTGTCCACAACTAAACTATCGTAAGCAGTGTGAATCTTTCTAATTAAGATTCCTCCATCTTCTTTATAGAAATAACCTAAATCTACAGATACACGAGTAACCAATACAGTCTTGTTACTTTTCTTCTATCATAACTACCATCAGTATCATCACTGAATTTCTGGCCATTAATAATTTAAAAATTTGAATGACTTACTTTAACTTTAACATTTTTGGTGCCAAGGAGCGATATATCATTCCTTGCTGCTTATTTTTGTTTACAGTCATACATCTTTGCTTAAAATTATCTGGCATTTCTCGGATATGTATGAAAATTTCCTCTAACACTCAAAGGGTTAATATAGCAACCTACTATATGCCCCAGGATTCTCGGTACGCGTATTTGCAACCCTATTGTCAGTAGCTCCATAAGTTGCAATTAATATATCTCGATTTTTTCGCAATCGAATTTCATCGAGCAGCTTCGGAAGAATCGCGATAGCCGGTCGAAAATTACAAGCGAAGCATGGAGTAACGTTGTTAAGGACGATCTGGAGCCGATCTTAACGACTCGCTTCAACGCCGGTGGTTCGTTACGAGTCAGCCAATGGGTAAGGGTGAGGCTCGTTACGCGATACGCATAAACGTCGCGGCGGGATGAGCATCAAGGGCGCCTCCGCGGCATTATCGATTTAATTGTCGGGAGGGCTTAATTGTAGGGGATGAAGAGCGACCTTGAGAAGGGCCGCCAACATAGAATCCAAAGTTCGAGCACCCGGGGACTTCCGTGAGAGAGGGTAATTACGAAAATGACCTACCTCAACGAGATTCCCCTTGTCAATGAAGAAATCTTCCCTCCCCGAGGTCCACGTGATCCAGTTCTCTTTCCGCCATTTTAAAGAGGCTCGCGCGTTCTGAAACTGATCTGGCGGATTAGAGACGCGACGATGGTTATTTTTCGTGTTTAATGATTGTTATTCTTCAAACGTTGTTTATATGTAATGCCTTCGTGATGTGTGAAAACAAATATGATAATGGGGGGTGTTTTGTAAATGTAAGAAATCTTTTGATTAAATATGACATTTCGATATACAGTCAGACCCATAAGTATTCGTATCCTCTATGTCTATTCAAGAAATTTATTGAATTTAAATGTCAGGTTTGGTGTATCCAACCAAATTTTTCATCCTAAATACACAGATGTATGAAGTTTATTCGTGTACATTTTTGTAGTAAACTATTTACACAGAGATTACGAATAATTATGTGACTAAGTGTGTTTTATAAGGATTGTATTGAATTATATTATTATACTGTATTATTGATCTATTTGTGGGGGGTACTTTAGATTTAAATGTATTAGGGGAATACTAAAGGGAAAAAGAATTATTTAAATTTGTTACAATGCAGTGGGCTACAGTAAAACGTATAAGAGAGAGAAGACTAGGAAGGATTTAACCATTTATATAAAAGCAGACACCTGGAAGCTATGTAAATTCAAGAAAGAACTACTCAATATTGTTCAACTAAATTAATAAAGGCACATAAAATATAAAAGTGGGGAATTTTAATTTGCTTGCCTCATTGGAAGAAATGATAATCAATAATGGTGACTGAACAATCGATTATACTTTAAGATGCATTGACATATCTGAAAATAGATTCTAAGTTACTAAACGAATCAACCGAATAAAAATTCAGCAACGACTCGTCCAAAACGCTCCAAAATATCCATCGGCGTTGAGAGATCGCGGAACTCATCAGAGAACGATGACGGAGCGAGACGGAGGGAATAACCATGAAAAGAAAGTTCGTCACTATTTTTAAAGGCGGTGGCGGCCTGAGAGCGAGAAAACGAAATCTTTCCGTCGGGTAACCGGCGTGTTTCCTTCGATGGGAAATCCGTGAAAAGTCGTGATTGAATTATCCTACCGCGACGCAACGACAGAGACGACGAGGCGGGGGTGTTTGGGGGCAGCGAAAGAGAGGAGGAAACAGGCGGCTGGCGGGCTGACACAGGGGGTTGGAAAGGAAAACGAGAGAAAATAAAATACACACCCGGCCATTGGCGCGACTTCGTTTCGTACATTTTATTCGAGCCAATTGGATTTATTTATGCGGCCTGGTAGCAGACTGGTGCGTGGAGGGGGTTTAAACGCCAGCTGGAACGCGCGGTCGGTAAAGCAGTTTCGCTTCCTTTCCACCCCCACCACGCCCTTTCGCTGTCCAGGGCTGCGAGCTTTATTGTATATTTAATTCCACGTTGTTTATCTCTGTCCTGTCCGCGAGGCTTTCTGCCTCGAGCATCCCCGAACAGATATTTCAACGGCGTAAACGACGTTAAGTGAACGACGGGATGGAAGTGGGGGAAAGGGTGAGAGACGAAAACGACGAAATCTTGGCGAAGGCGGCGTTATTGCTCTTCGAATTCCAACGTCGCATCGCTTCGTGGAAATGCTCTCGCGATGGAAACGAGTTTGGGGCATGTCGCCCATCCCATCCCTTTCGTGAAAGAATATATGTCGATGATGACCTCGATCGAATTTTTCTTTTCAAGTTCTGGATACTTCTGGTGTCATTAAACTTTTTATTTTGTAGAGTGAAAATTTTCATATGGGAATAAGTATAATAGGGTACAGAAATATTTTGTTGGGGGTGGCTTTAAGTGGAAAGTAGTGTGCATTCTTTGTTCGAATAATAGAGTTTTTAGGAAAAAATTTAGGGTGTACGTGTGCAGGAAATTTATCGATGATTCATAAAAATGTAACATGTTATCGCGTGGTAAGTAGTGCATATAAGTTTCGCAAATTATTTAATTTAGTAATAATCGCCGCCTTTCTTGTTTTATAAACTTATGTGCTATTTAATATCCTCCTTAAATTTTTTTTCATTCAATGACAATGCAACTATGAAACAGCAATATTAACATCACAGTCCACCCTCAATTGTAGTAGTGTTTTAAAAAACATTCTGCAAAATATGTTACAAAGGTTAGTTTATAAAAATTACTATCGTTCTACAATCGAAAGATAGTAAAACATCATGTCTAATACCTACCATCTCCAATCAAACCAATCATGATTGACCCAGAAGAACTTAAAATTTCATTCGAATACGATTTCTAGAGATATTCTCATACCATTTTTATATTAAGTGTACTATATTTATATTACACGACTTCAATCATTTTTAATTGATTTAAAATTTAAATTAATTAGGAAACAAAAATTCCTCGAATAATTAAACTAATTTCAACAAGTTTAGAGCAGAGATGGGAAAACCCTAGGCTTCGAATAAATTTGAATTTTGCCGACGTGTTTGTCTCGTTTCCTTCTTCGGAAAATGTTAAAAAGAGGAAACGAGACAAACATATCGGCAAATTTCAGATTTATTCGAAGCCTAGGATTGTGCCCATCACTGGTTTAGAGTCAATATGAACTCTTCCCCATATGCTACCATCTTCAATCCACTATTTTCTCTAATATTGCTATTAATAAGTTATCACACACAGCTGCAATGTCACGAGACTGACTGCATGTCGAGAAACGGATTTGTCAAATCGTGTTGCACTTCTCCCAAGCTCGACTCCAGGGAGGAGAGTCAACGACTATAATTCGACCTCGACGAAAGAAAGGGCATGTCGCGAGAGGGAGAAGGTGGGGTACTGGCTTACTTCCGGTTCGTCTATTCGCGTCACCATCCGGCACGAGCTGCATTCTCACGCTCATTTGCATACCCGGCTACACATCAATATTCAAGGAGGCCAGAAAACGGGCCCGTTTTGCATACTGGACCCCCCCGGCTCGTGTTATTTCTTCTTTCGCAGGGATCTCGGTGGGGCATCGCGACTTTGACCCTGAGAAAAAGAATCAAAACGAACGGATTCAATGAACGATGTAATTCAATATGCCAATCGATTCGAACGGGAAGACATCTTCGATGGACCATGGATTAACGAGCGGGGCTTTAATACGAACCCCTCAGAAAGGGTACGAGAGCCTCGTGGAAAATTTCTTCCTTCGCCATTATCAGTTCTATGGCTCAAGCTCGCAATATTAAGCTGTATGTTTTATTCATGCATTATTAAAGTTTAGCCGAAACGTTGGTTGATTGAGGAATTAAATTTTATTCTGTTGTTGCTCGTGATTTCTGGGGGAAAATTGCATAAATGGATGTGGATTATTTTACGTGCATGCTAGTGCAAAAAAGCAACAGCGACGATTACAACTTAGTTGTTTTTGTAGATATTTGGAAATTGTAAGTTTTCTTAGCTACTTGAAATTTGAATGAAGAAAACTTTTATTCGCTCTGTGGGATAAATTGTGAGATTGTTATGGTTTCGAGAGCTTACCATTTTTTTGACAACGATATGATAGCTTTACAGTATTTCTGAAATATTATTATTAATTGTAATACTGAATATTGTTACAGTGTTTCTACAGAATTAATACAATGGTCTCGTACACTCGTATAAATAATTTCTGTACCCCTCCAAATGGCAACTATTTGACTTATTTACAATCGACTTATGCTTCTAATTTTTAAATATGTCGCCAAGATTGATTACAGATAAGGGATATCATAAATATCAATAACATTTCCCTGAGAAAACACAAGAAATTGGACGAAACGTCAAAACATCTCTGCAATTATACGTATAATACCAAATTTGTATTATTTCCTTCTCCAGAAAATCCATCGAAAAGACATTTAAAAAATGATAAAATAATTCAAAAACAATTAAAGATATAATTCCAGGAACACCTACACCCAAACACATTATTGTTCTACTCCTATGACGACAGAATACAGAAAACATCGATCTGGACTGATCTAATTCATCGATCCATCACTTCAAGAACATACAAACCGATTGTCTTTTAGAAATCGAAGAAATATAGAGACTATTATCCACTCAAAATTTTCCTCTCGTTCTGCTTCACAGATCCGAACCTGAAGAACGAAACGACACATTTGGCCAGCTTTTGGGGGATTTCCAAGCGATATCGACGATGCGCCGGCTGCGTTCGAGGTGACAAAAGGCCGAGTCGCACGTACGCGCGTCTTCGACGGAATGAAGGAAGGCGGGTTGCGTAATTTAAATAATTCAAGAATGACCCTGACCCCGCTTAGGCCGCGGGCTGACCTGGAGCCGGCGATTACAATCACAATGCAATGCCGAGTTCTCAGGGTAAGACAGGTAGTACGACGGTCCCGCATACATTAGATCGAAGCCATCCGCCATAGAAATATGCGCTATATCTCTTCAGCGTCGTGATTTTATGCACCGAGGCATCGACCACCGCGATGAACGAACGCGTTCTCGTCCTACCAAAAGCAGTTGTCAACTACCATCGAGGCTGACACACATTTAACCGGACCGAGCGATTAGCATAATGACAACCGATAGTAGCTGCGCTTCGGGACACGCACCTTGCGAGGATCCCACGGTGAGGAGGGATTGTCACGGCTCCGATCGAACAGATCTCGACCATCTATGCGAGATCGGCGACACTTTCGCGCGGAAATTAGCGAGAGACCGCGGATCGGATGGTAATGGGATATAGGAGGATGAAAGTCTTGGAGATCGGTGACAGGGTTGCTGGAGATGGAAGGGTATGGAAATTCGTGGGAAATCGGGGATGAAAACGGTTGAACGATTGCAGATGCGAGCTGAAGGCATGATTTCTGGGATTTGCTTGTGAATTATGAGCGTGGAATATTTTACATAAAATCGAGGAGGGGTTCGAGGGTGAATTTAACGAATTTTAGTGATGATTTTTGGGCGAGGTGAACCATTGATTGTCCTTGGGTATAATTTCGTATGGCAATTGAAGCTTTTGAGTAAGGGGAGAAATTAATACTTGGGGGTTGAACTCAGATGTAAAGGATGCAGCGGTTCAGTTTAAACAAAATCTTTCAGATGATGAGATTTTTTCAATATAAATTAATATAATTGAAACAATGATTCACAAAGTTAAATAAGGAAATGAATAATTTTCGTTCATGTTGAAGCTCAACAGAGACAGTATGAAGTGGCAAACCGTTTTAATAAAATAAAAGTTAAGCGAAAATAAATATGTAATAAAAATCAATAAACTAAATTAGACTGCATAATACAAAGTATTGTAATATTCCTCAACAGATGGTTATAGAAAATATGTGACTTTGAAAGTCAACATCTAACTTGAATAATAATCTGTACAATAAATAACTCTTTATCAGTGCAAACTATACGACAACAAAATATTCCTCCAATAAACCAATGAAAAAAGTCTCCTTCATATTTGAGCCACCCGGATAGTCTCCGTGTAACATCAGACCTATTCTGTATGTACTATACCTGTACTCACCCTCTTTGTTCCTTCCTCCCTTCGACCAACTTCCTTCCTCTTTCCTAAGAACAATGCGCCGATCGGTAGCACGACGCGGCAACGTGCACCGTTTCGCGGTGATCGATGGCAATCGAACGTCGACTGGATCGCAGTGATAATTTGCATCTTCGATGCTGGAAACCAAACACTCGAAGGGTTGAAGGGTGGCATGCAGATGAGCCCGACATAACCGCCCTCAAAAGCGGATGTTAGCAGTCTGCAGCTACGTAGACAATGGACCAGTGCCATTATGTCCGTCGAATCCTAAAACCCCATAGAGTCGTTCTTCTCTGTCTATTATCCCGCTGGTGGCAGGCCACATTGTGTATCCGGTCTGCCACGGGACCCCGGCCATTGTCGGCCCACCTAATTATTCGCAAATCTTCCGCTCGTTGCCGGTACACACCCCTCCACCCCCTCTTCGTTGCTCTCAACATCGCGAATTTCCGTCTTCGCCAGGGGCTCGTTGTTCACGTTTAATTCACCTCTAGTTCGAACTGGCTGGCTTAGAAACTATTGTCTTCCCATAACTGTTCCTCCAGGCTCGAGATTTCTTGTCTCGACCGCGTGATTGTTCCATTCGGTTACGAGAGGGTGTTCTTCGGGTTTGTTCGTAGGGCGCATTCGATGAGCATCGCAGACAGAGAACCATTTGCAATCCTATGTCGAGTGTGACTCGACGTCAGTTTCTATCTCAGGAGTTCCTTCGTCGAGTCTCGCTCGACATTCTTTCATGTCCAAATCAACAGAAATCAAAGCGTTGGGAGCTGCTGATAACAAAATTGAAATATTATTCGGAGTGCAAAGGGTTAAGGATAGAGTATCAAGTTGAGGTCAAGTGTACTATTACTATTGGACTGGAGAATGATATTTGAATTCTAATTTCAAACTAAGGAAATTAAACGTTTACAGTGTCGATATTATGGTTGATACTCTATCAGCTATTTGCTCAAAAAATTGACATGAAGTCTGTGTGAATCATCCATAAGTTTCATTTGGTACGTTTTCTATTCTTTATAATATTTCGATAATTTTTGAATATTTTAAATATGTTTGATCAAATGTTCCCATTTTTTGATGAAAATTTCATGCACTTTGGACTTTTCTTTTATATTACTAGATTATTGACAAAGTCTGTTTGCAATTTATTGTGAAAGTTAATAGAATAGAGAACTAGATACACAGTGAACCACTTGTTTACTATGTATAACATCAAAGGTACAAATAATATAAATTATTATAAAATAAAGATCGAAAGGTCCAGATAACCTAAATTATTACAGTTATCCACATCACCAACCGCTTTACTTAAATACTGCATTTCAATGTGTCCCAAGTGGGCCGCGTTCCTCCAAATCCATCGCGCCACGGAATCCGTTTTTTGAAGGAACACGGAACGCGATTGAGAAACACTCGGACCGATCATCGATAAAACAAGCGTGCAACGATATCACGGGAACCCCTATTTTGCAACTCATTGAGCGCAATTTACAAACTCGCCAGTTTCTTCGCAAAGGGGCGAAACCGGTTGAACCCTCGACAGTACGGGGTCTCTCGCGCGCGCGCGAGGCCTGGATATTGTTCGGAACGATGGCAAAACGCTTGGCGCTGGCCGACGGTGCAGGGGAGCTTTTTGTGACGCGCAAAAAACAATGACTGCACTCGAATTAATCCTGTTAGAATTGATACTCGTCCCGGCACCGGGATCGCAATTTGCATGCGTTCACAACAATGAAACGCAGCGGCGCACGCAGCGAGCCGCGGAGGGGGTTGCTGTGGTCGATCGAGGGGGTGGAGATTGGCAGAGGAAAGCAAAGCCAACGATCACTATGGTCAGCGGCTCTCAAACGTTTAATACCATCTTCGATGGCGTGTATGTATTTTTTTTTTTTTCATCGCCGAGCCCCGAGTGTTCGCGTAATGAAATTTAATTATCGTTTCTCCACATCCTCGACCACCATCCCCTGTCAAAGCCGAACGAAACCGGGAATTCGATGCAACTTCAGTGAAGGGTACGAAGAGGGGCAATTTTTAAAAAGCATTTCGAATATTACGTTTATCTGGACGTCCATACCCGGGAAATCAGATTCCCAATCAGAATATTTGGTTTTGACGGTCGCGGAACGATGATGAGTAAAAAATTTATTTTCTGCGATAATCGGTAGCAGAGCGTTTGTTAATGTTTTGGTGCTTTGGATCTTCAGAAATGAAAATATGAAATTTACAAATAATAATAAAATTGGGTTATGAAGGGTAATAGACACAAAAATTAAAATACATGATGATTTTAAGCAAAAAGCTATGTATAGAAGCTAGAACGTATAGAAATGGAAAAACATACTTTTAAAGGAAAAAGATAAAGGGTGTAAACAACGAATAAGTAATCATGACCAATTATAGATATAAACCAGTATTGATTGAAACTGTCTATATACAAAGAAAGTGACACAATATAAGGTTAATAAATAGTTGGTGTAAAAATATATTGCATGAGAGACACTGTTGCTCAATTTGTGCATTTCAATATAACCTTTTCGTTATCATACTATTATGCACAATTACTGAAGAAACGAAACGAAAGAATTAAGTCACAGTAGAAACTCCAAAAAGCGAAAACAATTTACCTGTAGTAACCAATAATGTTGGGAACATCTGTAATTAAAAATTGAGCCTATTAATTATACATAAAATTAAAATAAACATTTTTTTAAAATTCTATGCAACTCTATGCTAAGGTCCCTTTTGCAACGCTCTTACGGAAGAATATTTCTGCCAATAATCAAAAAAGTGTCGCCCAACGCATCGTGACACTAGAACGACGCTCCAGAATGCTCGCTGCTCCCTTGCGCGCATTCATTTGCATTCGCCTAACATCAGCTTTTTCGTTGCCCACGGTTTCTCCTTACCGCTGCAGAGGGAGAGAACCGCGGGAAGGGAAGGAGACCGAAGAGCGATGGTGGAAGCAGGACCGTTCGAAAGAGGTGCGCTCATATTTTTTTTCCCTGCCCCCGTGACAAAGCACCGTTCTTTTACGCTGAACCACCAAAGCTCTTTTCGACTGAAACCCGTTTCCCGTTTATGCGAACCGAACTGGGCAGGGTGATCCTGACTGGAATCGAGAAAGGACAAAAGGCCCTTGCGGAATCCCCGTTGCGCTTAAACCAACAGCTCTGCACAACACGCGCACGCCAGACGTTGCTGTGTCATCTGCAGAGAGGCGGTCGTCCAATCTTTGAATATCCTTCGATCGATTTCCTTCGTTTCGCGGTAGGGTGGCCAGAAATTTTGTTTATCTTTCCTGCTTGCGCCGCTTCATCCCTTTCGTTCTTCGACGCCAGTTTTCGGTGTCCGTTCGCCATCTGTGGACTCGCGGGTTTTCTCGCGAGGACATCTAAAATTCTGGTTACGTCGCTTCTTAAGTACTTTGGAGGTTGATTGATCCATGGACGTACAAAAGAACGAGGCATATTTTTAGGAGAACAGTGAAATTCAAGCGACGTGGGGTTAAGGGTTTCGCAGGATTTTTCGAAAGTACGACAGGTATTATAGGAGAGCAACAAATCCAGGGAGCTATTTAGGGTAACAAAATTATGTGGTTCCCTTAGAGTAAAACATTTAATTGAAAAATGTCACGGAATACAACACGATCGAATAGAGTTTAAGCATTCAAATGGTATGCAGACAACCCTTAACGACAGAAACGAATTCCTCAAATTAGCCAAGATATTAATGAAATACAATATGCTAAATAAATTATAATTAAATTGTAATCATTGACGTGGTCGGGAATAACCTTATAGTTGATATGACCTTAAATTAAGTAATTAAAAAAAAAGAATAAAAATTAAGTGGCACATCTGTATAAGGATTTAGGTTTAGGAAAAATTCAAGATACAGCAGCTATCTTTCTTCTTCAAGTTAGCCTCCAAGTTTATTGTTTTTCTCTATCACCATTATTGTAATAGAATACAACAATCTTCCAATACAAATTCAAGCCCCAAATACTTCACGAACGCCCTCCGTGGTTCCCCTGCATTAAGATCTCGTAAGCTCTCAGCAAATGAACACTCTATCCCCAACTCTAGCAGGTATTCGTTGTCTAATGACATGCTCCCCACGTTAGAACGTTTAGATATCATATTCTTTGCGTAACGGGTGTCCAGATACGTCCTTTCTGAAGTAACCAATTCAATTGCGCTGTTTGTCGGCTCCGTTTTGGACCAGGTCCCAGCCAAAAAGCGATCAACGCGATCGCAGACATTGTCAGTCGCGGATACAGCGGAGGACAGTGAAAGACGGTTCTACCGTGGCAATAAACTAGGATCAGGCGGAGAGACAGCGAGCGTTTGGGATTTGGGAATTCGGGTAGAGCCGCGGCCTCGTGTGACGTTTGTGAAAGCGTAACGGGACCGCCGACATCGCGCCACTTCGGGTCAAGACAATGCGCCGATTTGCATGCAGCACTGGTCGGCTTAATTGCGCTCGCGACGGTGGTGTGATGGACGACCGTCTGTTCGGTTAATGCGCATGGAAATGCCTTCGGTCTGGCTTGCCACGTGCTGCGCCGCTCGTTCGCGAGTCATTCGTGTCTCGCGGCCGAAAATAATCTGCCGAAATCGAACCGCGCGCGGATTATCGCGTTATTGCACTTACCATCGGGTGCAACGCCCTGGCTTGGATTTCACGTGTGAACGACATAAAATTAGATGCACCGCTGACTTCGTAAATTATTCATTTATTTTTGCAGTCAACTGGACACTAAAATGTTTTTGAATCGGAGGATTGAAGTCGTTAGTATATTTGAAAAGGCCATTGTAGTCATTAATGTAATTATTGAGGGTCTCAATGTGCTGTCTGATACGGTTTGGAGGTAATTGATTAATTAGAGCCTTTTGGGAAAAGTATCTACTTTTGTCGATTACTGGTTGAAGTTCTCAATGGATCTGTAGCTATGAATACCACATTATGAATGAATTTATAGAGAATTTATACAGAAGTAAACGAGAATATCGTAATAGAATGTTTACTACACTAAAGTTAAATTCTTAAATTCATCAGCGTTTTAAGTGTAAACTCCGGGGTACTTAATAAATTCTTAATTTGTTCGGTTGAACAATACTGATATATTCTTTTATAAGAATAAACGCTACATACATATTTGTAATTTGTAATCGTAATCGTAAACGTAACCGTGTTCGTAGTCGTAATCGCTATCTGTCTGTAACTGTAATCGCTATTGTTCTCTTCCTCTTTGCCTTGGTCAGAGGGCGATACTATATGCGCGCGCTGATTACGCTCGCAGCGCGAAAGTTTGAGTAATTGTCTTACATAAGTTAAATTATTTTTAAAACTAATTAGTAGCACCAATTTGTAATCCACACAATATTACAGTTACTCAGAGACACGATTATAAATGTAACCCTATAACTAAAAGCATTAAAAATAATAATTCTTTACATCGGATATTAGTTTATAATCTAAAAGATGTTAATTTCCATTTAGATAAACCCTCACACCAGGAACAAGTCAATAAATACAATTGCGTGCTGACAATAAATCCCACTGTAATTATTCAAATTCATAAATAAAATAATATTCCTCGCTCCAATTAATTTTAATACAAGGAAAATTGAGGCATAGAATAGTCTACTTTTCCAAGGAAAATATTGAATACGGAAGAAGTTGAAATTCGTGGAATATCGGTTCAGTGCGAGCACAAGGAAATGCAGTCGTTGGCGAAATTACTTGAAAACGACATGACGCAGGGAAATTCCTATCGTAATCATTGCCGCTATCGCGGTCAAGCAGCGCAAGCCGCTGTTTCTTTGTCTCCCGTGCCGCTCGCGATGATGCATCGTGGCCAGAATTGCTTCACTTGTCTATGAGTCATTAGAATCGAATACAGCGTGTTTATGGAACGCGTTTAGCGGGCCGCGATGCTCGTCACGTGTGCGTGCCCGCGAGATAACAGCGCCTCGATGCAAATAAAAAAATCGCGTGACAAAGATAGGGGATTACAGCTGTTGCACAACCGCGCACTTACTGATTTCGACGTATAAACCGGGAAAACGTGACTACGTCTGTCTGTTACATCGGTTGCTTTGGCGGTAATTAATTCGCGGCTAAGAATAATTAGGGGAACCATTAAAGCTGCCTTATCAAGATTTCGAAGGAGCTTCATAGGTAAACAGAGAACAGAATAATGATGGGTATACATACGTGTAGTCGTTTGCGTAGCCTTGCGATTTATAAACATATTAGAAGATTTCAGATATATAAACTAATGATTATTATTATACTTACTTAAATGCGATTGAAATTACATTTTCCTTATTAATGTAGACTGGTTTGAAGTCTTGATTCGCATGGGAGTGGACTCCCGTGCCTTGTATGGCTCATACGCATTCACACAGCTCCACATCACTATATACGTACAGGGCTAACTGCAAGGGCTTGCGTATTGTTCGATTTTTGTCTCGACGATGCAAATTTAGGACCTCTCAATAGTCGTTTCTGCTAGATAAATGTTGAAACTTGTGCGCAAGCTCTTATAGGTAGTCTACTTTTGCTTTTTTGTGTCATAATTAATAATATTCAGCAGTATTTCGCGATCACAAGAAGCAATATGGTGATGCGACAGTGCTGCTTCGTTGTCTGAACTAACATGCGCTGCTGAATATTGTTAATTATGACACAAAAAAGCAAAAGTAGACTACCTATAGGAGCTTGCGCACAAGCTCGAACATTTATCTAGCGGAAACGACTATTGAGAGATCACAAATTTACATTGTCGAGACAAAAATAGGACAATACGCAAGCCCTTGCTGTTCCATGTACGTATACAGTGATGTGGAGCTGTGTGAGTGCATACGAGCCATACAAGGCACGGGAGTCCATTCCCTTATGTCTATGTCTTTTAGTTGGGATCATCCGCAAATATTTAATCTATAGACAGACATTTTATATAGGTTTCTCTTAATATGATATATATTGACACAATGTACACCTATCACTCTTAAATAATCTCATATTATATGAATTAAAAAAGAAACTTAAGTTGATATGCACGTTCTTCTTTATTTTGACTAGGACCACCACTTTTTTGAATTTTTCTTTGTAAGTACATTAATTAATTACACAACTATTTCATAATTTATTGTACAATTATCAACTCACATATTTCTCATATTTCAAAATATCATGTAAATAAAATAATATTCCAGATTGTCCCAACGACCAGCTAATTAACTACTTCCCTATTCAAAACATGAATTTTCTCGACCAACCAAAGACATTCCAGTCTCATTTCGATTAATTTTTCGTTACACGTCAGTCAAGGCGTAAATTCCATCTAAATCCGCGCAGTAGTTGGTGACACGAAATTGTGCAACGTGAAATTAAGTAAGCATCCTCGCGAAGAAGCCCTGTCGCCGGGTGGCAGCAATTTAATAACGCGGCAGTAAATTTTTATTAGGAACAGAATGTCGGAGCAGCGACCAACAAAGACGGCGAGTGATCTAGATCGCAGCCGGGCGATTTAGTTCAAAGATCACTCGCGCGCCTTAAATCACAGAGAAGTACGATGAACATCTGCACGGTGGAATTCGAAGATTGCGCAAAACGGGAACGGTTATCGCCGTTAAACTGGGACAGGGAAGGAGAGAAAAATTAATCACCAGCACTTCAAAGAAATAATTATTGGCCTCGCTTGAGACACACGACGTATTCAATTCAAGAAAACGATGGATTCATGCGAAATGACTAACCGTAGACTTCCCTAGGTCGGTCGATATAATTTGCGGAATAGTATGAATCGTGGCTCTGGAATAAGGAAAATATAGTTGTACGACAATTTAACGACTCATTAAACCGCAGATCCTGTTAGATACATAATAGTTTGCAATTTTTCAAATCGCCTTTAATTGTATCAAAAGATTCTCATTGGTTATTTAAAATTATTGTAAGAATGATGTGATCAGCGATGACGTCGAATAATTCGTTTGATCTATTTTGGAAATCTATGATAATCTTTCATTTTCAGTTAAGGAACTACGGAAGAGGTTAACCACAACCTTTGGCAAATCAGAATATAAAATAAAATAAGAGATAGAAGTCAAATTATTAGAATCAGAAATTTTTATTCAACTCCTATGACATTATAATTATATTAAATATTACTGAAAGATGTGTTCTGGCATTCTTGCTCCTAGCTATCTCTGACATCTTCAACTTTTACCATTATCAGCGCTAACAGCATCTGGATCCTTGAAGAAAAGAAAAGCATTAACGTAAAACGTACGACCCTCATGCAGCAACACTTGAATACAAAATATAACTAACACGAAATCGCAAAATGAAACAGTCACTGTAATAATAAATTTATAAGAAAATATCAAATTTCCAAGTTTCAATCAACCGTCAAATCCAACTCCTATTCAATGCTCTAGCTCAGAATTATTTTCAAAATAATAGAAATTAAATACAAACTCCTATAGACTGCACGATTGATTAAAACCACGAAGTTTATCTTTTTCATTATATCCCTCAGACGTTGTTAATAATTGTATTAGTAGAATGCTGCTCGTAATGGAGTCAGCGAAGCATCCCAACCGAATAAACAATTTCTCCAAGCGAACCACCCCGTCGAGTTTTAATTCGGAGGGCGTGAAGGTTTTGTTCCTCGAGCTCGTCAACAGATTCGGCGCGCAGGACTGTATCCCAACACCCTTTTTAATATTTCTCGCCTTTTTTCCCGTACACGGCCAGCCGGCATTACACTTTTGCAATCAACGGGCTCTCCGCGTGGCGAGGCTCCAGGGACGTCTGCGTCGCATTCGGCGACCTATCGCGCGGCAGATGCAACGTCGATCGTGACGCATTGTTCTCGTACAAGGCGAATTAGTTCGCCGAATGGCAGTCCAGAATTCACGGTGTGTTAATTAAAACAATACCGCCCGGTGCGACCGGCGTCACGAGAATTCGAATTTCGCGCGCACATGTCACACTTCGGCCTTTTCTTTCACCACCGCATTGTCCACCGCATTTACAGGGAATCCTGTTCCCTCTGATTTACACGACCTTTTCCATCTTGTATTATCAAGAGTCGATTCATGAATAAGTGAGTTTCTTAACCCATTTACTGTCAACTACGAGATGTCTCGTAGTTCAAATTGATTGCAATTACTCAAGGGATAAGCTTATAAAGTGAGTCGTGAATTATTGCAAAAGAAGATCGTAAATTTTCTTTTTGAAACAACAAATTTAATATCATTTTTTATTATCAAAATAATAATCTAAATTACACATCTGTATTAAATCTTGGCGCACAAGGCCAAACGCTTTAAATTTACCTGGAAGTGAATGGGTTAACGTAGAGTATGTTCCCGAATGTATTAATAGATATAATATGTAACAAATCTTGACGGAGCCGTACGTTCGTAAGAAAAAAAGATTTCTTTCAAGAATTTTTCTATCACATAGCATATACTCGAGAGAATTTCAATGATTTCATATATAATAGTAGACATGTTAATCCCTTCAGACCTGGCGTCCATAACTGAGGACACAAATTTAAAAAAAATATTTATGTATTATCGTTTAGGACGAATATTCTTATTTGTGCACATAAAGAAAGACCAGTTTTCCTCGAAAACTATACTATTAGGATTTTTTTTTATTTTTTCCATTTTCCATTTCCAATTTTAAACCAAGTTAATCCTAAATATTAAATTACATTAGAACGAGAAAAAAAATAATTCAGATCTGAAAGGGTTATTTTGTATTTATTTTTGGTCATTTCTATCATTGATATAGCTAAGTGACATTTGTCCTTTTTTCATCCATGAAAAAGTTTTTAATCTGTTTTAATCCGTTGTAAATCAAACAGATTATTGAGCTATAGTTCTGTCACTATCGTTTGTTCTAGAACCAAACACCCCTGACCGAGAAAAAACAGAATGGCGGACGTTTGAATATTTTCAACATATCTTTGTATTTTGATTACTTAAAAATATGCTTAAGTATTAATGAATAATTATGATTCTAGGAAGAGTCCCCTTCATTCAAGTTCTAGGTCTCCTCAGACCTCATCCTCTCATCTGTGTCAAGCATACACTCGACCATAATGAGACTTCTATCTAAGGAAAACGTCACTGTCCTCAGCGCTAACCAAGACACCTGGCCAAAAGACGCCTAACCAAAATTTTCCAATACTGAGGCTAGCGACAGTATCAGCCGGCAAGAATCCCCGTGGCCCGTTGAACACATCATCGTTTCGCCATCTCGAGCATCGAAAGGAACGCGCTCGAGCAACTCGACGGACGACCGTGGCGAGCCAGCACGTTTCCTAGTTGGGCCTTAGAAGACGAGCCGCTGCTCAGTATGCAAGTTCGGTGTGGGCGCATCCGGTAGACGCCGCAAGCACTGGAACTCACGTTGCATTGTATATCCGGCTGTCGATACGAGCGTCATCCCGATGATAAGAATAGAATAATAGAATTTTCTATGAGCCTGCCAGCGTGACACGGTCGACGAAGACGCTCGACTGAAGCAACGTACAGCAGCGGGGCAAAGGGGGGGTCGGCTAGTGGTGAACGTGCCGCAAAACGAAGAAAATGTACGAGGGCCTTTTCCGGTCCGATGATCGACGACGATCCGCGACGTGTCTTCTCCGTTTCACGTATATCTTTCCTGTGGATCTCGCCTCCAAGCTGGCTCGTCGTTTTTTGTCTGTACGGGGGCTGCAGGTCTGATAACACGGCGTCGCGGCTAGGATGCGTCGTCCGCCTAGGCGATAATCTCGGTTTTCGCTATTCAGCGAGACTTGGAAGGGCAGTTCTAAAACGGTCCCAACGGTGGAATTTCCTACAGTCGGGTGCTGATAAAATGGAGATGCGTGCTTTCGTCTTTCTGCAAACGTTCGCCAACATGAGCGCTAGATGTCTGACCTGGAGGAGCGAGAGTTGATGAAGGATAAGAGTTGGGGTACTTTGACAACGGTTGGTAGAATTAATTGTTTTCTGTGTTTTCTCCATTTTGCAGATTTATGACAAGCTTGTTATTGGTTTCTCTAAAAATGCTTGCGGTCTAGCATCGGAAGAATCGTTTCATACTCGAACCAAAATAGTCGTTTCGGTTATTCCAAAGATTACCATCTGGAGTCTCACGAGTGTGGCATTTGTTCCAAGTTCCAATAACCGATTAACAGGAAATCAATAAAAGTTGATGTTTTAGAGACGGTAAAAAAAGTTTCTCTTATTGTAAAGAGTAGAAATCTCGGACAAATTAATAGTACCCTCCGCTTAAAATAAAATCCGTCTAGCCTCTTAAAATCATACTAAAATAATCATTCCTGTCGTCTGAAGATTACCAACAGAAGTCTCACGTGTGCGCATCTGTCCAAATAGCCAATTAACAAGGAATCAATAAAAGACGAGTCTGGAGGGACGGTAGCTCGTCGACGCGAGCTGCACCGGTCCGTAGCAATCGCGCGACCGGTAGTTGCCGGACAATTACCGCTGCGCTGACGTATTTACTAACATGCGAGAAGACTCGGCCATTGTTTGCTCGCCAGCGACGGCAGCGGTGAGCTCCTAATTACATATAATGTGCGCGGGGAAATCGTCGACGCGCGATAGCCCCCTTTCCGCGGCGCGAGCTCGATGCCCTGTCATTGTTTGCGACGGGTTATATCCCTGATGGCGTTTTAAACTCCACCGGTTAGAAATAACACGAGAGAAAACGTCCTTAACGAAGAGATTCTCATTGAGTACAAATGCAACTATCACCGAAACTTAAGTAAACACCAACAGTTGGAAATCTAGGATATTATAGCATGAGAGTTCTATTTTCTCGTAGAATGGCCAGACTGACTCGTGGTCACAGTTTTAAGTATGATTCCAATTATGGCTCGTGGATTAAGATATGTATTATTGATTACAAGCTTCCTATTCGAGTGAATTCCATTCGGCGACTATCAAAACAAACGAATGTATAGCTACTTGAGAAAACCTGAGATCTTTTGGAAACCTACATGAATACACGTGAAACCTTTGAAATTAATGCAGCAATATGTCCATCAGTTTTTAACAAAAAAATATCTAAAATTCACTAAATTATTAGGTTTCTAAGGTAGGCAGATTCATATCTGGAATATTTGTAAATGTCCTAGTCTTAAATGGTACAATTAACACATTTGCGACCGGCAGATGTTTTACGTTTCTGATACCGACTACTGACGAAAATAATAAACTTCTGAAGGTGGACATCACAAATTTGTGTCGTTAGGACTAAGATAAAAATTACAAAATGTGTTTTGAAATATCAATGTTGTAAATATGTAGTGTATAAAATAAAAAGATTTTCATAATTTTGTCATAACCAGGAATAGAATTTGAAGTGACGTGAATCACGTCAGCGGTCGCGAATGTGTTAATGAAACGAATTACTAACATATGGGAGATCTAATCAGATTTCAACAGAATAAAATGGCGTCATTAATATTGATATTATAGTATTTTCTCTAATACACGATTCGATGTCTATGCTGCTGTTCTTGCGCAATACTTTTGCAAGCACTTGTAGCGATCCTGGAGGAACAAAACTTCGAGTGCGTGGTATTAGCAGTCCACGCACACGTGGCTGAGATTGAAGATAGACAACATTGTCTCTCTGAGGAGAATGATTAATTCCCGCGGCATTAATGAGCGATCTCTGGTCGTATTTCCTTTCGTCTCATGTTGTCTGGAACAAAGGCAGAATTCTGTGAACTTGTTCGCTAATTTCTTTCTCTATATACTGTACTTGATAGCATTTAAACACTCCGTACCAGGAAATGTGTCTACGTTAGTAATACTCGTAAAGATTAATGCAAGAGGGATAAAGGTAAATCTTTAGATGAGAATTGTTTTATTAGCAGAGTAGTTGAACATCAATCTACTTCATTATCATTTAAAAAATGTGACACCATAATCTGATTTAATTTTCCGGGGGTATCGGACGTGCACGAAATAGTTGGCATTAAATTAAATGCAAACCTGGTATACGTCAAGTCTGAAATAATCAATTTTTGTAATACTTGTTAACGAAACAAAGAAAATCCATGCACTGCATTTAAATCAAGCTACCAAGAACAATTCAAACTATATGCATGGGGAGCAATAATTGGCCCATAATCTGATTGAACACGTTTTTCTTGATGGGAGATTAACAGGTCAACCTACTGTCAGTTCATCGAGTAGCTCGATTGACCTATTGAAAGAAGTCCCACTTGTTGCAGCGTCGCATCTGGTGTACACATAACGCTACACCGCCAGGTTTCAGTCACCTATCACACCTGGTATCTGAAAGTATCCAATACAGTAAACTTTGCCAATCTCTACACTAATTCAGTCTCTGTTAAAGAAACGATTAACAAACACCTTGGAGCCATAATCGTTACCAAGGAGCTTTTACTTTAGCGTACCGCGGTAGACCATTTAGATTCCAGCTTTCACAGGAGTCTAACGTCGCGCCAACGGTTTAAATTGCTCCGAAGAAGCGGGCATCGTGCGCATACCGCGCGAAACGCGAGGTTCAAACGAACGCGACTCTGACGCATGAAGGCGAGCCAGGAGCGTGTAACGAGGAGTAGAACGAGGGAACAGGACTCACAAGCCGAAAGAAGAAGGAGATATAAAAGGAAGCCCGAATGCAGCCCCGCAGATGGCGGCGATAGCGCGCATAAGAGGTGTATCTACATTTAGTTCGGACAGGCACCACTTTATTCGCCCGGCAAGCGTTAACAAGTGTTTTCCATCGGTTTAAAAGGCGCTAAGGCGTCTTTCGCAGTCGCGCAACCGGTCCCCGGGCGTCCAGCGAGCGGCCAGCCTATCGGTGACTCATTGGAAACGCAGCCGGTTTTCGTGTGCGCGAAAGATCCGATCGTTCGATTCCACCGCCACCGTCGCGGTTCGAGTTAAGACGTTCGATTCGATACAGGCGGGGGATAGGGATCGTCTTCTGGTTTGCCTCATCGCTGCCGCCGCGATGGCTGCTGGTTTATTTTCCACCTGCGATTACGCGCGTTGGCGAGAGCCAACCGGAACGTCGCGCGACCTGTAAACCAACGCCTTTGGTTTATTTTGTCGGGAAGCGAGCGCCTCCGTGGCTATTTAGCTCCCACGATTAGCGATGGGATCAAGCACCTTACAAGCAGAATCCTGACTGGGATAGGTTCGAAGCATGTATGACTACCTGAGTGCTGTTCTCCGCAGAGCTTTTCAACTTATTAGGTCCGAGCTGACCATTGGACAAAACTATAGTTTCCTTAATGCGACCAGTTTAGGGATAAAGGGCTAAAATTAGCACCTTATTCGTTATACTGTTCGACGAGAATAGGTAATCGAAGGTGGTTCAACTTGTTCGAGTACCATTTATTTTATGCTTCTTGTGGACGAACTGGATCGTTATTGGATCTGGAACTGGGAATATTACGGTTCAGGCATACGATTTAGAAGGAAAATAATCTGAATAGACTAATAGAAAATAATCTGTAATAGAAATAATCTGAATAGAAAATAATCTGAATAGACTAACTTAATCTGAATAGAAGAACAGTATTAAGAATTTACTATAGATTTTATAGGAGTATGATATTATTTTTATAGCAAATTTCAGGAATTTGCGAGTCCCTGACAGCTTGGCCTTGCAAAGCAGCTCACTGGATATCCTTGTTCTAGAACTGCTTCGTAAAAGACTGTAAGTTGGTATCGAAACATTTACAAGAACTTTTCTAAAAATTTTTCAAACCATCAGTTTTTGTACAACTCGTAATTAAAGTTGTAAGAACATCGTCCTGCAAAATTCAAATGTTTAAATCGTAAAACCGTACAAATGGGAACAAATAACCTTACTGTAAGTCGCAAGTAATTATTTATATAAAGAGAACATTTCTATTCTTAGAAAGAACAGACAAAATTTAAATATTTTCTGAGTTACCTCTCAATTTACTTACACTCATAAATACATATTCTCGCCCAGCAAATAGACACTCAGACGTTTCATTTCAGCTCGCATAGACTAAATACTTGGCAGGTAGAAGAAACGAAGCTTATTCCTTACTTCTTACCAGTATAATTCGAACCTGTTACGTAAATCTTGAGTACTAGACTCGACTTAACTCAAGAATACATATTGAAATCGTTCCCATCGCTACCCACGACAATATTAATAGTCACTCTGGGGTTTGATTTCAGCTCACACAGACTAAACGCTTGACAAGTCAAACAAACTTATTTATTAGCGTATTTCTTATTTCTCACGACTATCATTTAAACCTGTGACGCAGATCTTTTAGACTCGCGAATACATATACATATAGAACTTACTTCCATCGGTACCCACGATCCTGGCCAGGCAGCCGCTGTTTTCAACTTTACGACCGTTTTTAATTAGGACGTCCGACAGCCCATACGCGGTGAATCGGGAATCTGGTTTATTTTCAGCCGATAGCGATGCTTAATCTTCGATCTGGAAAGGCAGCGTCGACTTATTTACACAAATACCACGATTTCGTTCTTTAATTGGAGACGTCGTCTCTTTGGTACGCGCCAGAAATCGGCCTCGTTCGTTCTGTTCGTTGCAGTCGGTTTAATTAACGATACCGTTATCGTTTGATTTGCGACCACGGCTGCACGACGAAGAAATTTGTTTCTTCTGGTTGGAACAGTTGTGTGTACTAATTATGTTAACACAGTAACATCGGATGATGCACGCTGTCTTGGAATAAATTTCTGTGTGTCCATTTATAAAATAATGGTTCAATTTTGTCTTCATAAATGTCTTTATATATGTGTTACGAATTGAAACAAGTCTACGGATTCAAACTTTTAGTTTTACTTCGCGATTGTCAACACTGTAACTTAATTTGTATAAATTAAATGATAGGTTTGAAATTTCCAAATAAATGTTCCATTATATATATATATAAACGATAGGTTCGACATGTTTACACATAAACTTTACACATTAATGTGTTTATATCGAAAAATTTATTCGAAAACGTCAAACCTATCGTTTAATTTAGACGAATTTTTTCAACAGACATGGAGAGTACGAATATTTATGAGACTGACAGTATATATGTATGTTAGGATGAGAAGGTACAAATTTGTTGATTGA
This sequence comes from Hylaeus anthracinus, assembly GCF_026225885.1. Classification (NCBI taxonomy): domain Eukaryota; kingdom Metazoa; phylum Arthropoda; class Insecta; order Hymenoptera; family Colletidae; genus Hylaeus; species Hylaeus anthracinus. The sequence goes on along the minus strand of NW_026535289.1, from coordinate 3,984,835 downwards.
GGTTTGTTTCATAGTGTAGCGATAGATTTCAGATAATTCTATTTATAATAGAATAAAATACATCTTTATTGGTTGATGAAATCGCAGGAACTAGAAATTAGAATGAATTTCCTCTTGATATTTTCCGAAACACCTTAAGATCCATGTCAATCATCAATATATCAGTGTCATCAATATATTAATATATCATGTCAATATCAATATATCAGTCACTAAGAATGAAATTTAAATATATTCCCATTTTCAGAATTGAATAGTACACAGATTATAAGAAATGCAAACATAACTCCTTAACAGAAAAATTATCCAATAGCCACATATACATGGGCCAGTGACATAAAAATTGTAACATTATTGATGACTATTTTTTGACCATTCTTTCTTATTAATGTTATATACCGTTAGATGAAAGCTACATCTGTATTTAGGGATTATACAATATTTATTTGAATTTATATCATAAAGGGAATTTTAAAAAACAATGTATATTATTTCATCGCATTTCTCAACTTTTTGTTTTATGGACTTAGTCGATTTGTGCAATGAACGGCTCATATGTAAATGCACTCGTAACGTTGTTGCAAACTTGAGTATCTCTCAAGGCTGACGCCATATCGTCTTCTGCAGAGGCAAACAAACTAGTCTGAGAGTTTAGAAGCGTTAATACAACACCCCTCCTAATAGTATCTAACCCGGATGTCCCCAGGACAGAAAGTCATCGTGTCCCGAATGGATCAACAATTGCCTAGCGTGTTTCGAATAGAAACCGCACGTTCGTCGTCGACGATCCGAGATTTCGCGGAACGAAACCTCGGCCGTGGTTCCAAGCACGAATTTATTTATCGCGGAGCATGGCCCACGATCCCTGAAGCTCGCGTTCGATCCATTTTCCCGGCGGTTCCGGCTGATCCCTGGACTACCAGAACTACTAGGAAACGGTGTGCGGCCCCCACGAGCGGTTTCTACCGGTTTAACCCGCCAAGGCCCTGGAGCCTTCACCGCGAACTTTACGTTTATATGCGCCCGTACAAGACGTTGCCCCGATAGCGGAGCGACCACACGTCACCGAATCGTGATCCTCGAGAGCCCGAAGACGATGTTGTGTCCCCCATCAAAGCTAGGAGCACACTCCGGGGCTCGTGAGCCGTTGGCTGCTTCCTGCACGGTCGACCGTAAAATATGAAATACCATTCCGTTCGTATCGGTCCCTCTACGCTCGCTGCACGCTCCTTTTACCCCAAGGTTTCGCCTGGAAGGAGCCTAACGCGACGTAGGACGATATGAGGCACTGGTAACGGTTGCCCGAACCCGTCACGGTGCCGCGAGCAAAGGAAAAATCCAAATGTCCTGGACACGATGGTGGATACTTTTCGACCTCCCGCGAGCCGAACGCTACTCCTCGCTGATAATCGGATTAGGGAGATGATCGAGATACGGGGGCACTCGTATACTCGTTCCGGACGCTTCCTGCGCTTTGATTTCGGAGTGACGTAGTCTTGCGTTCTTTGGGGGTTGAAGTTTCTTAAAAATATCAGCTTATAGGGGATGATGAGACGAAACTTTTTTATATGTGAGGTTTATTCGTAGGATGCTTAGTTTTAAAAATAAAAAATTGGAAAATTAGAAGTTCAATGCAAACATTGAATTTCAGAAAAGAGGTCTTCTAAGTTTTTAATTTTTATCTCTACAACTAAACGTCGTATGAATAAACTGTAAATATAAGAAACTCTCGTTTCCCATGTAAGGTGATATATTTTAAAATTTCGACAAATGGCGGTAGGGTGAAGAGTGAGGTTGTGACAATTAGTTCTGGGGTCGAATATCTTGTAAGCAGCTTCGAATTTGTTAGAAGAACTTTTAATCTTTCATAAAAAAAAATTAGAAGAGATAATTTCGAGTTTATTCGAACGTAGATAACATAGGTTTTCTATTAGGACATTACACTCTTATGTTCATCCATTTGTTGATCTAGCAAGTAAAACCATGATTAAATGTCTAAAATGTTTAACTATGTCTAAAGTGCGTACATGTTTGGTTTAGAAAAGTGGGACTTTTAGAAGTGAGGCTTCTTTTAAACTCCAGATACCAACTTTAAGCCGAGCATGCTCAGCCTCTTCATACAAGCTTTCTTCCACGAATCAGAAAATATATCCGCGTTTAAGTACACTTAAATGCTACTTGTCGCTCGAGTGGGATTCATAAATCATCGTCTGAAAGATACGTGTAAGTCATACTATCACTTTAGACTATACAATCAGTATTGTTATCTACCGTATCAAAAATGTTTGTGTTTACAATATGTGCTAAACAAATTCTGCAGTTTTATCGATATTCGTGATGCACTTCCTTTGTTTGGTATTAAGAAATTGTAAACGTTCAATTCATATCGATTTTTAGTCTTTATTTTTATAAATAACTTTAGATCAACGTTGCAAGGACACTAGTTACGCTAATCAGGCAGCTTTAATTAAGCGAAAGGACCAAGTTTCATTCAAATCCAGTTACATTTCGCATTTTGTGCCGGCATATTGGATTCGTCGTTTTGAATATCTAAACTTTGAGTTTATATTTGGAATCAGCATCCCGGAAAACCCCTGTTTACCAAGTTTCATAAAAATCGAATCACTTTTCGCATTTTGTGTCGCCATATTGCACTCGCCATTGCGAATATCTAAATTTTAAGTTCAGATTTAGAAGCAACGATTCTAAAAACGACTGGGTACGTTCTATCAAACTTGTTCGGAAAGATTAATTAAACATTAAACATCCAAGACAAACTATGTACAAGCGATTATTGTCAATTTCTTCGAGGAAATACTACATTGGACAATAATAATATAACAAATAAATCATGTTTATATTGAAACAACCACCCTCGCTGGCCAGTTTTAAATTTATACTTGAAAGCAATTCTTTTTGTCTGGTGAGTCTAATAAGACCGATAATCTTCGTTTACACTATGAGCGTTAAGAACCATTGACTCGGAACAGAAGAGTCGAGAAGTATGAAATACTATCGCGTTACGAATATTACGAATGCACGCCTTAATCGGCAATACAAAGTTTCTATTTCCATATTCTACGGTCGGACCTGATCCATTCGGCCCGTTATAGCGGCCAGAACATTCACGAAACGCATCATCGCGGCCAGAGCTTCAACGATTGCTTCTCCGAAAGAATGATTAAGGAGAGATCCGCGAGATCGTAAAGTCTCCTGATCGAGCGTCGAGGATCTGGCTCATTGAATACCGCGCGTGAGTTGTTCGATCGCGTTCATGCGGATCAGGAACACGTTCTCCGTTCCTAATCGAGTGATCTGAATTGCGCTACAATGAACCGCGATAAGGCGAATAAAATTCAACAGGATTTAAGGCAACGCCGACGAGAGAAAATTGTTTGCCTATCTCGATGCCACTTTATCTCGCTTAGGTATTCCCGGAATATCAGTTCGAAACCTTCACTTTCCGCGATCGCAGATACGAGGGTGTTCGAAAACGACAGGACACGGGTACACGAATTATTATATTCAGAGTCGACGATGTTTTGCACGAGCATGCGGTGTGTCTCTTTTTATTTTTTGATGCTGAAGAGTTTATCTTGAATATTATCTTGACGGAAACCTGCCTCCTTTTCCTGTACTTACGACTTACAAGACAGAGGTGTTTTATCCTCGAATTTTATCATCTTGTCCGAACGACTAATGTACAGGTTTCGATTAAAAATATTCAGCAATGTGACAATCTCGAAAATTGATTTTGTGAACAGAATTGTCGTTAATGTTGTGGATATCGTATGAAAGGGAATATTTTTATGGAAACCTGCCTCTCTTTCATGAACTTGAAGGTATTCTATCTTTAGATCTACGCAATGAATATACAGGTTTTGTTTAAAAATATTAAGCGATGCAGGAATCCTCAGTGTTCTTGTGGCAGTAACAACAACTAGGATATTTAAATTCATATGTTTATATACCTGTATATTTAAATGTTCGTATTTTAGCAGAAGTAAGAATATTATTGAAAACAAACAAGCTATTAATAAACAGCAGATACACAAATTGTTTGGTCTCTGGAATACACTTTTCAAGTTCAAGATAATATACTTTATAGACTTTTAATAAATAAACTTAATTATTGCACTTAATACACATGTACACGAGTTTCATATGTGCTTGTGTGATACTGGCAAGAAAATTAATTTATATTTGAATAGTACTTATTGCTAGCCTAGTTTGTACTACCTCCTAAATTTACATATATCCAAGTTTAAAAATAATTATACGTCTATATGAAGAAAAGGAAACATGAACTCTATACAACTTATTATATATTATACAAACATAGGAGTAACGTATTATTTGTATTTAATAACATTATCATTTTGATTCCATTTTATCCTTACTATTCATAAAATTGGACGTGGTTTCAGATATACTGCTTCAAAGCGTTGTATTCAAATGATCAAATACAGAATTGTATAATTATAATAATTAAGAAGTATCACTTTTTCTATAAAAAGAAATCCAATTTAAAAGACCAAGAGCTAAGACAGAAATGAAATCAATCTCCGCGTTTGATCCATGAAAAATGAGACCTACGCGAGTTAATTGATTAATGATTGGATTAGAAAAAAAGTAATAAATGCTCACGATGACCATGGAAATTCTTTGATAAATGATGTGACAAAACATTGTTGGACACTTGTGCAGCCACGTTAACGACGAGCAGGTATTCGCAATTCCCCGCTACGTGCTTCGCGAGTTACTTGGATTTTAACGATCCTCATTTATAAACGAAGACATCTCCCATAGAAATCGCTAGCTCTCCACGCGTGCGCGTTCGATCGTGCGCGTCGTTCTATCGATGACAAGTAGCGATTGAAATGTTAATCGCGGAGGCTCGCGAATGAACGTGCATGTTTTTCAAAAGAACGTTCCAGTGTTACAAAACTAATATTCACTTATTCACCGTCATGTGTTTACTTAACCTTTTCCTAGTTTGTAGGCATCATTAGTTTCTTGGTCTAACGTGTCGTTGTTTGATGCAACCATCGCGATGACTAATCAAGAAATTCTAAATTATGTATAAGATAAGAGGAAACACAAAATTAACCTTATTGTACTGAATGAATTTCACAATTATCACATAAAAATTGTAACATTACTGACGATTATTTTTTGGCTATCATTCCTTATTAATTTTATACACCGTTAGATGAAAGCTACATCTGTATTTATGCATTCTACAATATTTATTTGAATTTGTATATTATAAAAGGAATTTTAAAAAAGAATGTACATTATTTCGTCGCATTTCTCAACTTTCTGTTTTATAGAGTTAATCGATTTGTACAATTAACGGCTCAATTAATTCGCGAATATTTAAGTATGCTTGCTAATATATAAAATTGAAACAAATATGAAAGAAAATCTTGTACAGTTGCTCGAAGAACCACATACTGTTTAACGCTTCGATGAGGTTGGTATAATGACCACATCTCTGACAGACTTGATTTACAAGCTAGACATATAACAGTGAAGTTTTTGAACGCGTCTCCACACGTGGGCAGACCTGGGAGACACCAGTTGAAGACTCCAGAGCTCACCCACACTCCCAGCCTTTATTTCCTTCCCGTGAACGGTCTAGCGATCGTGGATCGCATGGCCCGGAATGGAGGATCGCGGCCCCGTCCTTTCCTAGGTGTACGGACGCGTCCGTCATTCCACCGATAACGAGCAGTGACTTAAAGTCTTTACGGTGTCATATGGGCTTAATGCCGCGGGCACGGCGACGGGACGTGAGCCGAGATAGCGAAGGCGCTATTTAATTAACGATAATAGCTCGGCTTAACAAGAACTCCGCGGCATTTTCTTTTCATTGTCTTTCCGTAATGCGATGCTTTCCTCCCGCTAGACGAACTCCGTTGTGTTTCTTTATTCCTCTTTTCTGTCCCGATGCTTAGCATCGTGGCCAATCCATAGGGTCTAAGACTCTTAACACCTTCCTGATCGCATAATTCAAATTAAAATTGTTGTACTTTCTTTGTAATTCAATATAAAATGTGAGTAAACTTTATTTACATATTTATTTAAAGGGATATTCTAGTCTAGACCTTCAATTTTTAGGTATTCCTTCGGATTTTTTTTAAAAAAGTGGAAAAATAATCAGATATTGGAAAGCATTATTTATACGATGCACATGTGCTGAAGATTCACTCCGAATTTCGAGTCATTCGGCCAATTAGAGATCATTTGAAAAAATATGATTACGTGGAAATCGCGTTCGAAATTTTTCATTCTAAATACGTATTCTTATTATACCATTCTCATTTGACGTAACTTCGTTAACTTTCCAAATTCAATCGAATCATTTGGCAGATATACAGTGGCTGTAGAAAGTATTCGTACACCGATCAATTTCCAAAAAAACTATGTAAAATTGTAATTTATTAACTTATTTTTTATAAACAATGACATTCTACATATTCTCGGAAGTCTCTAGAATAGATAGATTACAAAATAAAACCTAGCTATTTATATAAATTGCGAAATTGACAAGAAAAAAATAATTAATCGATAGAAATATTGAAATAATAAGTATTTGCACAACTGTTTCATGTTTAAAACTTCGTTAAAAAAAAAGGAATTTACATTAATTTATAAGTATATAATACTTCCTTCGTGGGATTTCCTTTTGATTTTATAATTATTGCAAGTCTTCTAAGCGTTAAATTAACTAAATTATTAGTTATTCGAAGTGGGATCTTCTTCGATTCCTCTACTAAAGCAATTTTTAAAAGTACTTTACTGGAAATTTGATATTTTCTAATTCGTACGAAGCAATAAACTAACGTGTTTACGTTACAAACTCCACTGTAAATGGTTCGTCATAAGAATCGTACAAATACTTATTGCTTCTATACTTTTACCCACTTTTCGCATTTTTTTTGTTAATTTCACAAATTATATTAACTAGTAAATGTTGTTTGGACTATATATATCTTAGAGATATATTAGATCTTAGAGATAATATTATTGATTATTAAAAAAGAAGTTAAGAAACTACAATTTCACACAAAAGTTTTTTGGGAAATTGATCGGTGTACGAATACATTCTACACCCACTGTATTTCTAAAGACACTTTAAGATAATGACAGGAAAGTAGATTTTTTAAATAAATGTTCAACAGTTAAAGGCGTAAATGATAATGCCTTTTATCTCCTTATTATTCATTGCAGCGTGCCAGGCAGTGATTTTTGGAATTCTAAAATAGAAGGCAGACATGTATGGACACTTTTCGTGGTTAATCTGGCAAATCAGTTGCGCAGAGAACCGAAAGGTCTAGGTTCAAACTTCGGGTTCAAGTATCAGATCATTCTTTTTTTCTTCTACAATAGGAATAGGATGTAGCGACAGATAGTGGTGATGTTGAACGAGTGTCAGATAACTCGTGGGTTGGGTATGATGGAAAATGTTTGTCCTAGAAAAACGTGGAGGAAGATAAGGAAACGACAAGTGTGCTTTTTGTCCGGTACCTGATAGGTAGTCGTGTTAAACTACCTGGAAATCTCATGTTCTGGACACGGGAACGCTCTTTATTAGGTAAGGACGTTCAGTGGCGCTCAATGTAACTCCAATTCTAACGTTTCTTCAGTAGTGCAATTATTTTTTTCAATTAAAAACTTAATAAACGAATGTGTTCGTTACTACTTCAGCGCTAAAGACATCTAAAATAATACTGAAACCACTCAAACCTTATTCGAAGAACGTTAACTGGTATACGTGGGCTGATTCTTATTACTACTGATTTAGAAACGCGCCTGTTGCTCATTAGAGATTGCAATCACGATTTATTTTATTACCTTGACAAGTCATTTGTTTGACACTATATTGTTATAGCCGTGCTAGAGAATGTAATAGGTTACATTGTAATAGCCTAATGGTTTTTATAAAGTTAGAGCCAAGATAAGCTTTAGAATACATAAGCCTTTATACACACTTAGAATAGCTTCATGCTAATGGTTCTTCCTGGTCGCATGAAGTAACTTTTCGTATCTTCTTGATTCATTTTATAATAATTATAATATTATGCATTTCATGATATATTTATCATTGAGAAGCTGTCGATGAAAACATTTTCTTGAACAATAAATTGTACTCCAACTTTCTCTTTTTTCAGACCATGATCAATTTTTGATGCTTATCTGTTGATACTAGAGAAAAAATGTGAAATATTCCTTTTATTCATTATCGTATAAATATTAGAACCTATTCTCTGGCTGCAATGATAGTTTTGAAAAATGCTTCGAGTTTTGACATCCACTGCCCTGGTAATGGTCATACATTACTTATTTAAAATAATTGTGTCTATGTCTAATACGTCTACTTTCGCCATTTTCATGTTTTCTTATGTCGTACGATTCAGTTAATATCAAAGTTTACGTTGAATAAAGCTTTTAGTAATTCTCGATACACATATCACGCTCAACCACGTATTCCTGCATCAACATGAATCACACGTTTTTAAAAAAATTTCTACAGATTCCTAAAACCTAAATAAATACATACACAACACTTGAAATCGAAACACCCAATCATCTCATTTATAAAAAAATCTTAAACGTCCAATTTTCAGATTTGCAAAGTGGGAAAACCTTTAAAACCTCCTCCAACTGTCTCAAATTCACGAGCTACAACCTTACACTATGACCCTTTCCTCTGCAATCGAAAATTCTGAGCATTTTCTTATCAGTTCCCTCCAAGTATGTCAATAAAATCACGTGTTTGGTCGCCGGGTCACCCAGATGGAAAGCGTGTCGTTCCAGAAGATGTCCAGCGTGGTAGCGAGTGACGCACGTGCAAGACGAGAAACACGGCGGATAGGCGTGCGCGCGTTGCAGATACGCCGGTGCTAATTGCAATTTATGTCTCATTGCAGTCGTCGTCGGTGCGCCACGACAAAGGCCGCTGCGCCGCAGGCGGCCGTTTCTGCGTTAAAGCGTTTCAAGAGAGAGTCTTGTGCCACTGTTGCTCGCGGCAGAAAAGCCGCCGCGCGCGTTGCACCGACAACGTTTGTCGTCGTTGTTGTTGTTGCCACGCTGTTTCATCTGCGCTTCCGTGGATTGACTTTACGAGGCTGGCTTTTGTCGGAATCGGCGCCGCGATTCGCGTCCCCGTTGCATTCGACGGCAGCGAATCGCTGACTCGTTACTTGTTCTCTGGTGGCGCGACGTCCACATGCCAAACGATTCGAAAAGGAGATTAGGCGTACCTTTCGTGTTGATTTACCCCTGATTATTGTATTGTATTGTATTTTTTATGTGAATTGATTATAGTCATATTGATTCATGGCTGCGGAAGTTTTACTGATTTTGAATTGACTTGAATATTTATTCCAAGGAAACATATGCAAGTCTTGAATTTTTCTATTATTTGATAGATTATGTAAGTATTAAAGAGGGAGAAAATGATTTTTTCGTTGCATATGTGCGTGTGTGTTAAGAATGGAGCTGTCGACATCCATGGTACTCATACTGTCGACCTTGCTCCGAAGTAAAGCCTTCTTTGGGAATTTATTCTGAGGAAATGAAAGCAGATCTTGACTTCTTCTATTATTTACTGGATTGTGTGATTATTATAGAATATGAAAATAATTTTTTGTTATAGAGGTGTTCGTGTGTATTAAAAATGTCGCAGTCACATCCATAGTATTCACTCTGTCTATCTTACTCCAAAATAAAATACTAAATAATATTTAATTTTCTCTAAATTTCTTCACATCTTTCATCGCTTTATGACAATAAAATGTGCAAATCGTAGCAATGGCTAATTATTAATTAATTTGGAGGACTATGCAATCATAATTTAAGGTTTCGCGAATCCCCAAGTGAAACTTATCGAGCCTAGCGGAACAGCAGCCAGAACCGCAACAATTCCGCATTACCATAATTGAATAGGTCTAACTCGGCATTAATGAAATATCAAATACCCAAGCACCGTAAACAATACCACAAAATCTATTTAAACACGCCCGATTAAATATCCATTCACGACTATCTAGCCCTGCTCAACGAGATGGAACGCGTACCTCTTCTGCAACAAAGACGTTACGCATCTCGCTGAGCCATTGAAACGTGTTGCAACATGGGCTCGTTCAAACCGGCTGAGCAACTTACAATGCCGAATGTAAACGGTAGCATTACCACCACCCAAAATACATTACAAACACGCATCCGTTGCGGCACGTATTTGCCAATCAACTGCAGAATGCCTGCATTCACCTCACGAGCATCGTTAGCGGGGAACAATACTCCACTTCTAAACATCGCTATGATTGTTCAACTTCCGTAAGTTTTGGGAACATTTCTGTGTTGACTTTTCTGTGCCTTTGTGTAATTGGATTAAATCTAACTGTTGTACTCGAGTGTAACGATCTGTGTGCAGAAATGGAATTAGTTTACATATTTTGTTTTAAGTTTACTGCACATCATTTGCATGTCAGAATATCTGCTTAAATCTGGGGCTGATGATAGCAACTCGTCACTGTACTTAATTATATACACTATATTTTAGGTATACTTGAAATATTCGAATACACTAGAAAATTGATTGTCAGGTTTTTCAAAGAGATTTTCGTGAAATAATAATGCATAATAATGCGATAAAAATGGAACACTTAAATCAATTATAATCTTGTGTTAAAGTTTAAGGAAATGTAACAGCTATTCTAGTAATCAAGCTACACCGAGAATACATTAGGCCGATCGCACACGGCGCAACCGATTTGAAATTAGTGTTGTAAACCGTTTGCACTCTTTGTTTTACCTACTTCACTGTCTTTGTTTTATCTCCATAGATCCACGGTCGCATGCAACTACTGTACTTTTAGAGTGGTTTGGAACTGATCGGTTGCGCCCGTGTGCGATCGGCCTTACTTGTTTAATTTTTATTTTCCTATATCTTGTGTATACTTATACCTGAATCTATACATACATTATTCTACCATCGAAACACCCACATCCCTCCAATTAATTCCCATAATCGTGGATCTGCTGTAATTAAATATGCATACAATTATTTAACCTGCTAGTTGAATAAAAATGTCACTGGAAGAAGTTCTTTTAGAAACACCTAGTGCCTACTGTGGACGAAATCGATCCCGAATCGGTCGCATCTCGCGTATCTCGTGCCAGGGATCGTCGCACTCCGTTTTCTTCTGTTGGCAACCGAGTGCCGAAACGAACGGTCGATAAAGTACGAACGCACAATGGACATGGAAGCATAGGAACACGTGGCACATAAATCGCGCATTATGTGCGGCTCTTTGTGCGCCACGAGAGTAAATAGGCTGGCGCGCGCGCGATTCAGGGCTACCCTTTCCTTTGGATTTCCTTTCGCCTGGCACTCGTTGTTGTTGGTTGCAGTTGTTGCCGCGGTCGCGGCCGCAATAGACGTCGAGGGGAACCGCGGCACGGCCATTACGCGGGCGTCGTTTTTCGCAACCGCTCCACATCGTGATTTTCTCAAGGTGCAAAGAACCTGAACGATAGCAACGAAACGCTGGCTCGTGTGCTGCGGCCAGGTCGTAAGCTTTTGACATCCATTTGCAACAAAATCAAACGTCGCATGGCGCAAGAAGAGGAACGCGTTTGGACGACGTGTCGTAAATCGTGGCGTTGAAATTCGCCAGGCGTTTGCTGCTTTTCAAAGTCGTCGATGCATTCTAGCGGGCCGGTAGCCACCGACGAGAATTGCGCAATGTTGTTAATCGTATTTGTAAGATTACCGCAACCGCAGCCTATGTGCCGTGGGATTTACAATTTGCAGTTCCGCGAGCCCGGGCTTCGAGTTGCCTGAATAGTTGTAATGGAAACGAGCGCTATGCGGATTGCTGCCGTGGTCGCACCATGGATTTCACCGTCAAAGGAAACCCGTTTTTGAACCGATAGATATGTCGAATAGGGATGCTACGATTCAGCGGTGTTTGGATGAATTGTAAACAATTTGTGGGATTGAAACGAATTTGTACCCTTCATAATAAGAAAATGTCAATTAATCTCTTCTCATTCGCATAATTACAACATTAACATTGATTTTAGGCAACCTAATAGAGATAACGATTTTGTCAAAAAAGACAGCCAGATTCCCATTTATCTATTTTGTACTTTACTAGTCTGAGCTTACCATATTCATTTCTAATGCAAAGAAGAATTGCCTACAAATATAAACAAATGTTAAAAGACATAGAGTAAAAGGGGTGCAACACTATCTAAGCCACACAGGATCACATGCATGTAACTGGTCGCCATTTTTGTACCGCTTTCTCTCATTTTTTTCTAAGCTCATTGAAGCCATTTAGTTTTACATGAATTACTCTCAATAATAAATTACTCTCATAATTTAAATATGCATCTTAATGCTTCAATATTGAATATCTCTAGGACAGGTGCTAATATTAAATGTATTATATGTAAATGAGGTGGTTTATTATATTTCTACAGCGACGAGAGAAAATGAATTGATTTATCAGGAAAAATAAATATAGCATGAGGAACTACAAAAACCTGACTAGCTTCCTCTCATTAATTTATGATAAATGTACGACGCAATGAATATCTCGAGTTATATGCAATGTCACTAAAAACATAGTAATTGTGTTTCCTATGTTTTTTCTACCTGTAAACGATGACACAGAACGTGCCACGCCTGGAAATCTCATTCCTTTGGGACGTTTCGTCACGCCCAGATACATCAGCAATTATGAACAAAGACGGATGGGGTCTGCATTCATGTCCCGAGAGAAGGCATGATGCAAAACTCGGCGAATTTTTGGATGATTACTGCTGTTCGACCGGTTTAGTATAAAGTATAAACGTGTCTTAACGTTGGACGGCGCGTAAGTCACTGTCCTGGTTAGAGTTACTTAATGGGGTCCTTTGCATCCGCCCCTCTCTAATAGAGAGTCTCTATGCCTCTAATGATTTACCATAGCTCCCATGTGGAGCTTCTCAGCGAGAAATTTATTAATGTGATTCTACATGAGGGTGAACCTGGTTACATGAAATTATTTGCTTGAATTATTTCTCTATCAGACTTATTAATTTGTTAGAATTAGAGATATTAATTATAAAATATTCAATTCAATACACATTTTAGTTTCATAATAATATTATTTTTAATAATAAAACATGTATATGACACAGGTTGCTGAATTCCGATGAACTCAATGTATTATTTTCTTTGATTCGTTTGATAAAATATTAACAGTTTGACTCTTAAGAAAGGTACTTCACCTCAATTTCTATCTACCTCGAAAAATATAGTTTTGGCAATTCCATGAGACTATAATCGCCAGTTTATTTAATACAAATTAAAATTCATGAAATAAATCACACATAAATACTTGAATGATCTCGAGATCTCCTCATTTAAACTTAAGAAGGAAAAGCGTAGGTGACAAAACACGCTTGGTGATTGAAAATACCAAAGAACCCTCGCTTCCATGATCGGCTTAGTCCCCTTAAACATCGATTACTCAAAATTTGGTAGGCGTAATCGCGCCGGAAACAACATAAATCTCTTCTTAATATAAACCTGTAACACCTTCCTGAAGAATCAAAGCGAAATTTGCCTTGTCCCACAATTTAAGGACTAGTGAAACGTTATTGATAAAGTTGGTATTGAGTGTATAAATGAATTCTGTGTCTTTACATTCAATCTATTACAACTCCAAGTTTATGATATATTTACTCGTTATTTTGCAACATTAAGGTACCAACCTTCTAAGTTCTTAACCTGATGGTCATTGCAATGCATATGTTCGAACTATGGATATATAGATTTGCTATAGTAGTTTTCCTTATTGTTCTTCTTCTACAATCATTACAATTATCAGGTAAAATTTTAATTTAATGGATACAAAATTTCATATGTACATTGTACATATGTTGTAATGATCATCAGCTTAAGACGTGGGTTATAAAATATATAAATTCATCGTAACGAAGATTACTTGAGAACTTGGATGGTTTGTACTCTACCTTCACAGAATGCAAAGACGCAGAGTTAATTTCTGCATCTAATTTCAGAAAATCACTCATGACTCGAGCTAATATTTCCTGCGGCCTCCCGCGCGGTTCGCGGCGCAGACGCACTCCGGCATTGCCCCCCTCTGCGCAAAAACTGTGACGAAGAACTTAATACCGGCGTATAACTGGATTGTTCCCGGTTTGTTGAAACTTACGTAAACAGGTGTACCAGCAGTGGGTCAGTCAAACATCGAGCCGCGTTCGCACTTGATTAAATTATGCAAATCGATCGGATCGTACGTGTCCGCGGGCTGGAATTTAAATTGCGCCTGGAAACACTGGGCTCGCGAGTTTCGGTGCCTTGTGAAACGGTCTCCCCGTTAATTTATGGCCAGATCGACGAACAATCACCCCGTGGCGGGGTCTGTCGCGTTGTCCGGCAACGTTTCGTGCCGGGAAATTCTTGTTAATTAGCGACAAAGAGTTTATTATCGATTCTTTCCCCTCTCCTCTGTCTACGTTGACGTCTTAATCCTGTGTACAAATTGTGTAATATTGGGGCAATTTTATCAACCACGCGTACCGTGTTCTGCAAGATTGCGTGTCCGCGACCAGTGGGAAGCTGAATTCAGACCAGTCAAGTGTACGTACGGCGTTATAAATATGCATGATTTAGTGGAATGTCTGTCAAGGAGATCGGAGGTGACGACGAGGGGAAGTGGATAGACAGTTGCGCGTGGAAGTCGATACGAAGATGGGATTGGCGATTTTCTAGTTTCGTTTGACGACTTTGACGATTGTATTTATTTTTAGTAAATGGTGACGCAGAGACTTGCAAACAACGTGAATTTTCCTGAATTTTATTGAATTTTTGTGTAAGGAAGAATGATAGAGCTCGTCTATAATTAAATGAAATTTAAAATTTGAGTATTTCTCTATGATGTACAATGCTAAATTAGATCTTTACGTCGCCATTTATATAATAAGAATTTCACTATTTACATGTCGTCATTATCTCCTAAAATATCAAAATAAATAATTTCATCCTGACCAAGAAATTATTGGAAACCATTATTCTTCGATCACAACTGTATCACTATATATCTAATGAGAATTTCACCATTAGGCACATTCCTAATAAAAACATACAAGACATCTACATATTTGATCAATGCACAAGCAACTTGAATACGCAAGCATTCGAAGAATATTCTCATAATATTCGTTTCTTTCGGTACAGAGAAATCCGATCTTTCGACAGGTGGATCCATCATCGGAGAACAGGGAAAAAAAGACGGATGAATCAGCGTAAAAACGTCGTATCGTAGACGACGTTGTCGTCAAGATCATATTATTATGTACAGCGACGAGATACCTGCTGTTGGTATGCATGGAGAAGCCGATTGGCCGAGAGAAAACGCGCGTACGCGCGCACGTACGGCGCAGCTGGTTTGTACGCGAGCTTGCACCGTAGTCAGGGCATATTTATGGATTAGCATACAATGGTGGTGTTTATTAGAGATTCTTCGAAGGTTCCCACCTTCGACGCCAGCTCCGTACTTCTCCTCCGTCCCCGAGAACCACGACACCCATCTCCTCTAAGCTCCAAGTCGAAAAACAGAGCTCGACCAGAGTTATATCGGCTGGGTTATAGCAACATTGACCTTGTTCTTCCATTAGGGATTAAAAAAAAACAGATTATAATTGATGGTATCCTATAGGCCTCCAATTATTCTTAACTGAACGAACTAATTTAAATCTCATCGATTCTCATCTTCGTCTATTCTTCAAGTGCTAATAGTCAGAGCCTCATTCAGACCAGACAAATGCATGCTATATAGTCAAATCCACAAGTATTCGTGCCTTTTATGTCTATTCGAAAAACTTGTCTAAATTAAACGTCACGTTTCATTAGAAATATGTACATAATTAGATTCTACACGTTTACATACTCACAATGAAAATTTTATTTGGAAACATCAAATTTATTATTTAAGTTAGACAAATTTCTTTAATAGACATAGAGGGAACTGTACATGGATTAATAAGTGATACAATTATTATAGAGACATATGTTACACCGAAATAACTGTGTGGACCATGCTATACTTCTTTGCAGAAGTCTCTATGTATTGATAGATAGTTCTTCAATGTTAACTCCTTCTCTGCAAAAGACCTCTATTTCAATTCTATTGAAACAAACTCATTTCAGAAATTTCAACTCGTAACCAAGTTACCTAGCTTCTACTCAGTCCCTAATAACTCTATAAAGTTGTTGATGACACTTTATATTTATAACTAATATAAAAATGAAATTAATACAAGTCTATCGCCATCTGGACTGGTCATCGCACAGTAAGGAAAAGAATTCGAATCCTTTAGGTATAACAATGAACCCTGATTTTTCTCGAAACTACGGTTTTTCGATACTAACCCCTCTCCTATAAAAGTAAATTTGATTTCGAAGCACCTCAATGCATGTCAATTCCATCGATAAAAGAAAGTCAGAGAACTATCACCATCTGATCATCGGACAGCAATCAAAAGAATTCGATTCCCAGCGTGCTCGTCAAGGATTAGCGAACCCGTTAGGCATAACGCTGCCCCGTGATGTTCCTCGAATCCACGGTTAGCCAGAAGCTGGAGAGGCGACGACGCCGAGGAGAAGGGCATCGTGTGAAGTCGCTGAAGAGATGTCCAAAGAAAGCGGCTTCCTCGGAAGCGGCCGGCAAGAAGGAACCGTACGGTATTCCAAGACGAGAGATCCCGAAGAAAAGGGGGACCCATCGGGCCAGCCGGCCGTCTTCAATGCCCGTTTTGGTCAGCGGTGGTTCATTCGCATGCAACTTCGTCCGCGGCTCTTACTTGGAAGTACGTGTGACCGCGTCGCAACCGGTACCAGAAGCCAGACGAAGCCAGGCGCAACGGCCCCTGTTCTCCGCGCTCCGTTTTCTTTATTTATTTCTTACGACGTCGACAAGCTTCATTCAGTGCTTTCGAGCCGAATCACGTGGACCCCGAGGCCCTCGGATCGAGTTCGAGGGAAACGAGAGATGCTGCGACGCGTGCTGAATCGTACCTCTTAAATAGGGGGCTCCCATTGGGATCTTTAAAACGAAACGATTTTTTTTTCAATCGGATTTTATGGAAGATTGTAGCCTCGAGAGTGTCTGTCGTGAGTTTTGATTTGATGTATTGAAGATTTATGAAGCTACAATATTTTGAAGTAAATGTAAATGTTTATTAAATTTCATTGAGTATAACCATGGCCACGTAATACATTTACGTGGATATAGTATTTAGAGATGATGCAGTGTAGAAGTAATCGAAAAAATACTTAGCAACTGATTATATGGTGTTACGAAATTAGAGAGAAAAGTGAACAGTGTAATTTATTACTATTTATTTACTTTGACAAACGATACATTTCTTAAGTAAATAAACGGAAGATTTTTATATTAGTAAATGTTATTTTCTGTTATTTCAATTTGAGAGATTACAGACTGCAACGAAGGTTATAGTCTGACTCCATATTCTGCGCGAATAGGTTAAATAATCGAAATATTAGTTTCACATTTCTTCAGAAGAACTATTTAAAATTGTTTCCCAAAATTTTCAGTTTAAATTGAGAAAAGAAATGGTTCTACAATCTAGATTTATTTTATAGTATAATTATCATCAATTTTAATGCAGAGCCATAAAAGGACATATTTTTACTTTTTAAAATGGACTTCAACCTTCATTGTTTATTCTAAATTTATGACAAAATAGTAGTTGTTAAGTAAATGTTTGAAAGGCCATGCATATATTAAGAATCTATCCTGTCGTAGAAATTCAGAAAGGGTCGCCTTTTTCAGGCTTCTAGAGTAAAAGATCCCCCTCAAATGGCCCTAATGCACGTTTTTTGTCGAGACCTGTTGGGACCAGGATCGATCGTATTACGATGACTTCATATCGAACGACTGAACCTGAGTGTTTCGTTTTGTTGCTAAAATCGGCCTGTGGGTTTCAGGTTCGAATGGGACCGTCGGACGTGCTCTTTGCACTCACACGAAAGGCTATGAATAAATGCTGGAAATATTTGTTTAGCATAACAGCTCTGGTGAATACGTAAAACGAGTATTTTGGCTACCGCTGGTCAGGAAATCGATTTGGTAGAGAAAGAATACTTATTACTCGATTTTAGATAAAGAATAATTCGGCCAAGATCCTTAAATATTTGCAAAATGGTCGTTATTTTATTAGCCTTCTTCGTCTAACTAATTTGTTGATTTTTAACGTAAAACTTAATGCACACTCTTTATTTTGCTACCTGATCCATTATACTCGCGATCAACAAAGGTATCACAAGGAAACGAAACACTGCACGTTTACTATCGATGAATGCGCAGAGGATGCTCTTCTAAACAATGATATGCATGCCCATCCGTCATCGAGTACCTCTGATAGTAGATATACGTTGTAAATAGTTTCAAGAAGAAACTGAAATTCTTAGAATCTTCGTATCAAATCTCACGTTTGTCAATACAGGAAGTTACCGAGAATCACGATAGCTTCTGATTTCTTCATAGAATTATAAGCAATGAAATTGTCGATTTTTTATGAGAGTCATACTTTCAACAGGATGATGTATTTTTTTAAATATAGTACCAACACGATGAAATGCTATCCTAGGTATAAGAATAGTGTAATGAAATGCTTTTAAGTATTGCACTAGCACAATGAAGAATTTTAATGAATTGGTTTAAATCATGACTTAGATCTACGACCTACTTTTAGAATTTATATCGAATAAAATAAAATTCATTTTTAACGACTTCATTTAAGTTGTTTTAACCAAAATCTCTACTTACCAATAAACGTTACGTATTAAACAAATAAACAACTAGATAACGTGTATTCATAAGCTTCTTGAGCCTACTGCTGCAACGCGATTAATTTTTTCAAGAATCCTGAATATTTTAGATCTCCAGGCTGGTGTAACCCCTCGATGTCGTGAGAACCAGGCATAGACTGGTCGCCCTGGATAAGAAAAACCCCCTGGTAAAGGGAAAGCAGGATGACATAACGGGTCTCGATAATTTCGGGATATCTGGAACCGGATCAGCGCGGATATCGTGTAACGTTAGAGACACACTCTAAAGCGCTCAATGGCTGGGAGGTTAAAAGGTCGAGCGGTAAATTATCTCGCGCATACCGTGCCCGAGTGAAATTAAAGCATGTGTAGATAATGAATCGGCAGGGAATGGATTTTAATGGGAGTTTAATTGAAGCGATTCGGTGGCCGTGAGAAAACCCCGTTTACAGGAAAGGACGAACGAAGCTTTTACTTCGGAGCAATGGTTCTTTGCTTTTATTCTTTTTCTGGGGGGATGATGATATACTATTGACCGAACCCTCGGTTAAATAAGATTAAACGATCACTTACTCGCATGTCTCTATTGCTTCGTAGTTACAGCAGATTATTCGAGCACTTTAGGGATGAAGTAATAATTACACTGAGGATGTTTATGCATTTATGGCAAATGGAGATGTGGAAAAATCTATGTAAATGTGCATAGATGCAAAACTATATAAGATATCAACAATAATATATATATTATATCATTTAGAAGATAAGACATACTTTTATTGAAGTTTCAATTCTTTCTCTGAAACAGATCAGTCTGTGAAAATATGAATTTGCATAAACATCCGCTGTCTTGTAATAATACAAGGCATTGCATTTTTTAGTTCCTTAGTAAACAAACTCTTTTATCCATAGATGACGTAGCAGTTAACGTGCTAGAATGATGATGTGTACACTAAGTGACGTTAATCCCAGAGCAACGCTTCTTATGATATGGTAGGACGGCGTAGGTGCTTTCTGTGCTGCATATATCTCATAAAATCTCAAACGATGCGTTTTCAGGATGGTAATGCTATTAACCCCGAGTTTATGAGGTATGAAATCCTGATCGAGTGATATAAACTTTCCAAATAAATTCTGGTCACTGAACCTGGATTACGTCTAGGGGTAATCTCTCCAGCTCTCTAGTATGTGTACTTGGAGTTCAAGCTTAGGATCAAGGAGGATATTATCTGCTTAAATGCAGACATTGCCAACAAGACCCACTGATGTCTAAGATGTTATTTTAACTTCACTATTTCTATTGTGTCTACGTAATTAGAATTATCGAATGAAGTATTAGGTTGTCCAGAAAATTCGTGCCAATTTCTAAGAAACATTCAAAAACACGTTTGAATTTTAATATATATTTATTGAATTTTAATATATATTTATTGAATTACATAGGTGCCACTATGTTCCACA
This sequence comes from Hylaeus anthracinus, assembly GCF_026225885.1. NCBI lineage: Eukaryota > Metazoa > Arthropoda > Insecta > Hymenoptera > Colletidae > Hylaeus > Hylaeus anthracinus. The sequence goes on along the minus strand of NW_026535289.1, from coordinate 3,964,497 downwards.
ATCTTTCCACCTTTTAAGGGATGTATACATGTTATTTGTTTTCAACCAGTTCGATATATTCAGACCTGTAGCACCTACCAAAAATCGACATGGACTTTCCGGACAACCCAATACTAGTGACATCCATATTTCTACGTTTTTGATCAATCAGTTAATTATGAAATAAATGATGGCATAGACATTATTGCAATAAAGTGCTTCATTATCTATGGAATATCTAAAATAATTAATAAAAGAATCAGAAAAATATTAAGATATTAGTAGACATTATTGGGGAAAATGAAAATAGAACCAGGTTGACGATCAAAGTTGAATTATATCCGAAACATAAACGAAAATAAATGAATTAGTAGTCAGTGGTCAAGTTTTTAATTTTATTCTTATGAAATTAAACGTGGTGTGAATAAATTGTAAATATGAAAACGTTTCGTCTTGTGATTCTCTAGGCGATAATATTTTCTAAAAATTGTTTCGACGAATGTAAACATTTCTCCGAGGCTAACTTTCGAGGACGGATATATACACCCTTGGCAGTCAAAGGGTTAATAATTGGACGCCCCGATGACGCGGCTCCGGCACGCGTGGGCATGAATACTTGGGCTAGCGCTCGCGAGCACGAGCCCAAGCAACGCTGGTGAATGTCGCTGTAACGGGTGTTCTAAATGTCAGCCACGTTCCACGACGAAATTACGCGCCGACACTTTTTCTAACTTTCAAAACCGTTCGACGCCTGCACGGCCGACTTTAAGGTCACAGGAGTAATTATACGTCGCCTAGCACGAGCGCCGGCGGCCACCGAGCGGGTCGTTCGATCGGACGCGCATCGATGTGCTCCGTAATAAGCGAAATCTAATTGTGCAACGCGATAGGCCGACTCGGACGGCCACGGTTTTGCGTTGGACGATGAATTTCATACAGCGATTGCACGATCAACATCGTACAAATCGATGATAGTCGAGAATGTCAACGAATCTGATGATATCCACGAGGACCTCGATAAGCGCCCGTGCAATGGCGGACCGTTTAAACGTCGCTTTAGGTAGCGATCTTCTTCTTCTAGGTTGAGCATATTAGTTAATAAATTAAGGAATATCGTAAAGTAGTCTTAGTCTAGTCTGACCTAGTCTTGGTCGTGGGCTTAGATAACATCAAATCACTTATATTTTTAATACGGAATTAACTTAACTGTTGCTTGAATGTGTCTGAAAGATAAAGTACTCGTAACAATACTTCTTCCATCTAAACGTGTCGAGATTATTCTGTAACACAACACCTCTTATGATTGATGCAATAAATAAATTATACACGTATTCGTAAAGTGGCGCGCGTAACCTATCAATTTTGTAAATTAACCTGGCTGTAATTCGTTCTCCCAAGATCTCAGCTGATCCAGTCCGTCTCGATCCCGTTTAAATCGAATAAATCGAGGCCCTGCTGTTCTTACTTTGCATTAAAACTGGTTTTGCGTAATACCCTGTTTACATTTCGTTGATGGCGAACTTTTTATTTGGATAATCGTCAACAGGTGCATTGTTGCTAACTTATTGGTACAAATTGTTGGCCCCAAACAGCTGGATAACAGCTGTTGGAAATATATAGTCTGTCACATAAGAATATAGTGTTTACTGTAGAATTTTAGAAATGTTTAGAAATGTTTTTTGATGCACAAGGACTTCAATAAAAATTATGACTAATCTGTTAAAATACAACTTGGTATATTACAATACATATAATACAAATTTTCTGCTTGTATACGAGGTGTGGCAATTAAATAACGAGACTTTCCTCCCCTATCTATACACCGCAGCATACGTGTCTTCCATTGTTCAAAACAATGCTGTAGCTCATCAATTGTTAGCCTCTTCAACAACTCTGCCGTTTTTATTTTTACATCTTCAACAGACTGACTGACTGAGTGCCTGAAGGTCAAACCGTTAATCAAAAATACTACAAAGTAGTCCTAATCAAGCTGAGGGAAAGAGTAAGGAAAAAAAGACCGGATTTGTGGAAGAACGACTCATGGATTCTGCACCTATCTGTAAAGCAGTTTTAAGCGGACAAGCACATTCCTGTGCTTGATCATCCTCCGTAATCGCCAGATCTCGCACCGTGTGACTTCTACCTGTTCCCAAAAGTCAAAGGTGCATTAAAGAGAACACATTTTCAGTCTGTTGCAGATGTAAAAATAGAAACGGCAGAGTTGTTGAAGAGGCTAACAATTGATGAGCTACAGCATTGTTTTGAACAATGGAAGACACGTATGCAGCGGTGTATAGATAGGGGAGGAGAGTATGTTGAAGGGGATAAAAGTTAAATGTAACTTTATTTGCAATAAATCACATTTCTCACACCAGTCTCGTTATTTAATTGCCACACCTCCTATTTCGAGTTTAAAATTTATTTTCTCTATTTAGGTGGACACCTTCCGAAAAGTTTGGGAACTTATTTAAATCATTGCTTGCTCATGAGAAAATATATTCCTACTGCTATTTAAAATTTAAATTCCCACATACACACAACAATAATGAGTTACCCTGATAATCATGTTCCTCTTTGGCCATAGCTAGACCACTGCTCTAAATTTTCACCAATAAGCAACACGATCCTACGCATCCTCTGGTTGATGGCACGTTCAATCGCCGAGCATAAATAACTACGGCACAGATATGACGGGGACAAGTGCTTCCCGGTGGTAATTGTTACAAATTCCTTTTTCGCGGTTCTGCTGCGAAAAATCTGTCCTTTTGCCGCGCGTCACGAGGCGGTAAGGCGCGTGAATGAGGCGTGCCTCGAGGCAACAGGCCAACGGGGCGATGGAATGCAGAGGTGAAATTAGTATCGCTGTCGCCACAAGCGCTCTCTCGCCGGTTACGAGCCGCAATTCTTTTTTTCTGGCTTCGCGTGTTTATTTCTTTCAGCGGCTCCGGCCAGCCAGCCACGACTTCTCCCGACAGTTTCCAGTGAAACCGTCCGTGGAACGAAGAGGAACGAGAAGCGGCCGTTGAATTTATTCGTCGGAGAAAGAAAGGGAGCTCCGAGCGTACCGCGCATCGTACGTAGCATTTTAATTACCGCGCTCCGTCCCATTCCGCGCGCGATGCGTTCGCTGCTGCGCATGCGCCCTCGACGCTTCGAGCAACCTCAAAGATGCGCATGCGCGCGAGCAGCGCTCGTTTTCTTGCGCCTGCGCGCGGGCGCCGATCCCACTCCTTCCTGGAAATCGTCGACGCAGGGATGCGATCCACGATCGACGAGGACTAACGAGAATCCCGATGGGAATCGTTTGAATTCAGAGTATTCCGGATAAATAAATGGTTTGGGTCATGCTTTCGTCGATTGATTCTTGAGCGCACGGGTTGGAAGAGAAATAAAACTCAAGATGAATGAAAGAAAGGGACCGAGAACTTGCTGACGAGTTTTTACTTGAGCACAGTTCTGTTTTCGGTTAATTAACATTTTGGGTTATGGATGGAAAATGTCAATAAAATATTAAACGTAGGATGGGACAGTCTCAAAGCCAGCTCTCAAATAGTTAAATATAATAGCGTAAATTGAACTGTATGTAAAGTATATGGGATACATTGCAAATGTGATAGTTACGATAAATTGTTGCCATCTAGTAAATTATTTTTTTTATGGAGACTACCCACGGTAAAAGTACGTACAGCAAGGCTAGGAACAGCGGAGCTATGTACAGTGAGATTACGTAAAGCGAAGCTACTTCTAACAAGGTATGAATATATTATTGATCGAAATATAATGGTATTTATTGCGTGAATCCTTACTGAGTCTTTTTACAGAAAGCTACTAATAAAGAATACCCTTATGTAACATATGCAGTGCGATCTCTCTACCTTTCTATCAATAAATAATGTTTCCGAGATACCAGTATTATGAGTTATCATTTTACGTGCTACGAAATCCTCTTTAATAATAAAATCACCCCCTTTCAAACCACTTTAAAGACAACACACCATAATTCCGTCCACCGACCGCAGGAAAAGTCAGAATTCCGCGTGGAATTCCACTTCTTGACACGAACCGTGACAGGTGTCATCGACGTCCGGCGTCGCGGAGCTCGGAAGCGCGTTTGTCGAGTTACGCTCGTGATCGTGTCAATATTGACCTTGCTCTCGGTGTACACGTACTCTACCGGTGTCTCCTCGTACCTGGATGGACCACGGCTATTAGCAAAAGCTGCTGAACCACGGAAAGACGGCCACAGCCACGGAACCATCGACGTTTAGAGGAGAACGCGAAAGGGACACATCAGGTTTCGCGAGCCCAAACGATCGAAGGCGCGCGTTAAAGTGCAAGACAAACAGTGGACGAGGGGGTGAGCCCTCGAGGGTGCTGTCCAGGGGGGCTTGTGACGATGTAGTTTCAGAAACGTGCTTCGAAAGATCGCCTTTGAGAATAGGAGATCCGTGTTGCGTCAATTTGCCCTCGACTGTTTGAGCGACCGGGTTCACAGGGACTGGGGACTCGCCTAGCCTGTTGACGTTCAACGCACACACCACTTACAGGATTTACCTGTCTCGCGGAGCTGCTTCTAAGAGAGCGATGCGTATTCCGAGTGTGCGCGAGCCGGCGATCGTGGGCTGCGTCGTGAAATGGGACGCGGAGCAATTGTCGCTTATGCTAATAGATCGTAGGATGAATTCGTAATCGATTGTCCCTGGATTAGCACGGTTGTAAAAGGTAAGGGGTGGCTCTTAGTATGTGGGCAGCGTCGCCTAGGATCGGCGAACGAGCAGAAATCGTGACTACGGTACCTGTTAACGGATATTAATTGGCTTATTTTAAATAGGCGCCCAATACGACTTCGACCAGCGTGGTTTCGCGCGGTCATAACGAACGTCGTCGAATAAAAATGAAATGAATGTATTTAGTAATTAGAAACACGACGATTTAATTAATTTAACAAAATTATAAATAGTTAATAGCGTATTAAGTGGATCGGAAAGTAATGTCGTTTTTGTAATTTTAAATACTTGTATACTTGTATACTTGTATTTGTACTATATGCAACCTTAGATACGAATTTTAATTCAAGCGTCAGAATGTTTTGAATGATTACTACTGAACAAAGCAATGATAAAAGTACAAATAGAAAACCTGCAATGTGACTTCAAGAATCACAAGTTGCAGAAATGTAAAACTCGCACACGAGCAAAAGTCGATTTCCGCGTAAAACCTGACACGTACTCGAAGATTTCAGCCCGTTTCCTTATTTGTCGACGGCAAATTTCAATTCGTTGTTTCAATTCTCGCAGAGTCGGAACTGGCGCGCATTCGCCATATATGATAAGCCATTACTCGATGGGTTTCAGGCAAGTACGCAATACAATTTCCTATTTTGTTGTTGGCTCGCTCTCGGAATCGGTTCATAACTTTCATCGAACAGGATGATTTTCGAAGCAACGTGTTGCACGCCTTTTTGCTTCTATACGGGGTTATTCCGTGCCGTGCTGCCTCGAATTTCGTTCGAATATTCCGTATATTCAAATATGGGAGCAGCGTTGCGAACGCATTCGAATAAACCAATAAGTAGTAACTTACATGTTTAAAGAGCTGAATACTAGAATGGATTCGCGGCAATGAAAAATTTAATATACGTAACGAACAATTCACGAATGTAAAATAGGATAGAGAATTATGAAAAGTATAAATCTTTTCAACTCTCATAAATATGCCTCCCGAAGCATATATCACATGTTTAACTATTCGCAAATGATTTAGTTGCCAAACAGGTTCTAAAGCACATAAATTAAAACTAAAATTACAGACACATCAGGCGGAGATCTATAACCGAGACCACAAAACGATGTCTCCTGAAAGAGATTTTACGGCACGATAAGTACAGGTACGCGCACCGGTTCTTTTCGTTTCCACGGACTAGTACGAGAATTACCATGTCCTCCATGGAGGCAAATTTTAGTTTGCAGATCTTGTCTAACCGTGCATGGGCGGAATTAATTAGTTCCAGTGGTAGTTAATTATGGTGGCAGCTGTGGTCTAACAAAGTATAAATAAATATGGAAATAATATTTAAAGCTGATATATTAAGCAGTTTTCTCTGAAAGAATCCTTGAAGCCACCTACTATACTTAGTGTGTCATATTTGAATATTGGATTAAGAATATTCATCCCTTATGTACGTACTGTACCATTACATTTTTTACAGTCATAACATAAAATTAAACATGCAAGTATAAACAAAAAATTGATTATTTATTCTGATCTTCTTTATGCAATTTGCATACTACATATATTAAGGATCATTTATGCAGAAAAGATGAGTCAGTAATTCTTCTATGTACCTTTGGATGCAAGAACAGAAGACGTGGAGTAAAAACGATGTATTATAATAGGTTGTTACTAGATTTTTATTTTTTATTTACATTAATTATACATTCTATAATTCATTACCTTACCTAAAAACTTATTTATTAAAAAGCCTTTCACAATGGATCCTTTTACCTTGTGTACAAAAAGAATTGCTATAAAACACCGACGCGACCTGTCTCCATGCTCCCAAGGTCTTCAAGGAACTCCCTGCTCCATTTCTCACCTGACCATTCGATGAAACGGTGATCCAGAGGACATCTCACCCTTAATTGTATCGTCCGAGGAAAGATACGAGCGGTTAGAGCGCGATTTTTCCAATTTTCGCAGATTCGTATCTACGAAATCGGCAATCGACGCGAGAGAATGCCGAGGCAACGGTCGAGCGTCGAACACGTCGGCTACGTAGCCAAGACTCCGGAGAGAAATTTCTCTGCGTCGTTGCCCATTATCGTATCGAGTATCGACCGCACGCCGCAATTTCTGCCCAACGGGTCACGTCCAGCCGCGAAATCGGTATGCGGAAGAGAAAATATCGATGATTATCGCGATGCGGACGGTCGCCGTCGGTGCCCCGACGCGAACCTAATCTCCGACGCCGCCTGTAACGGTGCACGCCGGATTGTGTTTCGGGATTTCTTCGTCCTTTCGGCACCCTCTACCATAGGGACGCCCGCGACCAGTGGGAGACTTCCATCGAAGGTCCACGAAAGAGGACATTCGTGGAGGACGTTTATTTGGTCTAGATTTATAGTAGACTCGTAGCATCGATTAACTATTTCCAAAGAAAAACTTACAGATTAGAACAGGGAAAATTGTGAACACTTGGCATAACTGTATTCTTATAAAAGTGAGTAAAATGATGTTGGAGGCCCTGGAATGTAATTATAATCCATTATGAGGAGTCAAGTGTGGCCAATTTTAAAGTTACATTGGATTTATGTTGAAAGAATAGCAAATGAAAACTCTTGGGGGTTGTATTTCTTAAATCATTTTCAGGCGATCAAAATGATGACTTAAACTACCTTTATATTCATGTGAACCGCAACATACATCAATCTATCCATTTTGTGCTTACAGTACATGCTAATTTTAACGTGGCTTATGACTCAGTTGCACTTGAACACCACAGACAGATGAAAATAAATTATATAAGAATCATTTATCCGTACACCAGTCATATCGAACCTTTCTCGAGCAAACGAACCAAAATTCCTATTAAACGATACAATATATTTGAATTCGACCAATGTCCCTGACATTTAGGCCAAAAGTGATCGATTCGTCGCGGAATGTACATACCTGTGCCGCAAGCTTTGTCGCGTTTAATGCGCGTCTATGGAGCGACGCTTCGTGGACGAACGGGCTAACTAAATTCATGGAGAACACGACGGGAGATTAATGCGTGTCCCTAGGCGATGCTTCGACTTACACGTTTCCCGTACACGGGGACTCGTCTCGATCTTCCACGTCGTGGAGCGCGTCATCGTTATCGGGACGCGTGACGTTAATTGCCGACGTACGACTCGTAGGGAACGGGCGCGTTCGACCGATATTTATTGCGCTCCGGAGCAAATAGACTCTGGTCGAAATTTAAAATTGAAATTACCTTCGGTCACCATGCCCTGGGCAGCCGTGTTCCTATCTTTTATTGTACTTTTCTTGCCCCGGCGTTGTTGGCTACGCCCGCATGCCAATAACTTACTTTCGTTTTTTCAACGTCTGGGAGCGGTCGGACTACTATCAGACTGTGATTCGGTAACGTGGTCGACTGATAAGGTCGCCGGAACGAATGTGAAAAAATCTTCGATTGACGAGTGGCTGTTTGGCAGGTTGGATAAAATGGTTGGACATGTGTGTACGTAAGAAGCTAGGGGCAGTCCATTAGGTTGCTCTAGAGTTTATTGCTTGGATGGTCAGAGTATTGTCCACACTTGATTATTACTTGAATAACACTTGAAAATTACCGACACTATCGTTTAAGGCGAATGTTCTTATTTGTGTATATAAAGACAGACCAGTTTTCCATGAAAACTACACTATTAACATTTTTTTCTTCTATAGTAATTTTAGTCTAAACTAACTCTAAAAATTAAATTATATTAGTACGAGAACAAAAATAATTCAAGTCTGAAAGGGTTAATGAAATCAATAAATAACTTCTATGAAGCAACTGTCAACGATTTTCTGGAGCCAAAAAGTCCAAAAATCTTTTTGGAACCATATACAGACAGAATTTATTCAGACTCATATTTTAGGATTGATGAAACTATTACATTAAATGTGAAAATATGGGCACTTAGTCTACATAGCTTCAAAGTATCAATTATATAAACTTAAAAATCAGCAGACATTGTCTAACGTTGCTACTACACTTGAGGAACAAGTTCAATGACCTACAGTCCAAGGTGAAACGTTACTTTTCTTAACTCACTATGCAAGGATTAGATCCAGTAAATTTCGGTCACATCAATTTCTCTTATCACTCGCAACGAAGGGAGTTGATAGGTCAATTAATTACACGGCAGTGATCACCAGATAATGAGTGCTATAATCAGAGCATTCTCGAAACGTATCAAGTGATTCTTAGGTGGCCTATGTAAAAACAACTTGTGCGTGCAAGAAACGGTTATCTCTTTTCTATTCGTCGACCATTTATAAAAAACGTAACTATAATTTATTGCTAGTTGAATATCTATTTCTACGTTTACGCATTCCTTTTAAGTGTGCTCCTACGCTGGCAAATTGATGTACAATCTCATATCGGCGCCGAACAGATTTTCTGAGCTGGTGTGACGAGTAGATTTAAAGTGAGAAAGCAAGAACTTAGGTGTAGCAAGATTCCTTGGTGTAGGAACGAGAACCTTGAGATTAGTTATGCATCTTGTACATTATGAAATGTACATTTTCCACTGACGTTTTGATTAAGTGAAATTAATTTCTTGCTATATTTAGACCATAATGATAGGATGGTAACAGATTTTGTCGATCTGTATATGGTAGTCATTCTGATATTGATTGAAAATCGAAACAGTTATCAATATTTGGAGCATGGGTAGAGAATTTTTATGATGGTAATGATCGAAGTTTTTCGAGAAGGATAATGAAGGATACACTTGAGTATAAGAAAAATAAATAACAATGGGTTTGTCAATTTCATCAAGTGATAAACTACCTTTCAATGACTATAAATATCCCTTCCCACGCTTTAGAGTCTCACTCTACCTGTGATATTTAAAAATGTAAATTAACTCAAAATTACAGTCAAACTTATGGGAATTATAATAAATGTCTTCTAGATGCAGCAATTATGCACTATTTTGCTGGTTTATTCTGTATTACACTGTATTTTTCTGTATTATACTGTGGTGCTATACTGTATCATATGTATTATTACGTTGAATTTTGCTACATTGTGCTATTAGTGGAAATACGTGGTATTGCACCCAGTCTTCCCGACCTTCCAGTTGCAGGCCTTTAACTCCTACTCTGCAACCGAAAGAGACTATGCTTCATATAAATCTGCCACAATCAATACATTTCTAACAAAAAAAGAAAAGCCTTTCAACTTCAGTTACGTATATCTACAAGTTTCAATTACATCCCGAGAAACCCATTTACGGAAATCGAAAGTAGTCGAAAGAAACATCAAATATCAAACCCACGAAGTCACTCATGACTAGTTATACCAACAACGGCAATCGATAGAATTCTCGACGAATACTTCTTGATTTTCTTGCGCGCGACGCGATGACGAGCAATAACAATAAAATGAAATAAATCTAGACGATGCCGAGTACGTCGAGCGATCGATCACCGGAAACGATGCTGCCCCAGCGTTCCGACACGACCGTCATAAGCAAGATCCGTCTTCCGTCGATCTTCATTGACCGGTCGCACAAAAAACCAGGACGACCGAACGACCACTGTCACCGACACGAAAAATAAATCGCCCCCTCTTCAGGGTGGCTGTCCCTCGGCATTCCACCTCGTTCGCCACGTCGTACGTCCTCGCTGCACCCCTCTTCCGCCCTTTCGTCGTTGCTGGTGCTCTCTGTGGTTCGCAAGAACTATCGAAATGCCAAAGTAGATTGCTGCTTAAAGAAACAGCTAATTAATGATTAGCACGGCGCATCGAAAATAGTAGCGATTTCTTCGTGGTCGCAGGGCTGAGGTCGTTGGATGGGAAACAAGTCGAAGAGGATCACTGGTATCCGATGACTTTAACGTTGAAAGGACCGAGATTGTTGTTTGGGATTTACTGGCTGCTCGATATGAGACGTTCGTTGCGCAAATCGAGCAACTCTATAAAACAAAAAATTGAGGAATGAGATGAAATATTAAAAGTTATGACTATACCAAGTGTTTTGACAGCTTCACAACTGAAGTTGCACAACTTCAAACGATGTTTCGATGGAAATAAGCACTTACTTAAAATAAGTTTCATATTTGACTTTCAACTTCAGACTTCAAAGTCATTTAAAAAAAAAACAGGAAAAAGACTATACCACTTACATATAAGGGAACATGTAAGCATATGCCCCTAACATTTTAACTAAAACAAAAACTATAATAAAGCACAATTTATATTTAAAATTTGAAATCATTAAAGTTATATCATGCCACTCATCGTTCCAACCGAAGAGAATAATCACGTGAGCTATTTTACATATCACTGCAGTGGAAAAAATACCAACGATCTTGATCACTCTGGTGAACGTTTATTTTCACGTTTTTATTCCCCTAGCAGTTCACCGTTTCCATTGGAAATCTTTCAGAATTTTTCCACGTCAAAGCCACTAATTAGGAGTTTCGTCTTGGCCATCCCGTACACTTAACATCCTGCTTTCAACGAGCAACGTTTGCAACACGCTTCATCACAGTTCGGTTTTGTTTTATCCTGAAATAGACCGGGCGCGCAATTACCATATCTGGAATCAACGCCGCCGCGTCGTAGCCGAGCATCGCAGGAAATGCTTGGTCAGCGCGTTTCGCGATACTAGATTAGTTTTCGACGTGTACCAGTTGTGCGACCAGTCAGAATTTTTCCATACTGCCTATCTTTCGAATTACTGTTATCGACTCATACGGAATCGGTTGCTCGCATACTAAACCGCTAATTGAAGGATCGCGATTTCCAAAGATATCGACTAACCAAGACGTTCTGTCGTTTAAAAATATGATGAATCGAAGGCTGCTATCGCAGCAGATTCTTTCTTCAACACTACTTAAAGAGTTTTCACAGACGAAAATAGAAAAGACTTCAGCAAGTCAGTGAGTCACTTCACTGGTTTCTGTTCAACTAAATTAGTTTACAGTTTATTTGTTCATTCACTAATATAAAGTCTATACTCAACATCACCACATTCAATCACATCATATCCACTGAAATATAATTAGTGTGTTAACTCTTTCAGAACTGAATTATTTTTTTTCTCGTACGAATGTAACTTAATTTTGAGGGTTAACTTGGACTAAAATTAGTATGGAACAAATAAAACAAAAATTCTAATGATGTAGTTTTCGAGGAAAATTGGTCTTTCTTCATGTACACAAATAAGAATATTCACCCTAAACGATACTGTCGGTAACTTTTAAATTTTATGTCCTCAATTGTGTACGCCAGGTCTAAATCGCAACATTAATAAGTGTAATCACAGTTAATTTAACTATCAACATTTTCTATACGTTTTATGGAATTTTTTATTCTATCATCGAAAATGACAGACTTTTCCTGATTACCTAATATTTTACGTTCGACGTCATTTATTTTTGTGATCCGTCGACCACGACGATCAAACGTCCGCGGTTGGTTTATGGCCGCGGATGCTATCCTCGCGGATATCACTTTGAGCAATAAAGTCGTCTCACAATTACGAGGCGTCTGACAGGTGTATAGTGCGAGGAGGTGCGTTGAGAGGTTTGTTGGCGCAGGACAAGAGGCAGAAACGAAGGAGCGGCGAAAAACAAGAAGCAGGAAGGAATGGGAACAGATGATGGAAGCCCATGGGGAAAATGAGAAACACGCGTGCGTATGGCTGCTACCGGGAAGCGTTGCGCCTCCCGCGGAAAGCATTATTCATTTTTGTGTATGGTACGAAGAATCTTCCGATTGGAAAATATCGCTGAAAATAGTCTTCTTCTTGCAACAGCATCGAGAGGCTCTTATCGGTTTCGCGGGAAAAGATATATAATGGTTCGATTTCAAGGTGTGTTTGATCGTTGTTGGATCGATAATAATGTTTATGTAGAAGATAAGGCACTTGAGCATGAAGATTTTATATGAAGCATGAAGATATTATTGGGTTGTCCAGAAAGTTCGTGTTAATTTTTAAGAAAAATTCAAAGGTATATTTGAATCTTGATATACAATTATTGAATTATATAAATACCATTTTGTTCCACGATCTTTCCATCTTTTAAGGGATGCACCCATGTTAATTGTTTTCAACCATTCCATATAAACAAACGTGTACCACCTATCAAAAATTGGCACGGACTTTCCGGGCAAACTAATAAATATTAAAATTCGTCCTTACTGTAGGATATTTGCGTTCGAGGGGTGGAAACTACCCTATGTAGACGGTACAAATGAAATACTGACAAAAGAAAGATTTTTAGGTGTCATCCTCCGATTGTTTTGATTTTTGGATATGTTTTAAAGGGCCGAAAAATAAAATATACGTACTTTTTTATATTGGCCCGTTTTCATATTTAGGGGGTCGAACGACTCCTTAAAGTTTCAACTGCAATAGATTACATTCATACATTTCCAATAGATACATTCAGGTGATCTAATTTATTTTTTTGTTTTGAATGTACTATTATAGACATACCCAAAACTGGTATATACAAAATAGAAAAATAATTTGGATATGTCTACATTCAATACGATAAATGATTTACTTTAAAGCGCATGCAATAGCGCTTACATTCTTTTTATTTTTGTATCAAGAATAAATTCTTTTCTTTTTCGTTTTACGAGAAGGTAATTCCTGGATCAAAAAGTGATAAGACGAACAGGTAAGCCTTAGCCTTGTAACCTAAGATGATAAACGAACAGTTGCCATGTATGTAATTCTATAAAATTAATATGGTCATTCCATCAGAATTTAAAAGGAGACTGAATTATTCATTATAATTTTTTTAGTAGCCAACTACTAGTAGCCTAGCCAAACCGTAGGGCATTTTAATACCACTTCAATAAGACTTGAAAACGGTTTGTTCTAAAATTCATGCAGGTCCTGTCTAATCTGACAATTCTGAGAAAAATAAAATAAAATTTGAAGCACTGCAGATTCCCGCTCATAGAAAATTTCTACCAAGTTAAAATTTCGTTTCAAACCAACTAGTAAGTACCAAATCCAACACCTGTTGCATACCTTGCTTCGGCAACCTCATTAAAATTCCCAAACCGTACCCAAATTTATCTTTTTCTTCAACGTCGCATCTTCGGAATGAATTTCTTCAGTTCCCCAAACGAAAAGCCCTTCCACCCATACGTGGACGAAGAGAAACCAACGGATTGGTAGAAAGTGATAGAGGGAAAGCGGGAGAAAAGGGTCGAGGGAAGACTCGTAGCGTGGAAATCGGAGAGAGCGTGCAAGAGAGGAAGGTCGCTGACCCGTACGGAAATAGGATCAAAACCTTAGGTAAACGTAACTTTTCCTCCGACTGGGGGTCGGCGGAGGGACGGGGCGGTGCCGGTTTCGACTCATTCGGCGCGTTTGGATATTCGCCAAAGAAATCCAGGAACGGCGCTTGGCGTCGTGGCGATTTCCTCCGCGGCGCGCCACGATACACCCGTGCTTCTCGATCCATTAGCACGAATTGCGGTGCCGGCTAAGGTAATTGGACAGCTTCGAGGAATAATAATACACGATATGTATCACGGGGCTAAAGCTCGGGTAAACGTAATGACGGAGGGGCGCGAGGGGGGTCACGATCGACTTTATGCACTCCGTGGGCCCGAGGTTCGTTAGACCAGCGCAATGGACGAGCTGACGGGGGCGTCGTTTTGTTGCTCAGACGCTCGTCGCTGACAATCTAGACGCCGCGAGCTTGGGGCTCCTTTAAACAGCGATTATCGTTTAATGCCCAGGCATTACGCGGCCCGCACGAAAGAGCACGCATAATCACCGTGGGTCGCGTGCTCTCGTTCCGGACCACGCTAATGGAGCTTGCTCTGGAGACACGGCTTAACCCACTTACGTCCGCGGTTTCGCTGAGAAGAGCGAACGGGGTTTGAACAAATTCTGTGGACGCCGCGCGCCGTGCGAAATATAATTTGTCGTTTTATGAGTGGGTATAGTAGCGATCGTTTTACTGAAAATAGATCGTGTGTATCTGTATATTCATGCGTATCTGTATCTGTATTTATGTGTGTATACACTCAGTCCAATAAGTATTCGCACCATTTACGTTTATTCAAGGACTCTGTCTAAATTAAACTATATGATTAATATTTTCAAATAAGTCATTATACGTATGTACAAATGTAAATAGATCTTGTACGTTTACACAATAAAAAATTTATTTGGATACGTTAAACCTATTAATATTTATGGGAGTGACTTCACGTGTGTATTTGTATCTACAATATATCTACGTAGGTGGTATAGCCGACTTCATGTTCTAGATTTAAATACTCTCAACAAAACTTATTTTATTTTATTTGCTCTTTCAACAGTGACAAACAATTGTGTAGTAGTAGGTGGACGTTAATTGGTCGTAGGAAGCAATTGGGATTGAAAGTGGACATAACCGAGGTTCTTACATAATTTGAGTAATTAATACAATGTGTAGCAAACCTCGTTTAATGTATCTTTGCTACTTGATACTGAAGATCTAATGTTATTATAATAGTTGTTGATCATCCTCTCTATTCAGGAGGGCACTATCAGGTCCTGTATTAACAGATTCTACTCTGAATTCGTCTCCAGGCTTGAATCTTCTACATAGGGTCACTTTAACTACCCTAAATTACAAGGAGAATCACATCAGTAACATAGTTTATTTTTCGTTCCCCTGTACAAAGATTTATATGTAATATTTCATATTAGCATATAAATCAACAACACATTAATTTAACAATGCACTAGCTCGCATGTTATTCACTGCTATAGTTAGTATATTAAAGAAATTATACTATTACAGACTTAATTTTTTTTTTATATTTATTACGCCATTGAACCCCTTACGGGATTATTAGCAATATGCTCATTCCTGAGCATATTGACAAATACATTGTAAATTAAATGAATCGGTACACATTACAGAATTAAACGAACTTAAACTTAGACACATTGTAGAATTACACAATACTTAAACTTAGATACAATTACTATATAAGCACAGTTTACATGTTAGTATACTAGAAACGATATGTGATTTACGACGATAAGCCATGAGATTTTAGAAACTTGAATATAATTAATAAGGGTTGAATCATTGGTTTGCTGAGGAATACATCTATTGTATGAGGCAGATAAAGTCCGATTTTACAAAGATTACGAATCATGTTATTCCTATTGCAATTAAGGATTCGACATTGCCATACTACGTGATTGAGATCCTGCTCCGAACAACCACACTGACAGCTCGGGTTATCGATATGTTTAACTCTAAAAAGAGAGGCGGCCAGATGATAATGGTTCGAACGACATCTGTTTACCCAAGTAACAAATTCTCTAGCATAACCCTTGTGCGCGAACCAGGGGGCTGGAAGAAGGACTGTAAAAGAATTTGAAGTACTTCACTCCTTAAAATTCTCCATTATCCAGCATTTGCTTTTTGTTTTTATTCTTAGCTTGTTCTCTGAAGAACTGCGTGAAGTCAGTGTATGGGACTGGAAAGCTATTAGAGATTTCAATTTCAGTGGCGCGTTTAGCCAGGAGATTCACTTTTTCGTTGTACAGTATTCAATTGTGAGCAGGAATCCAGTAGAAATAAAGATAAATACGTGTTCGTTGGAGTAATTATTGGCTGTTTGTAGAGCTGTTTTACAGACTTAAGGCGTCTGGCCACCCTGAGCGCTCACCAGATGGGTACTATTCTTAAAAATTTCATAAATGCGAAAGTATAGGAAAAAATATTTTTATGTTTTGGGACATATTAAAGAACGGTTTAATGAACACATGAAAAATTTTTTGAGATAACAAAAAAAAGTGGCGGCGGTTCGAAAATTTTGGTGAAGGCCTTCGGCACGAAACGCGCGTGGGCTGTACCATCATTATATTTTTTAGATTGCATGTGAAAAAGAAAAAAAAACAAAATATTAGATTGTTTCTGGAGTTTGTCGCAAGAGAGTAGCAATTGGATTTTTTTTTACCAATAAGAAAATTATGGTGAGCCGAAGAAATTTAGTTTTATTTTTCACCGAAATTTCACGAGAAAAATCGTCAATAAAAAAAAACTAATCGAGTAATCGCAAATATCCATTGCTACTCTTCAGATAATGTATCTAACCGATAGTTTACAAGATTTACGTTGTACCATTTCGAAAAATGTAGTTTCGAGATAATGCTAAAAGTAAACGTGCGGTCCGATTGAAATTTGTACACACTACTTTTAGATACATTATTTGAAGAATAGCAATGGATTTTTGCGATTACTTGATTAATTTTTTAATTAATTTTTTTTTAAGAATAGTACCCATCTGGCGAGCGGTCAGGGTGGCCAGACGCCTTAATTAGTGTGACTAGAGTTATCTTAACCCACTACCACCAATTATTTACCTCACAAAGGACCAAGACATCCCCCATGAACCAACCCCTTAGATGTGCACATCTTCGAGTCTAGCAAGTCCCGTAGCGAACCCTTTATTATAAACGTTCCCGTCGATTTCCTCGGGATCTCTAGCGCGTGGTGTTCCGTAAATCTCGAACTTTAGAATGCCGCATAAACGTCGTCCCGCGTCCCATATGGAACGACCTTCCGCGAACCGATCCGTGGCACGCTCGTGATTACAATTTATTCCCCGTCATCCAAATATAGTTTCCATCAATTCCCAGGACGTCTGACGAGAACGTCCCGACCCGCGTACTTGTAGGCCCCGTTCATGCAAATCCCTCCGGTCGCGAAGAGGGCACCGAGAGAAACGTATGGACTTCGTTACTGTCCACGGGCACAGTTATCTACGAGCAGTGGAACTCTTCCTGAATAAACACCGGTGGCCGACGGTCGTTCATCGACTTCTATATTACACGGGGTACCACGGTACCCCACCCCACGGGGGCCTGGGGTCTTCCTGAACATGAAGGTGGCGGGTCATCGAACGAGAAAGACTTTCTACTTCTGTCGTACAAGGGGACCGTGCGCCAGACTCTCCTTCCTGGACGATGTAGATTACCCGGGGAGCATCTCTACAACCGAGATACCAACCACGCGATAAAGGGGCTACCGTGCAACCTGCTTGATACGCCGCCCCGGCTCTCGGCGAGCTTGTACGCCTTGCGGGAGATGATTTTCGTACGGATGAAATTGTTCCACGAAGAGAAAAAAAAAGGGGAACGTCGCTGTTTATAATTATTCCATCACTAATAAGGAGAGAGGAAACCTAGGTGGAATTATAAAAGGAGATAAATAGAATTGAGCCGTTCGTTGCACAAATCGCTTAACTCCGTAAAACAAAAAAGTTAGGAAATGCAATGAAATAATGTACAAATATTAATAATGCGATGTAGTAATGTTTGTCGTAAATATAAAATATGTGTAAATATAAAAAGTTATTACCAAGTACTTTGACACTTAAAATTAAGATTTTTCAAAAGGTGGAGATTATTTTGAAGAGATTAATAAGGATAGAAAAGTGAGTTATATTAATTGATGAAAATAGAAAAGGTTACGAAAAATTAAGGAAATAATTTTCTATTGTTTACAGTGTAATAAGAAATTTCATAACTCTCACAAATATTTACTTTTGTAATGCTAAATTTACATATTATTCGTACACACTTATTAACACTTACAAAAACGATGATTAAAATGTTTAAATTTATTTATAGTATTATAGAACGGGTTAAATTTTGTACTAATGCGATGAATGTGCTTTTTTCTGAAACATTCATACTGGGATGCAAAGTTAGTACCTACTTCATATCGTATAAATTGTTTGCAAATGGTTATCCGTTTCAACGACTATTTTATTGAAGTCTCTGCTTTGCGAAGACCAAAAAGTAACAATTCTTGGAACACACTAATAACGATTAGCATGATTAATGAATTATCTGTACTATATTCTGTTATGGTTGGTGACGATATTCTGGTCGGTGTGAAGAAGAAAATGTAAAATCGAATAATAACTATCTCATAAAAATATAACCACGATTAGGAACTATTATACAACTATCTCGATTCTACAACAAAGAATCTGCGTGTAATCGCGATGTAGCTCAATTTTCTAATTCCTATTTTACGTACACCGCCATAATTCTCAGCCCCTCGTACAGCACAGTTTCGTTTCACGCAACTTATACATAGCACGGTACGAATTAACCGTGTTTCAGGCAGGTTATCTCTTACAACACGCTTCCGATATACCGCGCCGCGAATTAACCGCGCTATAGTCGGGTTATCCGTATAATGTAACGCGTGTACCATTCGTGAGCATAGGTGGTTGCGTTCAACGATGCCAGGCTAACAAACGAAGCACGCTCGTTTCAGCGACGACGCCGTTCGCCTTCTGGGCTCTTTCCTGCGAGAGGGGTATTTGCATAAACGAGAGGTTACGCGAAGGCTCGCTTATGATAGATGAATGCGAGCCACTCTTCTGTTCCCAGAAACACAACCAGTGGAAAGTTCGTTAGCGAATTCACCGCAAGGGACGCGAGCGCGCGATAGAAATTCCACGATTCACGTGTAATCCCACTTGCCCACCAAACAAAATGCATTTGTGCAACGTGCAGAAGAGGAAATCGGTGTTAATTGTCCGCGCGACGCGGCAATGCAAATTTGCGTTGCACTTCTTTTCGCAATGGTGAAATTAACGGCGATATTCTGCAGGCGATTCTTGCGTGGATTGTTTTCGTACGCGAGAGCTGGGTTTCGAGTATTGTGGAATAAGAATCGAATGGAACGACAGTCGATACGAAGATGCCCAGGTGTAGATGTGTGAAAATGAATATTAAAAGAATTAAACATTTATTTTTATGATTTTGTTAATGAAAGCTATTGATATTTGTATTTTCCTATATTCATTAATTATTTTCAGAAAAGTGCCCAAAGGTGAATAAAAGATCACTTTATTTCATAGAAAAGAATTTAGGACCAAGTGAGTTAAAGTAAAAATGCGAAATGTAAGTATCGTTTGTATTATAAAATTAATAAAACAATAATCATTGCACTACAACTAACGAAATTTCCTCAATAGTAAATTTCTTTCGAACAAAATTCCAATTCAAAGAAACATTGAGCATGTTTGTATTATAAAATTAAGAAAATGATAATCATTGCATTACACTAACGAAATTTTTTCAATAGCCAATACCTTTCGGACAAAATTCCAATTCGAAGAAACATCGAGCATCTCGAGGAAGCAACGATAACGAATTCCACGGACACGAGCAATCATCGAACAGTCGAAGCCATCCTGATGGAACTTTCCCGCCCATTAACCATTACAAATGTCTCGTGCCGTTAGAGGAAGCTACTTGAGATACGTCTGGCAATCGACGTACCTGCCACCGAACACCAGTCAAGCGACATCGGTCAAAAGAAAAAAAGAGACAGCAAACTCCATAGGAAGGAAGCTGCCGGACAGAGACGCGAGGTCTACGAGTCAAATGATCGATGGCCGCGGCTTCGAACGAGAAGGCCATCGATCACCCACGATCTCGCGTCATCCCACTGACGCATCGATAGCTGCAGCCTCGCTTCCGGTACCTTGACGGTGAACGGAGATTCTCGCTAGGGAGAACGAAGAGGCCACTTTTTCACACCAGGGAAATGACAGTGAATTTGCTCGAGCCAAAGCGTGGATAATTCGATGCAGTATTAGGAAAAATTCGAAATAACGTATATTAGATGAATTTTCCTTACTTGTTGGATGAGAATTACTATCCTGAGTCGTAAAATGAAATATATTTTATGCTGAACGAATAGAAGCTTCTCTGGATAGTTATTCGATTTAGTAAACGGTCTTATGCGATTAATTTTAAATAAAGAATAACTGCTAGTTTTAAAAAAGATTAAAGAATTTAATCTTTCCTTGATATATAGAATTTTATGCAAAAGCAATGCATAGTTCATGGACATAACCATTTAATGAATAAACGAATTAATACAATTAATTGAAAGAGTAGATTGACGAAATATTAACAAATAAAATTGAAGTGTCGCACCTACTTTAAAATAAATTTTTAAATTCAATGGCAAAAATGAAACTCTGTTAATCGTTCAATTATTGCGGGTTAAATTTAATTTGAGAAAATACTGCCTCATAATTTTCTAAATGTCTACCATCAGCCACTCTAAAGTCATTTGAGTTTCACAGTTAACGCAGTGGCTATCTTCTTGACGATGGAAAAATCTTATATAAAAGTTCCTCCGTCAAGACTGCAGAAACGAAACCTCCAGAGTTTTCTTGAACTCTCCCCACGGCAGAATTTGAACAGGTTTTTCAGAGAGACGTGAAATGTCGATCGATTTCTCGAGTCGATTCTTTAGCGACTTAAAAGGTGCAACGCGTACGGAAAGGTCCGCATAGTCTCCGCGAGCCGCAGCTAATCGGTGGACGTATGAGTAAAATGAATGACCGTGGCTATGAAGAAAATGTGAAATAGTTATGTTGTCAATTATATCGAGCTGTGCTCTGATCCGGCCCATTTGTTCGTAAATACCTGCGAGTCGAATGTCGTAAATAACCTATACTCTATTAGCCTGTGTACTATTTTCAGTCGATTATATCGATGGCAACCTAATGGGATCTCCTAACTCGTTTTATCAACGGAAAGCGAGGTAAATTTTCGAAAATTGCCGTCGATATCGTTCCGATCGATCAGTCTAATTGCGAAACTAATTGCGTCTCGTTTACGTTTCAAATTTTTATTAGTAGAACCGAGAGCTCTCAATGGACCCAGTTGGATATAAACTAATGCAAGGTATTGAAATGTACGAGTTACGATTGGACGTGATTTTTAATCGTTGCTTGGTGGAAAATAATTGCTTTGCTGTAATATTACACTGCGCGGACAGCGGTAGAAACTTTTTCTAAAAATGTTGAAAATCATTACTAAACAATAAGTAACTATTTTGTGACTTCAGTCACCAACCAATTACGTTTCTTTTGAGTAGATTCGTGTGTGGACGACCTAATAGTTTCCGAAGTATTGGACCACACAAGTTTTGTCCCGCTAGATCGCTGAAATATCACACTGTGCGTCCTCTTCTTTATTCGCTGTCTTTCTCTACCTTCATTGCATTTTCCTTCCACTTTTCAAGCTGTGTAACGGGACATATTTATTCTGTTACTACTCACCCATTTCATTGCTTCTCAACATTTTTCACCATATAACGGAACATGAATTTCGGCTGTTCGAAAATAAAAAGATTTTCAATCTTAAAATAAATGACAGAGGAACTCCAATTTTCAGCTCCAAGTGGCAAACTGCCCTTTAAACACTAGGCAAACTAACCACGTTAACACAACTAACTTTGCATTTGAGGTTTATTGTCTGGTATCTACCGGCAACTTGAAATGCTTTCTTAACATTCTAAGCACTACTGCCACGAATGCTACGTTTATATTGATTTTGAAGATATAGCCCGATTTGTGATCGCAAACTAATTTGAGATTTGAGAATCAGGCCACCTTTACTTCACCGACAATCATTTTATTTATGAAGCTTCGAGTTTTAAAGAAATGAAAGCTAAACAAACATTATTGCTGGTTGATTTACTGTGTCAAACATGGTGGTAGTGGATCACCTGGCTAAACGCGCCACTGAAATTGAAATCTCCAATAGCTTTCCAGTCCCATACACTGACTTTACGCAGTTCTTCAGAGAACAAGTTAAGAATAAAAACAAAAAGCAAATGCTGGATGATGGAGAATTTTAAGGAGCGATGTACTTCAAATTCTTTTACAGTCCTTCCTCGAGCACCTGGTTCGCGCACTAGGGTTATGCTAGAGAATTTGTTACTTGGGTAAAGAGATATCCTTCGAACCATTATCATCTGGCCGCCTCTCTTTTTAGAGTTAAACATATCGATAACCCGAGCTGTCAGTGTGGTTGTTCGGAGCAGGATCTCAATCACGTAGTATGGCAATGTCGAATCCTTAATTGCAATAGGAATAACATGATTCGTAATCTTTGTAAAATCGGACTTTATCCGCCTCATACAATAGATGTATTCCTCAGCAAACCAATGATTCAACCCTTATTAATTATATTCAAGTTTCTAAAATCTCATGGCTTATCGTCGTAAATCACATATCGTTTCTAGTATACTAACATGTATACTGTGCTTATATAGTAATTGTATCTAAGTTTAAGTATTGCGTAATTCTACAATGTATCTAAGTTTAAGTTTGTTTAATTTTGCAATGTGTACCGATTGATTTAATTTACAATGTATTTGTCAATATGCTCAGGAATAAGCATATTGCTAATAATCCCGTAAGGAGTTCAATGGCGTAATAAATAAAAAAAAAAACATGGTGGTAACCAAGAGTCAGCTCTCGACTTACTGCATTTTGTTAAGATGTGACTGAAAGTCATCTATAAAGTCCAAAGGGTTAATAATACTTCAAAAGTCAAACGAGAAGTCTGAAATTCGTCGTTTCGAGGGATTCTATTGCCCCCGTGTTGGTGTCTCAGGTTGATTAATCCTATGTTACCGCTATCGCGTGGATCCTATGAGACAAAACGGAAACTGATACGCTAGAAGGAAGGTGGTGCAATATCTGCAGCTGACCCACTTTATCCTACCGCGGCGTATATCGGTGAAGAAACGTCGGAATGCTACCAATGCTACGGGGACTTTCACTCGGAAGGCTCGTTCCTGGTTCACAGCCGGGACCAGCAAGGCGATCGATTGTTTTCGAAAGGTCGTCGCCCGGTCCTCCATTAGCGGGTTCCCATTAGTAGGTTCTTCTCTTTCAGAACCAGCCTAAAAGGTCACGCCGTGGATCACTGATTTAATAATTTTCAAAATATCGCCGTCGGTGGCGCCTACAGCTGAACTGGAAGTCGAGGGGACGGTGAGACGGACGGAAAACATTTACGTTTCATTATATGTTCCGTGGCAGCCAATTAGCGCGAGCCCGGCGAGAAGAAGAACGGTTGAGAGAGAATTTTTTGTGGATTTTCGATTTCTGCGAATTCGTCAGGCAGTACGGTCTCACGAACTTGTGGGTTGTCAATCGCGATGGGTAAACAGAGTGTGTACATCCGTAAGGTGACGTGCTTGATAAGGACGGAATGTGGATTCATCCTTTCAAGTTCATCGTTCGAAAGAAAATTTTGGAAAAGCTTGATCGGATAATGCAATTTAAGAAATAATTATGCCAGTAGGAATATGATTGATCAATTGCTTGTGAAACACAAATTCTGAGGGAAAAGAATTTAGTTAGAATTAAGCAACTGTTTAAGTATAGTTTAAGTTCAGATATTCTGAAGAGTGCTTGAATTATAAGCTTGACTATTGCATTTAATGCACACATACATGGAATTAAAATAAATCTAATAATATGCTTACCAATAATACATTATGGGACCGACTATGTGTAGTATAAAAGTTACTTGAATATCATTATCATTATTACTACTACCGTATGTCACATATTCCCCAAATCTGCCAAAGAGGTTCTAATAGCAAAAGTTTTGAATTTATTCTAACTAAAATAGTACATGGAAAGTCAATCGAATTGCTAACGTCATTCTAATATATCTTGAAACACGGATACTTAGCAAAAATAAAAGAAGAACGCAAAGAGCTACGAGCAATAAGAATATACAATACCCAGCTCCTATACATAAATGCAACACGAGGGACCAAGAACAAATCCTCCATTGCGTCCAGCCAATCCCATAATTAAACAACCTAGGACGTTTCGCAATCTAACATAAACTGTCCCGTGCCAAGTGGAAAAGAATCATCGCAAGCTTGGCCAACGATCGAAACAATCCGCATTCATTTTGCAATCTCGGCATCGAAAGCAGCCTTTTCGCTGCCCGGCGATAAAACAACGGTACAGAGCGCAGTTCCATAAATCTCGAGGAATGGCCAGTCCCGTCCGACGACAAGAAACGAATGCCAGGTCACCGATATCGTTTAGACGGCCGCGGAACGTTGTAGAAGAAACGCGTGCCCGTACGTCGCTTCTCAGCTGGAAAAAGGGACGGATCGAAAGCGCAGAAGGGAACGTACCGTGCGCGTAGGATCGCGAACAGGAGGCAGGAATTATGCGTATTCATTAACAAACGTGTCGTGCAATCAAATTGCTATTTACCAATCGATTAATTCAGGGACTGGGCGCGTTACGGCCACCTAGTAGTCCGGAGCGGAGGCAAGGCCGATTACGAGGTCTTCTTCCACCTCTTCTTCTTCTTCTTCATCCACTTCTTCATCCACCTTCTGCTGTTGTTTCCTTTCTTTTTTTATTTCGATGATGCACTTTACTCCGGGGGTTTCGTCGATGTCGGTTATCGGCGCGTCGAATCGAGGCGCAAACGTTATTTCTCTGATGCGAATATAATTGTTTAATAACTCATTGCCGGCGGGCGGAGAGATGATCCTTGGCCGTTGTTCATCGACCATGAAGCGAACTCCAGGCAATCTGAAACCGTTTTCGTGCTCCTCCTGCTCGCGTCGCGTTAACCGTTCGTTGCCTTAAATCGGCGGGGAAATCATACGTGCAAGGGTGTTGATACCGTTTTGTGCTTCCGACAAAATCGAGACTTGCTTGGATGAATAGCGAAACGTAACTATCAATTAGTGATACAGATATAACGTTGCGATCATTCATCGATGGAACGAACGTGTAGGTAGAAATTATTATTATTACTATTTATTAATTTATTTACCGTCGTATCAGCTTGTAAGCCATAAGCGACCATTGTGGGTTCCACGTTGAACATTTATATACGTATGTCATAATATAATTAAAACAGTAATTATAAATACTATTTAGCATTAAACTTATATTTTAGAAGGTTGTAGTGTCTCGTTGATTCTTGTTTATATTTCTTTGGAAAAATACACGAGGTCATCCTCAATTATCAATTGAAATAATGTGGTCCAAGTTGTAATGTACCTTGTTTGTAAATGATTTCCTTGAACGTTTATGAATTCTTTGTATGGAGGTGTTAGGTTCCATTAGATTGTTTTAATATGTTTAGCTACACAAATGGTATTTTTTATGAGTTTCACTTTATTTACATTTCTTCTGTGTGTGCTTTTTGAAATCATATTAATGGTACTCTTATTCATACTAAATAATTATCTGCCTCCATCACGGGGAGGTATCGCAATGAATGAGGAAATGTTCTATTAGGACATTCCTTAATTATCCTGGTACCATCAGTGATTGGAAGATTACTCTTCGAGAGGTTTCCAGAGTCATCAATCGTAACTTTCTTGATACTGTATAATTTATATTCTTCAATCTATGAATTGCCATTATATCATATTAATGTCATTATTGTTCGTACTTAATTCCCATCATAACTATTTTTCTGTTGCAAGAAGTGAAGGGAACACTCTTACGGGAACGCGCTAACAAACGATGCCACATACAAGTTTGTTAATATTATAATATTACATAATCTCGTGTCGTTTCGTCTCGTTCGCATCACTAATCGTTAGTTTCATCGAAAGTTATGTTTACGTCTTCTTCATGGACAAATGTAACAAGAAATATTTTGTTCGTGATCAAATTCCACATCAAACCAAACTTAGAGTACCTATATAAAAGAAACAAAAAGATCGTTGGTTCAATAACAGATCACATAAACATAAATACAAACAATCCGTTCAATATACAGTGTGGGGCATTTAAAACGAATCTTCTGGATGAATCTAATATTTGTAAAGAGACAGAAAGGAATGATACAAGCAGAAACTGTTTGATTCCACACAGAACATAAAATAGTGTACCGTTTCGTTGGTTTAAGGTACTGGTACCAAGGACACTTTGACGAACGACGTATCAAGTAGGTGTTTTTAATTTCACAGCAATGTCGTAGTCAACTGAAATACCTCAGGAACGGATCGTTGCATCATCCTCCGCGGAGGACGCGGCGCGATCGTTCCTGCGGGCTATATAAGCCTCATATGACTAGTTTTAAAAGAATTTTTTCCTATTGCGGCAGCATGATGCAAGTGGCTGATTTTACATTTGATGGATTTCCATCGCTCCGCGTGCGTTCCTTCCTAGTCGATTAATTTTGATATTCTTTTATGCTTCACAATCAACGTGTCAGTTACTACTCCCCGACTCGATTAACTATGTTCGAATAAAAGAAATCCGACGATCTTTCGTTTCGATTCATCTTGCTTCGCTTCATGAAAATTACAAAACTAATTGACTGAACGACGTGATCGTCTGATATTCATTTTATCTTTCTAATGCCCCGTACCTCTTCGTATCCAGTATTGAATAAATTTACGAGGGACTTCGCGTACGGTAGTGATTTATCGAGATTTGACTATCAGTTTCATCACGTTCGCGGGATTTTTTGCAATCGACAGCATCGTGAATATTCTTTCCTGGCTAGATGAATTCCGATCCCTGGGTAAAATTCTCGAATAATTTTTCACTTCGTAGAAGGTGCAGTTAACAATAAGAAGCAATCGTTATCTCGCTTTCGTAAGAATGACTTAACTTCGCGATAAGGAAGATCCGTAGAAATATTATTTTCAGATGACTACAATTCCTTGTTAAGTAAACATTTTATTTCTTTGACCAATACTAGTTCACTATCGACTGTTCGTATCCTCATCCTGATAGTTACCTGATTACGTTTCGTCCTTCTTGTACAATTCGTTTAATTGTACAAGGGTGTCAACAAAAATGTAGGATCATTTCTCAGGATCAATTCTTCGCGTAAAAAGAAATAGAAAAGTCATTTACCACGTTGCAATCTGAGGCTTCGTTACATACATAAAAGCAATCAAAGTTTACCGATGTGACTCCTGGTGCGCACCATTTATATTCCAGTCAGAATATAAATGTACGCATACGCGCACTGACTCAGAAGGAACACTCAAACACATCCATACACGCAGAAAACTTATATCCCCAGAATGAAGCCTTATCAATGTAGAGAAGAATTCTTTGATTCAGGTTTTCATCAGGAACAGACGTATATATACGCTCTCGAGAAATGGGCTCAGAGAAATGTTTGTGTTCGTTAAATAAATTTAAAAAAAAAATATTAGCTTATAGGGGATGATAAGAGGAAACTTTTTTATATTTACAGTTTATTCATAGAACGCTTAGTTTCGAAAATAAAAATTGAAAAGTTAGAATTTCGTTGCAAAAATTGAATATTAGGACAAAGGTCTTCTAAGTTTTGAATTTTTATTTTTGCAACTAAGCGTCCTATGAATAAACTGTAAATACAAAAAGGTTTCGTCTTATCGTTCCCTATAAGCTGATATTTTTTTTAAATTCAGAAGTCTACGCCTGTTAGAGTTTTGCAGCAAAAATCCTCCCGCAGTCTCAAAGGTTTAAAGAAAGATTCCACGTATTTGGTAACAGCTTGTACATTTCTAGCTTACACGTGCTGCAACAAGTATTTTATTTATTATTTCATATTACTATTATATATTAGATTAATGAGCCGTTCCTTGCACAAATCGATTAACTCCATAAAACAAAAAGTTCAGAAATGCGGTGAAGTAATAGACATTGTTTTTTTAAATTCCCTTTATAATATAAATTCAAATAAATATTGAAAACACTTATTTCCTTTTCAGGAAAGTTATTATAAATAGAAAAATTTGTGACTATACCAAATGCTGTGACACTTAAATTTAAGATTTTTCAAAATCGGAATTAATCGATTTGTGCAGTGAACAGCTCATATTACATGTAACAAATATTTTACTTTGCACAAGGAAATATCATATGAAGAAATAACTGTTCTTCCCAATTCTCCTTTTCCATTTTTCTTCGACACAAGCTTTCGTACCGAACCTCGTACAATTTGACTTTTGCATACAGAAGCGCCGATCTGCCACGTTAGCATACGGCACGGCATCGAGAATACATTCCACGATATTTCGTTGATTGTGGTTGTCGGCCGCCCACTAGATGTACACCATAAATCAAGCCTAATACGCTTGCCACGAGCAAAACCAGATACACGTCGAGTATGAAAAGAGAAAAGAAAGCACCCTGAAGACACTGCTTGTGCGTTGCCTGTCCGTCCAAGCTTCACGAGAAGCTTGTCGGTGGACATTTATCGATACATCGTCCAACGATGTTCAGCGTTCTTAGGGTACCAAACTAAAGAAGACAAGGAGCGATATAATGATTTTAATGATATGGCTGGCTAAACGATCGTTAACAAGGAATGAATAGTAGATTATAGAAATAAAAGCTTCGATAAATCATAATTCATGTTGTGTAGGTTGAAGCACTCAATACAAGACATCTAGGTAGTTTATTTCCAAGGGGATGAAAAAGAATATCTGACACAGAGGTTATTTGATTTCATGGAGTACATGACGTGGCGAGACTGTTTTGGTCACTGGTGTAGGTGGACTCCATCTCTGTTGCAAGTTTAAGCAGCTGAAACGTCGAAGTAGAGGATGTGATCCAACTTACAAGTAGAGGACCCCGACAGTTTTTATTATAAAAATGTGAAACGAAGAAGTCCAAGATCAGATTCTCGGAGCACCTCTGGTAGATCACCTTACTGGGTCTATCTAGCATTGCCCGTTAAACGAATTTAAAAAAAAAATTAGATAGAAGAAAATTATTCGGTTGATTCATAAATAACTTTCAATTTTTAACTCTCGATCTACTTCGAAATTGTTAATTATCCTTTGTTTCCTTTAAAAATTGCTACCCTGAGGAGATTCCCCGAAAACATGATTACTTGTTACTTGTTTATGAATCAGCCCCACAACACCATCCAACAAAAATTCAAACCTGCAGAATTTAGCACCTCCACGTCTGGCGATCAATCATCTCGTATGGTATTCGAGATCATACGGTTAGCTCACAAGACAACAGCTGTACAGATGCCGAAAACGAGCAAAAACGCGATAGGCGGGGCTCGGTGCGGCAATAGACGAAAATGAATCATTGCCACGAGGCAAGGGCAGGTACACGCCACGGTAAGAAACGAGAAAAAGGAAAAATGCCCAAAGAGCCAGAGCTTGTTCATTGCCTGTCCGTCCAGGCTTCCCGAGAAGCTCACGGCCGGGCGACGCATTTATCGATACATCGAGCCGCGTCCAGCGATGTTCGAGTGTTCTTCAGCGTCGCCCGAAGACGCACGATCGCTTCGTGGTCTGCGAGCGCAGTGTTTAAATCGATGGAAGGAAGCCAGCTGCTGCAACCGGTTGGCGCCGCTTTGTGCGTGCCAGCTTCGGCCAAGAAATCGACTCGCTCGGTGGTTGCACGGTGCCATTCTCCGCGGGGGGGTTTGGCCGCGTACGCGCATTTAACACACAATGCGCGATTACCGCTTTACGAGTGGATAATGAAACGATTTCCGCGATACATGAATGATAACTCTCCTCTGCGGGGACCTCTTCGTCTTTGTTTCGCGGATGCACGATCCGAGCCTTTTAGGAGACTATGATGCCTGCGTCACGCGCGCGTCACGAATTGTTTGGTCTGGACGGAAGGAAGCTGCCAATGCCAAGCAAAATTGGATGTTTATCTGGGGGAACAAAAAGCAGACGATGCTTCTGGAAGATACGGTTCTTAAGGTAGCGTGTTATACTGTAGGATCAATTTTGGGAGTTCGTAGCTATGGTATCTGTGTCACGTGTCGCTTGGTGGCTTGGTTTTGAATAGAAGAGAACAAAGTGAACTAGAATTGAGTGTTTACTGTTTATCTGGAGTAACAAGCGGCTATGTAATGCTTCCAGAATGACACCTTTTAGTGCGGGATTTCTTTTAGGAGCTGTTCATTCTATCTTTGATTATGGATCTTGTTTACGAAACAAAAATGTGTAAAGATTCGGTACTTTTTTAGATATTTATGATCAATTATATTCTCGATCATTATTTAAACAAATATTGTTAATAATTAATTTAACTTTTGTCAGAAATTAATTTTTAGTTATCCAACCAATAGATATAGAGATGTAGACAAATTTCTCACGAGTATTGACTCAAATAAATACTTATTGTGAACTGTGATTGTTATTTATATTTAATCGAAGTAAGTATTCAATTAATTCAATAAAATTCCATGTTCCTGCAGAAAATTATATAATATATAGGAGAAATTAGGAGGACTATCAATACACGCATCAAGGAACATCAAAGGTGCAGCCAATTGGGTTACATCACACAATCTACAATAGCTCAGCATTCCATGAAAACCGAAGTAATGGCGTATAAAGTATTCCTGAATAAAGGTAGCTTCACTACCGGAACTACCTGACCCTGATGATGCAAACTGCAACTTTTGCAAAACATCGACAACTAGCTGAACCTACAAGCGGCGACCATCCGTAAGCCATAAAAATTACAACCACAATCTTCCGCAGAAATTCCACAATTTATTACAAAAATTTGTCATTGCCAGCAACCTCGCACCCATATCCGCACCTAATCTTCCTCTGAGAATACCAAAGCTAAATAGACCCGTCCACATCCTTGATTCCTGACAAGGTAAATGGCTTTGCAGCTCACTACACGCGAACTCGTAGCCAAGACCGTTTCGCAGGTTTGTCGCTGAAAAGTTGGCTGACATATGGGAAATCGTTTCCCATAGAATATTGCTGGTGTTTCCACGGTTTCGCGCGATCCATAGGCGAATAACTCTTGTAGGTATACCGTGTCGTTGCTGAAATCTCGGGGCGCATTTTTATCCATAATTTATGGCCGTCCGCTGATACTTGCCATTTGTATTATTGTAGTTACCACTGAGAGCTACTAATGGAAACTCCGTGTCCGCTAACGCATCGCGGATTAGGCGCGAGATAGACTCGCCATTCTGGTAGAAACGCCGCGATCGCAGGCTTCTCGATCACGATAAACCGAAATAGGTGTTCTAGCTGCACGCCTCGAGCGGTATAGTGCGACCTAGGCATGTTGTTTACAGCGCATGGCTGCAGTCCAATTTTAATGAGTCTCGCTTTTTATTTCAGACGGTATTGGTCTAGTCGTTAATGGCCACGTTTGGATGCAGTTGGAATTTTTGTACAGTCATTCCGTCGCCACGGGGAGCCGTTTAGCCTGTTAATTACGTAATTACCTTTAAAGGAGCGCACGGTGTCCGGGATATCTTATTTTTTTGTTGGAAACGATCCGCCTCGGTGTTTTCTGCTTGGCCGAAGAACGGGGCGAAGAATTTCGTATCGAATCGCTGGCATTTGGTCGACCCACGAGTTCTTTGGATTTATTGGCCTGAGTCGGAAAAGGAAACATGTTTTTTTACGCGACAGAACTGTATTTACCTTTATAGTAGACGTGTACATATACTTCAAAAGCTGTTTAACCCTGGGACAATTTTTGGGATTGTTTGGGACTCATTTAGAACTTCAACTTTATCCGGTTTAAGTGAAATGAATTTTTAATGCTTGTTTTCATGAAAGAAATATAATACTATTTGTAGTACGATTTTACAGTTGATATTACATAAACAGAGTTAAGATACGTTCGGACGTGGCAAAGTTTAGAACATACATTACATATCCTCTTACATAATACACTATACCCTTTTCACTAACACTATACCCTTTAATTAATTTGGTCAAAAATGACCAACCCACCAAAAATCATAATTTTTAAAGAATTTTATTATAGAAAATATATCGTTATTCGTACTGTCTGTATTTCAGTTTTGTTTTGATTAGTACAGTTTGGAAAGAACCACCTTAAAGCAAACTTTTCAAAAATGATCTTTCGTACGTAAAGATATAAAAAACAAGGATATAATTCAATTCATAACTTGTACCTGTTAGAATAAATTTGAACCGATAGTTCGTATACTGGATTGAGTGTTGCTCGAGTGTAATTATACGAACATCGGACATGGTTTGTCGTATACCTCTTTACTATCACGAACGCATGACACAGCTTTCCCAACACCCTGCATAGTTACCAAGAAAAATAGGTTAACTATGCCTTGGTTCGAAAATTGGAATATAAAACTGAAACCGTTCCGTTTAGGTTTAAACCGTGGTCGTTAAAGGTCGAATGCACAGAACCGACGACTGTTTTTACGGAGCAAGCACGGCCGTCTCGCTTATTCGTTCCTGTGATTTTACTTTCATGTAAACAATAAGCGTGACTGTTTTGAAATAGTATGCACGGTCCGCGAACTCGTCGGTTCAACCAAACGTTTTACCAGCAAGGTAGAATTCTAACCATAGGGTAATTGCGTTTAAATCATACTTGGGTTTAAATCGTTCTTCGGTTCCATTTCCAATTCAGTACGCGCTGCAACGCTGCTGGCGATGAAAAATTTAAGTAGTGGTCGGCCATTTTGCATGGGACCAAGCTACACGGGCTCCATTACATGCGTTACAGAATACTTCTTTTATTCAGGAAGTGTTTTAATGTGAAAATGGAGGAAACAATTTGAATGATTCATAAATTAAATGTGCTGTAAATTAGTATTTTGTTTAGGCGTATTGGTATTAAGCTTGGAAAATGTCATTTATAGAAAAACGACTGTAAAGATGGATGTACAGTGTAAAAAACTTGATCATAATCCTTTCAAAAAATTCATTTGGTTTTCACTGTTCAAATAATCAATGTTAAAAGGCTCTGTACGGAATTAATTTCCCTAAAATAAATATTATTATACCTAAAATAAAATTATAATGCATTATAATTATTTCAAATAATATATTTTATTTAAAATTAAATAAGGAGGTAGAATATGTTACAGAATAGTACACAGAAGCCAAAAGGGTAATATACCCAGCGTTTATTTTAACGAGACCATCTGAAACATCTGAAACATCTGAAAGATCGAGACTCGAAACTCCCAAAAAAGTGTTTGAAGAAAAGCTGTTTGTTTTAATCTCCATACGAGACAGATCCTTCACGCGCTGTTACCCTAACCCAAAACGCGGAGCTCTGATTATTTCCACCGTGAAGGACAGCACGTGACGCGCACGCCAGAAAACAAATATCGTGTGTAACCGTTTAGAAGCGGTCCGACGATCCCTGAATAATCATTTTTAAAAAATGCAACCCAACGTCAGTCACAGCCGCGTCTCTCGTTTCTTAAATCGACCAGGTGTACACTCTCGATGCTCGGGAGCTGGTACGTTTGTACTTTTAACAGATGAGCATGTTCTCTTTTTTCCTTCCAGCCACGAAACTCGCGACGAGACGAGGTATTGTATTAAATATTAATACCCGGTACAGGAACGACGAGACGGGACATCGTAATTCAAAATTCAATTACCAGAACTGTTTTCCATAGGTGCGCTTCCTCGGGACCCCAGATCCACGCTTTCGTTTTACCACGGCCTGTTGGAGGTTAATGAAAGGTAAGTGCACAGAGGATCGCCGTAATGAAATAGCTCCTGCGATACGAAAATAATAATCAACTGTGCGCGCACCTCACGAGATCGGGAAGCTTGATATTAAAACTCCATAAGGTTTAGACAATTAGGATAATACGGTCCCCGACTGAATAATTATAGTCTAACCTACCGGTTGATCGCTCTTCTCTGTAATGGAGAACGAAAAGAAACGAGAAATAAAAAAATTGCTCGTGTCGGCTGTCGACGTGGTGTTTAATGACATTTAATAATCTTCCGATTCGCGGCACAGCGAATGCTCGGCTGTAATTACAACGTCGAGCGGACGAGCATGAGACGGCTCCTTTCGTGTCACCCTCTTCCTGACCGTGAAATTAGCTGCCAGTTTTAATGGCCCTGTATAATGTCTGAAACAATCAAACTGTTTCATTTTATGCGCCTGCTCTCGCCCTGGACCACTTGTGGAACGTTTTGTAGAGCGTTTTAGGGACATTTTTTAGAGAGTTACTTTTTTAGGGAGAAAAGTTTTAATTTACTTTTGACTAGCTTTTGATTAAATCCACCAATGTGTGAATTATTTTTTGTCTCTTGAGGAAGAAATTGTTCCTAGCATCTACCTCGCGCACGTACAGCATGTGGACGTATAACATTCACCAAGTGAATAAATTTTATTTCACTTTAAGTTAAAGCGAGGCACTGCATATGATGAAGATGTTCAGCTGAAACGAACGATATTGTGGATAGTACCATGTTTCAGGTAATATGGATTATATGAGTCTGCGATGAGTATGGTCCAGCAGATGTTAAAAGCTTCAGAGGTTAAAATAGAGTAAAATAAGGTATCAAGTTTTCGATGATCTGATCTTATACTATTTACACATAGGACAACCTAAAGAAATAATTTACATAAATGTATCGCACAATTTCATATAGAAAGGAGTGTAAGGATGCACTTAAAGAAAAATCGTACCACGGAATAATAGAGTTCTCAGAACCAAACAAATTTCCCCTGCGCGATTTTCGCCTGTCTCCGGTTGAAATCATCAGTCAAGGAGGTAAGCGACTGCCCGCAGGCGGACGCAACGATACAGTTGGGAACACGTTAGAAGCCGTTACGCCATTAAACGACACAGAACTCTCCTTCAGCGATCCACGAGTCTTCATCAGCATTCACGCGACAACGTGTCCGAGCGTTTCTCCCAGGACTGTGTGCGCACAAGGAGTTTGACGTTATTACTCGGTTTCCAAGCTCTCGTTGGCTGATGGCCGTTGCACCGCTACCGGAGATGTAAAGTACACGTGCAAGCGTAAAGTTCGAGCAGCGGCACACGAGGTTAGAACGCAACCGGCATGGTGATTGCGATGGTGTGTACCGTTATCGACACCACTGCGTGTACCACGGGTGAAGGAATTATGTGCAAATCTGGTTGGCCACGGAATGTCGTTAAATTCGTCACGTTGCACCGGATGGCCGACTCGGTCAGTGAATTAATGGAGGATTCGATCACACCGACTCGGGCTTTACTCGCCCAGCTTTTATTTACGAGCGACGGTAGCATTATGGCAACCATGTCTCGAGGCTGTGCCGAGTAAACCGTAAATAACGAGCAGCATTGCAAAATGCCGATATCTGAACCCTTTAATCGACAGGTAGCTTCACAATTGCGAAAATTGTGTTTAGTATGAACATCATAAATATTCGCCCCTTTCGGGAATTTTCTTTTTTATGTGACTTGCAATTTGGAGAAAATTTTCTGATGGTACTTCTGAGAATTCCTTTGACTTCGAATCCGGCAAATCCTTTGACTTAGATTCTATTTAGTTAGAAGATGTACGTAATTAATGTTTGAATCGTGTTAACTTGTACAATATGTGACACTTTGGTCCTCGCAGCAGTACTACAGTCCATTGGCTTAAGGGTAATATGTTTCATTCATTTCTTTGGTTAATTCAGCGTACATTACCATAAATGAAAATTGACCCGAGTTGTGATGCATTACTTCGTCGTGGCATTGCAAATAGCATGCAAAGGGCTGAGAATACTTGTTTCAGAAATAGAAGAAATCTTTGATCTTGAGGGCACTAACCAGTTAAACAATTTGTTAGCATAAATAATGCCAACGTTTCATCCAAGGACAATGCACGCTTCTAGTTTGACACATAACCTGCGACCAGGCACTGACACTACTGTTAAACCCAGAATTTATTTAACCGTTTGACTGCTACGCAGCGCAAAAGTGCTGCGTTCATTTGTCTCGAAAACCGCGACGCAGCGCTTTTGCGCTGCGAGCATCAGTGTGTCTTTGACATCAAGTCAAAATATGTACCGCAGTTTTCGTGCGTTCTTGCAAGAATTGCTTAGCAGTCAAACGGTTAAATAGAACAATTTATCGAATCTACCACAACAAACAGTAATTTACGGGAGTAGTTCAATTTCTATGAATACTACTGAATACTCACATTCTTTATCATTTTCGGTTTCTTCACTAGAAAGAGTATCGATTCATGTTGCTAAAAAATTAAACATTGCGTGACATACTCGCATACGAAACTCCATTATTTGACCGCGTGTAATCGAGCTCGAGAAGTATCCCACATTTTTCTCCAACACCTGGCAAACACAATGCCCAGGTCTTTCTTTTTTGTCCAACACATCGAACAAGTTACGGCCCTCCACGGTCGATGTAACTTGAGTGTATTTACGTACGTCTCCCCTGCAATTTCCATTTCTCGAGCCTCCACTCCCGTTACCAGTTTCTGCGATTTTGTTTGCGCGCGGTCATCAGGAAATACGTTACGCGGCTTAGAATTTTAAGCAGAAAGCCGATCTGTATATAAATGACGGTATGCCGTGTCCGGTTATATATTTAACAAGCCGGCGCGCCACCTCA
This sequence comes from Hylaeus anthracinus, assembly GCF_026225885.1. Classification (NCBI taxonomy): domain Eukaryota; kingdom Metazoa; phylum Arthropoda; class Insecta; order Hymenoptera; family Colletidae; genus Hylaeus; species Hylaeus anthracinus. The sequence continues at coordinate 3,927,625 of NW_026535289.1, read as the reverse complement.
TTGGCCAGCAAACTGGTTTACCACAATATCGTTCGATATTACTCGACGCGAGGGAAAAGAATCCGCGGAGGCTGTCATTAATTTACCGAACCGATACGGTGATTGAAACCATCTCGAGCTTGCGACGCGTGTAATCGCAAAATACGGGTGTTGCTGGGACTGGATTAGCCGATCGCGGGGCGGATTTTAGAACGAGGACGTTTAAATATTGAAAGCACGCATGCGAAACACTTGAAAGTAACGCGAATGGATTTTCATTATTCAACGAGCGGAGCCGGCTTGGAACTATTTTCCAGCTAAATGGAATATATAATGAAATATGCATTGCGTACTGTCTGTATTATTAATAAAATCAAGCGGGGAATGCTTGTGTCGGCGACAATTGAAAACGGATCGACGCTAATGTTAGGATATTTCACGGGTACCTGATTCAAGCGATTTCGACCCGATCCGGAGCGTTTTATTGAAATATTCTTGGGAAACGTGCGAAGGGGATATCGATAACACCAATTCCCCGCTATTTTATTAGAAGGACAATGATTAGATACACTTTATTTCTATTCTTCCAACCCTTATTTATCTACCAACGAGGATTCTTTAATTATCTACATTGAGGCATCATTAACAAACCATACTGTACATCTTGAAACTCCAAAGTGTGTATCTAATTTCTTTTTATAATTTTGTAGGGCTTCCATTACGTTCTGATTTAAAATATGCCTCGAGAAAGTCCTGTGAGAAGCTTTAATAATTCGTTAATGTCAACATAATCTCGAAGAGCTTTATTAAATCTAACATAATTGTCAGGTAAAACTATACCATTGTTAAAACAAACATTAAAAATTGTCCCAAAATATTTCAAAGCAATTTATCTTGCAGATTAAAACGTCCAGGAAAGCACGCAGATAACGAATGCATCACCTGACGTCTACACAGTAATTAAATTAAATCACGATAATTCATACAAGGCCTACTTTGTCTAACTATAGAAAGTGTTCCTTCAGGGGAGAAGTTTCTCTCTCTAGCAAAATTTGTTCAGTAACTGGTTATGAATTATCGTCCCATGCAAAGGACGGACAACTCTCAGCCAGTTATTCTACATAGAAATCCACCTCCAAGTAAAGATACGCGAGGCATCTCGAAAGTTAAACGATCAAGATATATTAATCGAAAGTCGATGGGTCAAAAGTATGCAAATTCAGCAGTGGGTACGTCAAATGGGCAGACAACTTTTAGTAATTTATTCTCACTTAATAAATAAATAAATTAATATTCAAGCATATCTTATAATTTATCGAACCTTCGCAGTTGCGAAATCGCGTACACGTAAACAAATCGCAGCCGTATGTTCAATTACTTCTAAAGTATTGAGGTAATTGTGATGCAGCCAAGAATATTTCTGTATAGCGATTATTCAAAATTAATTATCTACGTCAAAAGCAGAACCTTGCTTGTGAAAAATTTTCTCAAATTGATTTTAAAATATGTACAAGTTTCGAGTCATGGTGCAGTCGTCGCACAGGCATTTTAATTGAAATATTTATTAATTCGTTTCTAGTGTAAGTATTCACTTAAATGTTATCAGCCACTGAAGGTGTGTCTATATTGTGGTTTCTGTACAGAATAAAAATATTATTTTTAAAGCTCTTGTTTGCTTAGTCTATTGCAATCCATGAACCAAACTATTTCTATTACCTTCCATCGGGTCCCCAATTAATATTAGAAATACTCACACAGAAATAACTTGTGGGCATGCAATTTTTCTTACTCAAAAATATTGATAATTTCAAATATAAAGTACTCTTAAAGTGTAAGATATAAGTACACCAGCCTCTGAACGGGTTAGCCCTTTTCCATTCAGCCTCCAGCAGAACCATTTCATTCCCACTCACCTACACAACAACTCTTCCGCACACTTAAACGTCGCTAAAATTTTATTCGAGTAATAGACGTCAAATAGAAACACCCCTGAGACTTATTTCCTGCGTTTACTCCATCAGATACTTACTCACGGATAAGCTCCCAATCATTAATCGCGAAAGTTTCAGTTTCTGTAACTCGTAGAGCGAGTAACAATCCAAGACTCTTTATTTCAAAATCGTTACATAGAATTGTTACACAGATAAGAGTTCTGCCCATTTCCTCTCAGTAATTTCCGTCCATTTTACCTATTATCTTCAACATGCACTGGCACCTACTCGAAGAGAACTTGCTGTCGTTACTCCCCTTGATCCTCCTCGCAAGAGTCGTTCAACGGACAAGTCCGCGGTGCTGGAGATGTTTCTCCCGTTTCTTTGGAACGACACTAGCGTGGCTCGTCGCCGATGTCAATGCGAAATCCGAACTTATGGCGCCACTAAGAACGATATTTACGGTAATCGGGGCCGGAGCACCGGCTACGAAACATTGTAGATCTTGTTCAACGCGGGGACCTGTGGCCGAGAACGGGTCGCGGTCGAACGCTTCCCGTATCTGTCCCCTAGCCGGTGATCATGGTTATTAAGTCGTGGAAAATATGATTTCGATGCTGAAAACAGGTAAAGGGTAGAATCGACTCGCCTGGCGCACGGTGATAGGGTTTGGATTTAAATCGACTCGGAGTGCACCATTTCAAGAGTCGAGGTTCACTTTATTCTGAAATTATAAGTTATAAGTAAATTATAATTTTGCTTCCTGTAGTAAATTAAGAGGTTCGTGCAAATGTTTCATTAGATCTTTCTGTAAATATTTGTTACGGTTTTTTTTCTTTTTTTTTTATTTATTACGCCATTGAACCCCTTACGGGATTATTAGCAATATGCTCATTCCTGAGCATATTGACAAATACATTGTAAATTAAATCAATCGGTACACATTACAGAATTAAACGAACTTAAACTTAGATACATTGTAGAATTACGCAATACTTAAACTTAGATACAATTACTATATAAGCACAGTTTACATGTTAGTATACTAGAAACGATATGTGATTTACGACGATAAGCCATGAGATTTTAGAAACTTGAATATAATTAATAAGGGTTGAATCATTGGTTTGCTGAGGAATACATCTATTGTATGAGGCGGATAAAGTCCGATTTTACAAAGATTACGAATCATGTTATTCCTATTGCAATTAAGGATTCGACATTGCCATACTACGTGATTGAGATCCTGCTCCGAACAACCACACTGACAGCTCGGGTTATCGACAAGTTTAACTCTAAAAAGAGAGGCGGCCAGATGATAATGGTTCGAAGGATATCTGTTTACCCAAGTAACAAATTTCCTAGCATAACCCTAGTGCGCGAACCAGGTGCTCGAAGAAGGACTGTAAAAGAATTTGAAGTACTATTTGTTACGGTTGTCCTGCTAGAATTTTCTATGAAATAAGGATTGAATTTTCTATAACAATGTAATTGTATTAGTGATTATGGGAGTATCATTGTTTAATAAAAATGCCATACAAGTGATTGTTGGATTCTCCTTACATTTTAAAAAATTTATGTCATTTTCATAAAATTAATTTTCTTTTTATTATTTACTTGACCAGCATGAACTGAAGTATTAAATATTCAAATTGGTTAGTAGTGTGAGTGGAGAACTATATTCTAATGCTCGAAGAAATATGTATAAAATGATATATGATGATTCAAAATTATATAAATGGCTTTGAAACTAGGTTTTTGGATTGGTTAGTATGCACTATTGTTTAATTATAAGACTGCAGACTTTATGCATATGTAGTATACACAAGTATGAAAAAATGTACTAATATATCGTGTCAATTTATGAACTGTATATTACAAACGCTTTACTTATATTTTTCTGTTAGCATACTCCATGAATGGATAAAGTACGTCGTCTAAGACCACTGCTTTTAGATGGGAATGTTTTGGGTTATACCCTTTGATACAGTTCACAAACAATGTACTTGTTATTTTATCAAAACGTGAAATCTTCACATAGGGTGCATACTATTTCAAATACGAATGTCATTAATTGAACGATGTTAGATCACTAAAACACTACACTGTGTGACGGGACACTATGACAACCAAGGCCGCGCTCATGCTCCGTCGAGCCGCGCGCGAAAAGCGACAGGAGAAAAAGAGCGGAATGCCTGAGACGCGATTAGAAGTTACGGTTCCGCGGAATGTTTCTAAGCCGCGCTGTCAATATTTATCGATACGCCTTATTTCACGCTCGAATTGCCATTATGTTGTTATTATTAGATTGAGTAATCAGTTCGATCGCTTTTCGGAGCAGAATGCAGCTCGGAGAGCGTTATTTTCAAACCCTGATTACGTCCTCGTCGAAAGATAAGCCTAACGAGTAACGGAGAGAGGTGTTTCACCTTCACTATTTTCTAGTAAAATCCTATATTTAGGAAGGATGTAGTAAATATCTATTTCTTGTCACTGTTGCAGACTTTATCCCCGTCATAATTATTCATTCATGCCACTCCTGTGTTCGTTTCGTTGAGTTTGATAGGCACAATATGTAATTAATAGAAGCATCAAAGTTTTCCTTAATAAATCAGAATATTTTTTTATTGTAAGAAGAATTCTTTATTACAACAGTTATTCGAAGTCAACGTTAACTCGAATCCAAACACAAAGGCGAAGAAATTTGCAGGTGGAGAATAAACAGATAAAATTTGTTTTTACGGTAATGAAAGTTATGTAATATATGATAACATGTATGATATTATGTAGCGAATGAAATTCCATAAGCTTCTAGAAGAGTCAAAGTTGGTAAACACGTCTTTCTAACTCGAGTTGAATGGGTGAATTTCTATCAAGGGTTGGTTCTTAATATCTCAACTCGGAAACAACTAGAGTTAGAAAAAAAGTGTTTCAATAAAACTTGCACAGTTGCTAATATCTTACAAAATTAATTTAAACTTTTTTTCCCTACCTCACACCGTTTTCAAGTTATTAAGTACCGGAAAAAGTTTGTGCGGATTTTCAGAGAAAAATACAAATACTCAAATCTGTTTTAAATCATAGGTTTATTCAACGAAATAATCACCATTTATCATCAATTTCATCAATGACTTCATCAATTTTTTTGCAATAAGTATTTGCAGTAATAGTCTGCCACGTGGAAGAAGATTAACGTGAACGATACCTCGTGTAGTCCACCAAACAGTGATTAGCACCTTTTTCGAACGAGGACTCGGTTTTGGTATGGTTCCTCTTGCATATGACCACTTCTGAACCCAATGGTATGATCGTCGTACGTTATCATATTCCACCCACTTTTCATCACAAGTTAAAATTCGATCGATAAATGGATATTGCAAATGCTCAGTCGGGAGTATTTGTTCTTTTTCGTTAAACGGTGCGGTATCCATTTCCCCAATATTTTGTGAAAATTAAGTAAATGAATTCGCTTTCTTGCGGTAGATTCTTCACATTTGAATATTTGAGCAAGCTCAGAACATCTTTTTCTTGGATTGGATTCATTTCCTTCTTTGAACCTTTTAAACCATTTCTGTGCGGTTCTTTCACAAACAGCACCTTCTCCACAAACGCTACAAATGCGTCTTGTTGCATTTGCTACTGTCCTGCCAAGTTTAAATTCGTAAAGAATAAAAGCACAAATTTTTACTCTTTCGCTGTCCATGTTTACCGTTCCTATAGCTACACAAAAACGAAACAATTGAACTTTACAGAGCAAGCATACCAATTACAAAGATCAAGCTTTAAAATGAAACCAAGCTTATGTCTTACAGTTGCCAATTGCCACACGAAAATCGATATATAGTTACAATTAACGAATAAACCGCACGAACTTTTGCCGGTACCTAATAACACCTTAAGAAACAAATTCATAAAAATAATTTCAACCCTTAAACTAGACTTACCACTCTTAAAGAAAAATACGAATGCTTGCCTGTCCCGCAAACCTACAAAATGTAATAAAAATTCTAAGTCGATGCAATAATAATAATGCAAAAAAAAAAATGTGATTAGGTTTCTTTCATTCAAAGGTAACAGATTGTTCTAACGAAACTCCAAGGAACTCATTGCTCGACCTGATATATTCGACGAATGCATCGCCGGGGCTCGCGTGACTCGCTTGTGTTATTTTTCGCGAAAATTGTATAAATTCTTGACGGACCACCGCGGTGGGACGATAACGACTCTCACGATAAGTCTCTCGGTCCCACTAGTGATAAGGACGCGAGGAACCGGTCGCGACGCCTGTGTAACGGTGAAACGGATGGCCCTGGAAGAATTCGAGTTGATTGAAACGCGTATATCGGTCCTACTTAGAAACGCTTCCGTGTGTTTACCTCGGACTGCGCCGTTCTTGGGCTTGTTATCGAGCCTTCCATGCATTACTCGCTCTTAATCGCAGCGGATATTTGCATACCGCTGTGGCTAATTACGTATAATTTCGACTCACATATCGAGTCGACGTCGTTTACGTTTTCCAGCACCGCTCGAAGAATCACGGCTGATTGCCTGGCTGTTCGTGGGACAGTTTGCAATCGAAGTACGATATAACGAAGCGGACGATCAAGGAACTGTGGTGTTTTCTGTGAATTGAAATAATTGGGAATGCAAAATGGAAGCTTAATATAGGGGAGTATTAATGGAGAGGATTGTAAGTGTAGAATAGTGGAGAGGTTTGGCAGACTCTGAGTTTAGACAGACTAACAATTGGCAATGTCTACATACACTGTTTATTTAATTTAGAATCTTGGTTTTAACATAAAGAAATTCCTGAAGCTACGGGCAAGAAATTTCTGCCGACTACTTTATATTTAATTGAAAGTAAACTTACTTTTATTAATTCTGGTCAATTCAATACTACACTTTACTCGAAGAGAACATCTAGTCAAATATCAATGTTCCAAATCGCGGAAATTTAAGTATAATTTATATAATTTTCTTGAATTGAAGTGTAATAGATTAATAGATGGATTATTAGACAGATTAAATGATATTAAAATATCAACTATCATGGTATATTAAAAATAAATTATGTAAACGATATATTTAAAAAAAAACCAGTTCTCTTTTAAATTTGTCAAATTGAATTGAATTTTCTCACAGTTCGCAGCAGTAAGAAATAAGTTCTTTGTTCTACATTTTTCGTTTATCATTTTATACTTTGCTTATCATTTACTTCATTCTCAGTATTTCGTTTGAGATATCTGCGTAGCTCGCGAAGTCATATCTTCAGCCCTGCAACGTTTCAAATTGTACTGTATTCACTGTCGATTGGGAGTAATGAAGATAAAATTTCCTCCTTTGTGTATTTCTCTTACTACATTATTGCATTTTAGCCTATATTCATGGTAGAAACATTAATATTAGAAAATTTTCTCGAAAGGTTCATGTTGAAACTCGACTCAAAATTACTTACCAGTCCTTTCAATCTTGAGAAAGAGACATCTAAAAATTTTCATTAAATATACAATGTATATTAAAATTGTTCTTTATTCAAGTGCCCGTGTTCCATTATTTACCTTTTAAGTTAAAGATTGTTTAACAATTATAAAAAAGAGAATGTAAGAGTTGAAGATAAAATTTAGTAATTAGACACTTTTAAAGTAATTGGAACTCACACATGTAAATAATATGTATCTCTACTTCCTCTTCATTTTTACATTTATATCCTCACCTTTAATCTGTACTATATCTTTACCGTGTTTTCTCTCATGAAACATAGGTATCCTCTCCGTCCAACATGTACCTACATTCTCAAAACAAATTTGACTTGCAACCCAGTAAATCTCATCAGAACACCACGCAGCGTGAAACGCTACATGACGATATCTCCGCTCGAGCAACGAACTTATCTCAAAGTACCGAAAAACGAGCGAACAAAGTGAACGATAAGGCGAGACACGAAAGCGTCGAAGTCAAAGCTGGCTGGCATCGACCAGCACAAGATCTTCGTGCGTGCAAAATGCTTGTTATTAAAATTTCAACGGTTATTTTGTCATTCAGGGCGAGCTCTATCGCGAAATCATTATCCGGCGTAACCGCAACCGCGTGGCTGCCGAAGCGTAATCACTCGTTTCTCGCGAAGTGCTTCAGGGACTTTTGCATCGAGAATAATTTGTTTACCAAATCTGCGGTCTGTACGTGCGCGATACCGAGGGCAAAGAAGAGAAAGACGAAGGCAGCGAGCGTTTATCGCGGTTCACCGCGACGATTTATCGGCGTCGCCGTCGCTATCTCGTCCGGCTCGATTTGAACTCTGACCAACGCGAGAACGGCTAAAGCGAAATCGTGAAAACGCCGCCCGTTGCGGCGATCGACGTCCATGCTGGATCGTTACGCGATCGTACACGCTCGGTGCCAAAGAAAACGCACCTGGACATTTGTATTATGCCCACGATTGGACTGAGAAACCCGCTGAACATTGCGGAGGATTGAAATATCGCACTTCTCGACGCAACTCTCGATACTTGTTCATCGTTGAATCCGCGCCCAATGTCCTCTGGATGGCCTTCCAATATGATACCAGCATGCCTGGCGCAATTTATTCGCAAGTTTATAGTTTTTACAAAGTAATTTTTTCCGCTTTTGCGCGAAACGAGCAGGGCCCTTGGAAGTTGGAACGTCGAGAAGGGTACTCTACATAGACCTTCGTGGCGTTGATGGAGGAGTAACTGAAAAAATTGTATTTTACAGAATAGGCAATTGAATGTTGCTAGAGAATGGTAGTACTTGGCCGTGTGTTCTTCTGAGTATTGGGATTTGTATGTGGTACAGAAATAGAAAGACTTGTGGTAAATAAGCTCCTTTATTGGAGGTTTTATTTGATATGTGAACTATCCAGCTGATGTCATCAAATTTGGAATTTTAGATTATTTCATGACATATACAGTCAACCACATAAATATTCGTACCGTCTATTTCTATTGAAGAGCTTTGTTTAAATTAATAGTAGGATATATATAACATATTTATACAAACATACACTTGGAGGCATCAATATATATATGAATTTTTTTTTATAAATATGTATATGAATAAGCTTGTACATGTACATATATGTATATAATAAATTTAATTATGTATATACATGTATAAGCTTATTCATATACATATTTATGAAAAAAAATTCATTTGGTAATATCAAAACTATTATTTAATTTAGTCAAGCTTCTTCAATAGACATAGAGGGTATAAATATTTATGGAGTTGACTCTAAGTTTTTAATCACAGAAAGAATGTTTATCAATACTTAGAAGTGATATATAATGATGGATCCCTGTTTAGAAGTTTTATTTGATGCGTGTAATGTCCTGCTGGTTTTATTTAACATTCATTGCAAAATTAAATCATTTCGTAGTTTGTAAATTTTTAACCCATTGAACAAAAAATAGTGTGTAATTGATATGGTAATGTTTTTGTGAAATAAGATATCTGATCGATGACGACATTCGTTATAAGATACCTAACACTCAGTGATAAATGGATAATTGTTATTTTCGACCACTACGACTTGTTATGATGTTTGTACACAGCTGGCAGACTGTTATCTGTTATCGTGTCTCGAGTCGATTTCTGCTTATTTTTGCTTGTAAGATACACAAAATTCTGATATGCATACACTAAAATTCAAGTGTACAATTTATATATAAAACTTAACGGTGTACTTACATTCTCGACTTCTGCGTAGAATCATGAATTAAATATATTTTTAATACAAAGTGGGAATCGTTAAAGATAAGCTATTAAAACTATTAAAATTCCCTTAGTTCTTCTATTCCTAGATCGAATTGCACTAGCTTTCTATTTATTTTAAAGGAACACTCTTATTTTTACCCATTTCAAGGCAATTTTCATAATTTTTTTTACAGCCAAAGTAACTAACAAAGTAAGTAACTGTTCAATTTTATTACTAAAATGTGGTCCCAAAGAAAGGATTTTCTTAACACATTCGCAATCGGTAGATATTTTACGTTTCTAATACTGACTACTGACAAAAATAATAAAATTCTGAAGCTGGACATCGCACATTCGTATCGTTAGGACAAAGATAAAAATTACAAAGTATGTTTCGAAATATCAATGTCACAAATATGTAGTGCATAAAATAAAAAGATTTTCAAAATTTTTTTATAACCGGGAATAGAATTTGAAGTGAAATGAATCCATATCAGCGGTCGCGAATGTGTTAATAAAACAATTTACATACAAAGTTCAATGTTTATACTGCAAAATTACCCTTGCTTTAGATTCAAATATTTATTGAAATCTCGGGGACAAAAATTCCTGAATTTTCCCAATGACAACCCCTTAAAATAGGAAGAACGATTTTTTGGGATTCCATCAATTTTCCATCCTCACATCTTGTACTTCTAAATCTTGGTCACCCCATTCGAAGTGCACAGTTTAGAACTCCTGATTCCGCACCTGGTCGTATTAATTCTCAGGCTGAAAGAGCATCCTAGAGGATGAGACTCGGACCGCGTCAGGTACTCCACTTGCCAGGAAGAGTGCGCGGACTCTCTATCCGCTGTACCTGCGTCAAGTTGCTCGTACTTATCGCGCACTGTCCCCTTGTAAATATCGAGGGACCCATTGTGCGATCTTACGGCCGCATTCCTGGCGTACAATTAAGCTGGACACGGGCACCGGGTAATGACTCTTCCCGTGCCCACTGACCGTCGTGCGTGTACGCGTGTATACTTTACGATCGGTCGTTCGCGAGTTCGCGGTCTGGACGTGAAAACGAGATATCGTAATTGGAATGTATCCCTCGCGCGATAGGATGCCCAGCGTGAAACGACGCGCGCGAATTATGCGAATGAAGTTTACGATATCTGGCCGCGACGACCGCGACGTCGGAGTGTTGTTATAACTGCGTTTTACGCGTTCGAGGGACACTTTTCGGCGAAATGAATCGTTTGTGTGACCAGGAGCGTGATATATTACAGATGGAGACGTATACTTAGGGTTTTGAGTGAAGAGAGCCCCAAAAATCAATGCATTTAATTGTTAATTATGAATAAAATTATGAGACCAAAAGTCCATTACCGTTTTGCAATTTGGGACTTCGTTGTCTGGACAGAAGCACTCATAGTTTGGTAATGTAAATTTGGGTGCGTGCTATTTGTATTTCCATCAGCTGACCGCGAGGCTGCGCAATGCACGCTTTGAATCGCGAGAGACACGAGCTCAAGCTTTAACTCTGTATGTCTTGGTAATGAAGCTTCAGTTTGCGAAATGGAAGAGGAGTTTTTTTATTTAAATTGGTGCGGAGAATTGATCTTGAAAAAATAAAGAACAATTTTGGGATAAATGGATTGTTCTTAGCACGTGTTTCAATATAGTAATGATGAGTATTCCTTGGAAGGTCTTGACTTGGAGTGATAGCCTTCGTTATCCTCAATTCCATAATTAATTTAACGGTAATTTCATTATATTAGTATAACTTATACTTCAATTTAACCATTTACTAATTTTTACTAGCTTAGAAGTGTCTACTGATCTACCCATTTGTATATTTATCTGGTTATTATATAGTTCTTGTCTGGGTTCTTCTAGTCGAGTCCTTTCGAGTATCTAGCTTATAATTTTGTTGTCTCAGTAAAATAAGATTTAATTTAAAAATGTTTATCCTTCCCTTTCTTCAGACGAGACTCTCAAATTCCATGATGTCTTGGGTCCCCATGAAAGTATAACGCGCCACCGCACGTAACCACAGGGCAGAGAATGGAATGCTTCTGTTTGCATGATCAATTTTCGTGGTGATGTCAACGCGAGCTTTTTGAGTGTTTACGATGTCCTCATGAATTGTAATGGATACTTTAAGCAATTAAGGAATTGTCGTTCGCACCTTTGCACTAACAGGATATCATGGCTGCTCTGACCCAAGAATTCCAAACTAGAACTGATGTCAATTTCAATTGTGTTATTTGTTAACGATATTATCTTAACTAGTCTATTGAACAAACATTGCCGTCCTGGAGTATTCCTTGATGTAAAGGCGTTTTAGTACCGGCGTTTGATTAAGCATGGCGTTCTGGATTGCTGTACACATACGATTAGAAGGTTACTGTTAACACGCTGATGATTTCTGTTACTAAAGTTTTAGTAACAATCATTTCAGAGTGAATTGTGATAACATGCTATTCTTACCTGATATAAATGAGGCTAGAGTTATACACGACACATTACTGGAGCCATTGTCGTGTAGTCTCTACTTTGAACATTTGAGAGCTTTCATTTGAGTATTATTATTATTACAGATAAACGCAGGTATCCAATCTTGCCGAAACTGTTGTTGTATCCACTTTTTCGGTAAAAGAATATAAATGGAAAATTTAACCGTAGATATTAGTTAGAAACAAATGTGAGTAGACAAATATATTTATCTTTGAAGATGTGACCATTCGCCTATTAAATTCAGCTAGTATAGTGACAATTAATAAACAAAGATCAAAATTGAAATTTTAAATAACTAATAAAAAATTGAGAACAACTCTTACATAAATCATAGAATAAGTTGCTCGATTGAATAAATCGATACACATCAACTTTATTTGTCATCCGTTATTCAAATTAAATTTCGAACATAACCTAGTATTTGTCGAACAAAATTCAAATTTTTCAACATCGAACGAAGTTATACTTCAGTTTGAACGAATAAAAACTCGGTTGAATCGAGTGAATGTCGCGAACGAATCGCCATGCCTTCGTTTCATTCGTCATCTATTACTCGAAAAAAAGTTTGCCCGTCTCCGTTAGCAAGAACCGTAGAATTTGAAACGCGCGTTTACGCTCGCGCCAAAGTCATCGCGTTACCGGCACTTTCTCAACTACCGGTTACTCAGCAGTTTTATATTTTCAGGTGCAACAAACTCTCCAACCTGTGGGTACACTTTTCTTTTTGTTTCGAAATCGTGTTAATCGCCGCATAAATCACCCGCGCTCCTTTCTCTCACGGAAAACAAACGTTCTAGAAAACGAAACATCCATTACGTCGCTGGCCCGGACCGTTGAAATAGAATTTCAATTAATTTTCCATCAACGTTAAGTGCACAGGCGCTGACTGTCAGATTTCTCAGTCGTCGTCGACACGATTATCGTCATCAAAGGCGCCTAACTTCCGTCACTCGTTAGTTTTGCCCGGCCGGCAACGGCCACCGAAGCGAATCCTGAACGATCGAATGCTGCATTGCCTCGATCTGATAAATCACTCGAAATGTCACTGACAAATAAGCTCGGTCGCGCGAACGTCACTTTCCAATGCTATCGGCGAAGATTGCTTCCTTGCAAAAGCGGCGGAAACGTTCCCTTTGCTGTCGGGGATAAGAATTTATTCGGAGAAACCGCCGCCGTGATTACTAGATCAATTTGCAGCTACGAGGGGGGAAAAAATGCGACGTGTTCCACTAAATCACAATTGGATAACCATGTTTCAGTGCTCGGGGTATTTAGAGCTAATTGATTTTCACGTCTGCGATGTGTGAGTTTAGCTCTGGAGATTTCTGTGATCTTGCAAACATTGTTTACAGCTGTGCTGCTGAAATCATACCCACTTCAATTGTTGGTGGAATAGAATCAAATTCTTGAGTTTGTAATACATATTTACATACTGTTTTTGAAAAAATGAATTACTGTCAAATTTTATTGAATTTATGTGAATGAATTGGTAACTTCGGCTTGGTCATTCGTTTGTCAATCTTTGGAGGATCTATTTACGAGTTAAATACCATCCGGTTAACATATAGAAGATAACTTTATTAGTTCGTTACATTAATTGAACTGCGAAATTGAAATGTTCAACAATAATACCCTTCGTTTTTAAATAGTATTTATATAGTACAGGTGTGTGTTATATAGTACTGTGTTTCGCTATTACAGACTACTTTTGCTCATCATACATGCTTTGTATTCCAGTTACAGTCTCTCATATTTCTTACATTCTAAATAACATTTCTGTTTCCTTATTACCGTAAACATTACCATAAAATCACTCAAACGTACAAAATTATTTCCCATATTAACAGACTTTCTCAGCAGCTATGTCTGGAATTTCAATCGCCCATGTTCCCCGATGGGCGATAGAGCATACACTCCTAATAACTATTAGAAACTCAGTTTTGGATCCTCCTTCCTGGCGCGGAATGGTGTATAAATCGACTATTGTGCCCGAAATAAATCATTGTCGAACCAATTCGCCGGTCTCTTCACTCAGACATCCAACACATGCGGCTGGGGCAGGAAAAATCAATCTGTCTGCTCCTTTTATTTATTACGTCGTGTCTGCTGTAGGTAGGTCCACCGACGGGGATCACGCAACTCCGTGAGGGCTCGGAATTAAGTGTCGGGATAATGAGCATGAATGACCCGGCTGTTGGGCAGGTATTCGGTTACTCGTGGCCTCGGGGAGGCATGCACAGGTCAGCATCGTCGTCAGCGATTTTAGGCCAAGTTAACGTACGGAGATGTTGCTGAATCACGCGAGAACGGCCGGTCGTACGCAACGACCGTAAATCAATTTGCTTCTCGTGTTTTGTACGCGATACCGTTCGGCTTTAATGATAGTTTTCGTCGCGCGTAAACCAGAGGAAACTGGAAGTGAAAATTCATTAGTAGGGAAGTGTTCGATCATATTAGCGTGCCATTTGTTTCGGTTTCTCCATTGCTGAAATCATCGGTGCCAGGGAAACCTGTACTGATTAAATTTGTATTTAAATTGTTTAGATGTAATATATTGGGTTATCCGGAAAGTCCATGTCGATTTTTGGTAGGTGCTACAGGTCTGAATATATCGAAGTGGTTGAAAACAAATAACATCCATACATCCTTTAAAAGGTGGAAAGGTTGTGGAACAAAATGGCACCTATGTAATTCAATAAATATATATTAAAATTCAACCGTGTTTTTGAATGTTTCTTAGAAATTGGCACGAACTTTTTGGACAACCTAATAGAATAAAACTGAAAATTACTTATAAAGTGAAAAAGTGTGAAGGCACGCAAATTTATACTGCATAGATACAATTGTAAATTATATGTATGTATTTCATGTGGTGATTATTGTATAATTTCTTTTGTATTTCCTTGGTTATTTTATGTGAATTTTCCCAATTTTTAAATTTATTTCGTCTGAAATATTGAGTATCACTATACAAAGCAGAGGTAAAGGCAATCCCACCCAGACTTGCTGGAAGGCATCGAGTTGGAACATACACAATACGGCCACGTAACTTTGTAGACATATCCACACAGCTAGGAGCAGGTAATATCAGCTCCGTTACAATATACACCATGCAAAACTCCACCTCACCCTATTAACCTTGAATTCAATCGAGGCATTGCAATTCTCATATCGCATTCACATGTATACGTACAGTTTCGAAAAAAGAGATACCATTTCCTCAGGGCCTTCGTGTACCTGCCCTTAGCTTGATTATGCAGAGAGCATTCTCCTCGACTTCGATGCCTCTGTCTTTTCTGAATGCTCAGACACGAGAATGCCTATAGAATTAACCAGTAAAACCAAAACGAGCTATTATCTCATCTGCTTAGACTCCCATAATTTCCAACAAATTAGCAAGAACATTTTCAATAAAAACTCAAATGGTAGAAAAGTATGAAATAGTTAGCTCAAAGACCTTTCGCCCCAGGAAGTCTGGTAGACATCGCACGAACCCCATCGCGTTACTGCAAGCAAGGTAACAAATTAGCAGACAAAGTAGCAAAGGAAGTTATCATGTATGTACAGAAAAACAACGATCGCATTCCCGCCACGTGTTTTACTCCGACCCTAAAGGAAAGTATGTAGAAGAAACAGCATGACTTCGCTGAGCTGCTCACAATGGAAAATTTTACTTTGAAATTTCCTGAAAATTCTTCTAAAGGCGTTGGTTCGGAAACCTTCGCGTTTCAAGGCACGTCACCTCTTGAGTCATCAGATACAGAAGTAATCATTGTAGCCTTGCCACTTTCCTCTTCGGGGTAGGCGCAACGCAGCAGGTGCGGCTGCGGTCGTGATACACAAGACCTCAACCACGTATACTTGGACTGCCTATTTGCAATCAATCCGGGATAACAATGGAGGCAAAACTAAGATGTATCCGATGGACACTGTTGTGCACAGTGGGATCATTCTTGCAGGGACTCGATAGGGGAGGCTGTAAATCAATTTCTATCGACCAGTATATTTGAAAATTACTATTTTGCAATGAATTCAGGATAATAATCGAAACAGAAGTAAGATACTGATGCATAAGAACAGGTACCTTGAAATATAGGTATTGTATGACTGTGTATATTCTAATTTGTTATACAGTCAGTCTCATAAGTATTTGTACCTTCTGTGTTCATTGAAGAAATTTATCTAAACTAAATGAGAGGTTTGATTTTTCCAAATAAATGTTTCGTTATAAATATATACATGTGTAAAGTTTATTCATATGTACAATTATAATGAAACATTGATTTGGGAACATCAAACCTACCATTTAATTTAGACTTTCTTCAAAAGACAGAGTCATTTTTAAGTGTAATGTGCAATTGAGGTTTGATTGAAAACTAGCGTATCAGGTAAATTTCTATAAGAGTGCAATAGAAGTATTAAATAAATAGACATGTTAAGCTTGTAAACTCTGGCTTGTTGATCAGTGCAGTTTCAAAGCTTTCTTGTTAATAAATAACAACCACATACTGTGTAATCCACTACGAGTAGAATATTTTAGTATCTTCATTAGCGCGGTAACGAAGATGCAGACTCGCTTGCTAAATCTGCCACAACTTCTAACTCACTCGATTGTCCTCAAATCCCCTTCACCGACCTTACTTGCCATTTCAGATCCAAGGGCAATACTTGGACTAGAACTTTTCTTATTGAACAAAACCAAATTAAGGGCACACACTGCTTTCAAAATTCCAATGATCTATATCAAACCCCCTGGTTTGCTTACAACATGTCTATCAAATTCAAGAGGGACTTTATCTCCACAGTAAACCGCATCAAGGCCAATCACTATAACCTTGCTGCTTCTTTGTACCGAGTAAATATCATTAATAATCGTAATTGTAAATACAATGTATACGCCGAGGACTTAGACCACGTATTATGCCAGTGCGTCCTATATGACTCTCAAAGAGCTCAATTAGTAGCAAGCTACGCAAATTAAAGTTCTATCTACCATTAAAAGCAGACATCTTTTTTGCCAAACCTAACATCAAAGCTTGTTTATATATTTTTCAATTCCTAAACGATTGTAACCTCCACTTATAGCGTAAAAAAAAACAGTTCTATCATAAGATAACACTTTGTTAATCTTTTGTACAATCTGTAAAGCCAAAATAAACCTATAAGAGGTTTCAAAGGCTCAAATAAAAAAGAAAGTATCTTCATTATTTAATATAATAGAAATAATGGAATATAGTTCATGAAATATTAGACTCATTTTCAAATGACGAAGTTATAAATGTCAACTATAGCGTCAACTATAGAATTGTGGTTGCATGCAACTTGACGAGTGTCGAAGTTACCATGTAAAACTTCCAAGTTTCGATGTGCCATTTGTTGAATTCAGATAGATATAATAAATATTTAGACTGTTTAAATCAGCAGGAAAAGTGTCTTCAAGAAGAAAAACTTAATTTTCCTTTAAAATCAAGTCACACCGTGATGTACAGAATCGCACAAATCTCTCCCTCTATTAATCTCCCTTTTCCTAGTATTTCAAATTACTAAGAAAAATGTCTCTAGACAAAGGAATAATTTTATTTACATTTAAAATCAAGTCACATAGCGACAAAGTGTCCACGACTCGCGATGTCTAAAATGGCAGGAATCTTTCCCTCCACGGCGATTAATCCCCTCTTCTTAGCATCTCAAATTATCAAGAAAAACGTCTCCAAACAAAGAATAACATAATTTTTATTTAAAGTAACGTTATATCGAGACATGTGTCCATATTGGGACACGTGACACGCGATGCACAAAATGGCACGAGTGTCTCCCTCCGTGGCGATTAATTCCCTTTTTCTAGCATCCGGTTCGATTGCAGTCTGGTCGTGCAGCAGCCACCTCGCGTTGCACTTTTCTCTCCTCTTTCGCTCGGTGAACACCGACTAATCGAAACGTATCGCACGTGTATCGTTGCTAATTACGGTGCCGGATGCTAATTACGATGTTTTACAACCGTTATTGCGTAATTAAGTGTCGCTCGAATATTCGCGCCTAGCGCGAACGAGCGTTCGATTGATTTAATTGGCGATTCGGCTGGCGGTATCTCGTTTCGCCTCGTTTGATTTTGCATTTTCTAGGAAATATTGCCGCGCAATGCAGCCGACCACCAATTGATTTTTGTATCGCGAAGAGAGCCTGGGTAGGGAAAATCCTCGGAAAAACGATGAATCGTGTGACACAGCCGCTGGACTAGTTTGTTCCCATTCGAATATTCGCGGTTATCTTAATTGCGTTTAGTCGAAGAAAAGCGGAACGATCCGAATGCTCGCGGACTTCGTTTTAATCTCGTCGGTCAGTTCACGTTTATCTGTAACTGCTTGACGCCGTGCCAATTTAGATACCGACTGACAGAAATCGATACCGTTTATTTACTGCCCTTACTTCGAAAGTTTCAAAATAAACGATAGCGCTGCCATATTTTCCTTACTTCGAAATGATCGTTTCGCGATAACCGTGACAGCAATCCTGAGAATTTGCGAGCTGGATCTCGTACAATCATGGTATTTCCGTGCGGGAAACAGGGAATTCAAATGATCAGACTCTGAGCAAGCTCAATACCATATGTTGGCATGTGGCAAAAGGCGTAGGGTTTCACGCACATCAGCACCCTTTAAATGAAACACAATTGAAATTTACTATTCCTTTTAAATGATTCGATTTTTTTACACAAATGGTTTAAAAACTCAATTCTTGCTGAATTTTTCATATGTCTATATCTTTCTCGTTAACAAAGATTTGTGAATGTTTCATCAGAACAGCTTTAAAGAAACGAAAATGATTTTAATAGTCATACAAATTCTAATTTGATCAGATACCGACTGGTGAAACTCATTCTCCCATTATACATACTCTCTACAGTCATTGAAGATCATTGAAGTTTCCCTAAATTAGAAGAAGTTCGTCTAAATTAAATGACAGGTTTCATGTTTCTCAATAAATTTGTCATTATAAATATGTACACGAATGAACTTCACATATGTATATATTTGTAATGAAACATTTATTTGAAAACATCAAATCTGTCACTTAATTTAGACAAATTTTTTCAATAGACACAGAGGGTACGAATACTTATGGGACTGACTGTATGTAAATTATCATTATTTCATCAAAATTTGCAGAAACATAATCGACACCGTGTACTTCTAACACAACAATTAAATATTTACACTGCACCTTCTGTATCATCAGAAAATAATTCGAATATTGTTCACTCTTGACAAATATGTAGATCCAGAGAAATTTATCTCACAGTACGAGAAATTCCTACAGTAGTAAGACAATTGTATTATCTGTACAGATTACCATTCTTCAACAAAAATTGGCAGAAATATTGCTCAAAGTATAGACTTTCAATGCATCTACCCAAAATATACCCAAAACAGTTCACATTCTCATAAAAATTCCCAAGTACCGGAATTTGTCTCGATCAAAAACTTGGCGATCCTCCTCTAACAAAACCAGTCCTCGTAATACACATGTCCTGTTCCTCCTATTCACGTCCACCAAGTTCACTAGACTAATGCTACCGATGATGCAAAACTGCATTCTGCGATCTGCATGCACCGTCGCGACGCAGGCTAGGAGACGACACATCCTAGCGTCTTTTTCCAACGGCGCGGCCTATCGAGGAATTCATTTGCAGAGAAAAGAACGATGGTATACGCAGGTGTACGTGGCGAACGTAAATGCGTTTACTCAAGATCTTCCGCCATTAAGTTTCTTTTCTCTGCCCGGTTTTCTCATCGTCCAAACATGTCCCGATGTGAGTGTTGACCTCGTGGTTACTGGGAACCCATCGAGACAAACGTGAACGTCGCTAGAGCTATCTATGGTGTTCCTGTCCGGACGGTTTTTAGGATCGGGAAGAATTGACGCTTAACCCCGGTTGGGAAAGTTGAGTCGTCGTCATCTACCGCAGAAAACATAGTGGACTCTCGCGTGTACTACACTAATGTAATTCGCTTTTTTTTCTGCCGAGGAATGGCCATGGCTATGCGATTCATGACGACCAGGGGGCAGTTTTTATGGTCCCTTGTGGCAGTTCGACGTATTTGTATTAATACCCCAAGGTACTTGCGCTCGAACGTCAATGAGTCCACCATGGTCGTTCTAGGTGAAAATATTGGGAGGTGAGAATATTCCAAGATTCGAAACATGTCTTGAACAAACGGTGACCAGATATTTCATTCTTCTGGGTCCTGTTGGCATTTCTAGCCCTTTGAGTGCCAGAGGAAATGTTCATACATATCCGAGATATACCTGACAATTTTAAACAACGATGCATGATTGTAAGCAAAAATGTATATTTCGGTCAATTTTGTTTCAAGGTTCATAAAATTTGTACAAACTACTAAAAACATGGTAGGCTTCCTTTATTACTGAAAAAGTAAAAATAAAACGTTGTAGGTTTAACAAAAAATTAATTTGTATAAAGAAAATATTTTCACCTAAGTATGAACAAGCAGACTAAAAAAGACATCAGCTTTTTAGTTGTTATATATTACACGCATTACGGTATTTAAAATAAAATTGAGGTGCGCAAATAAATTTATGTGCAGTAGATATTGACGTTATTTTCGTAAAGCAAAATTGATTTTTTAATGAGTTATAGAACTTACAGCGTCGAGCATCAGTATCGCTCCTTGGTACTCAAAGGTTTAAGATCGACTTGAAGTAGATTATCTAGACGAAATACACATAATACGTTCGATCAGAATGTATCTCATACACTTTCATTTATAAATGTGTGGACACTTACTACCTTTAATGAATAATTAATATACACCGTAAACTATTACTATACAGCTTTCGTTCCTAAATTTCATATTGGATGTGTATTTAACATTCAATAATATTCAATGTTTCGAGTGCCACATTCAATTTTATAGTGGAACCATGGGATCGTTTAGATAGAAAAGTTCAGAAGGAATGTTCAATATATCAAAAACGTTTATGGCAAAATATTACAAAATAAATAAGATAATATTACTTCGAATACGATAAAGAAATTAGTAGTATCCAAGTTTGGTCAAAGAAATTTTAACATTATCTAGTTATATCTATAGCTTTTTATCATTACTAATATGATATTAAAAATAAAACTGTTAATAAAATATATTCGCTAATGCAACATAGATATATCGAAACATAAATGGTATAATTGATATTGATCGATTCGCTACTTTTATTAGATATTTATTTTTATTAAGGTAGTGGGTCACGTACTTCTGAGCAGGGGTGTGCATACTCATAGAAACTTTCATTCGCGACAAGTGACACGGGTTACCGAAACCTGCTTCCATTTCAAACCATCCCCGTCAGGAACGCTCTTTTCAGGATCCTCTTTCAGCGTTACACGATCAACTATCGATGCATTTACCTTACTCGGTGATTGTTGACACAGAGGAATACGGAGATGGTACCTTGTTCCATACTCCTAGTGAACACGTGCAAGGTACGTTTTTCCGTCTTCCCTTGTCCGGTTGCTCTTGGTTCTTTCAGTTGTCCGTCTATCCACTAATTTACATCCCTTTTCACACCTCGCTCGATTTACGACTGTACCATGGGTCTCTTTCGCCGACTGTAGCTCATTGTCACATAATTACATGACACGAAGGATCCTCCGCTTCCTACGCGAGCTTCCAGACATTGACGATCCTGACGATGAGAAAAGCCCCCCGGCCCCCCCCCCCCCCCCAACACGCTCGTAGCCGTTTTGCGCAATTTTCCTGTGGCCGGTGTTCGTGCAACCACCAACGTTAATAAGGTGTTAGCCGCGCTGGCGCATAATCGAGGAACACGGAGCATAGGATACGACGTTGCAACAAAGCGACAGTGACGGGTACAGACGAGCCATATCCGGGACGTCGGCCAATAAAATTAATCGCTTTTGCTACATCGCCTGAATAATTTATGCTCGCTGCCGTGTCTAGGAATTGGCCGATGATCGCTCGGGACGTCGTCCGCGGCGTTCCGCTTGCGACACACGGTTTTCATGGAACACGAAGACTCATTTGTATTCGTCTGCGCCTCGAAAATCATCTCGCGGTGAACTGAATTATTCCGTCGTTTCTTTTTGCCGCGTTTGGTTGCTACGTAGGGTGATCGGAGTTAATTTTATTGGCGGGGATGAGAGGCGGACGCGTTTCGGGCCACTGTTTCGTGGATTTCTTGAAAAAGGATTTTACGAAAGGGACTTCTGGATTTTACAGAGATTTCTTACCAGGTTACTATTGTTGTAGCGATGCTTTCACGACTGAAGTCGATTTATTAACACGTTGACTGTCAGATTAATACATTTAAAAATTTCTACTGTGATTGAATTCTGTTTACAAACTATTGAGAACTGTATATTCAAACATTTATGGTGATATTTATTTTTATAACTTTATCGAAATGTAAGTATTTCATTCAAATTCATCCTGTCACCCATATATGGGTGATGTCGCGATCACCGTGTTAAAATAAAGGAGGTGATCTTCTTGTTGACTACTTTTCAGGTAGTCTTCATGATATTTTTAAAGCGAAAATATTAGGAAGACTGAAAAGTAATGTCGTTTTTTTTTTTACATTAAAATCAAACAAACTTTTAATAAATTAATTATATAATCGCCCTCGTTATTAAAAGCCTTTTTCAATCTAGTGTGCAGATTTCAATGCCAGATCGATGAAAATCAATAAGGTGATGAATGATAAACAAGTATTTAAAATTGCAAAAACGACATTACTTTCCAGTTCACCTAATACTTGACATAACCTTTTCAAATTTCGTACGTTTAATTTTTATTTATGTGTACACGATTCTCTAAGATTTTCACCTGTTCTGGTCAGTTTCTTTACAAGTTAGAATTGTCTCACTGAGAATGCAAGAGTAGAAATTGAGTTACTGGTTAGAGTACTAAGATATCATAAAAATCAATGTCTTAATATTTCTGAACACTTCGAAAATATACTTCAATGTGTATGCAATCATAAACTCAAATTTGAGCTATCTGCCTCGCATAGATTTCGTATTAAAAATTCCCAAAAATTTTGACTTCCCACTTTGGGTATTTACTCTTACCACCAAAGTAACGAGCCGCGATTTGAAAATTTTGTTTTCACGAAAACCGTGTAAGTCAGAAAGTTGAAATGTGTTAACTCCGATGACGTGGAAAACAGACTTACCACTGCGCACGGTTTACAATAAATTGCAGCAGGTGTTTGTAATACTTGGGCCAATTCGAACCAGGCAAAACACGGATGCACGCTCGCGAGTGAAACGAACCACGCTGACAGAGTAGCGCCTTTAGCGAGAGTAACGAATCAACAAAAGAGGCTTTGCTGTCGCTTGCAAAATTACCATCACATACTTATCGTGTTTTTTTCCTGGTGGAACGCAATCGCGTTAATTGAATTTTATTTTCGTCAGTGCTGCTCGCGGTTCGCCATCTACAGAGATTCAATCCACGCTCGATGCGACATTTACGGCCCCCTGGGTATGCCAAGTGGCACGTATACGACGTAAACATCTCGCCAACGACGATACAGGATTTCTAAATCAACATGGAAAACAACCTCAGGACGAGCGATACATTTCCGTGACTCACGTCGAGGCTCTCGTCCTTCAGATCGGTTTTGATGCGGAATCGGACGCTTTGAGATCCTTGTTGTTGTGTTTCGATACCCTTCGAATGAAGTGGTATCAAGAGAGCTGAGTGACATCCCTGGTGCAGAGGTAATGGTATGAGTTATCAAAACGTTTTCATTTGATTTCAGACACTCAGTTGTCGTTGATAAAATTCAAAATTTTTTTTTCCAAGATTTAAATACATATTTTTAATCAAAATAATGAGTAGTTTTGGCTAAGATATAGCAAACCTCCATGAACGTTTTTCTGAAACATCTGAAACATACCAAACAAATTATTTTGTTAGAAGGCTTCAGCAACTTTTAAATGGACGAAGGACCCTTATTTCTTGACTATCACAATTAACATTGTGCCTTACTAAAATATCAAGTTTTCATGGAAACAAAATTTATTTATGAAAGACATATTCTTGTAGTAGAAAATCACGTTAAATGATAAATGTAATAATGATAGATTGCAGGATTGTTTCAAAAAATTTGGTGTTACCTTGAAAAATGACAAAAAAAAATCTTAATAGATATTTTCTAAACGGTTTCATCCAAGAGAAATAAATTGATATCTGTCTGTTAAGAATAAGGTATAAACTACCTTACTATTAACACCAGCTAATTTGTGTTCGATTATTAGCTTGCAAATAAAATTAGCATCATTGATCAACTTTTTACAATAAAATCACAATTAAGAAGGATGTAGATAAAAGTACAGTATTCTCTTGTGCAGTTTTTCCACCGAGAAACTGGTTCGAGGAGTTAAAGTAGAAGAAAGTTATTTATTGCATAACATTCTACCAGTGAAACAAAGTAAAAACTATAAAAACAGTTCGACGGCCTTCTCCATCCACTGTTCTATTTTTCCAACCCATTCGTGGCGGTTGTTCGCATATTTTTCTCGATGCGGCTATTACAGCGGGGCTGACTTCGTTCTGCACTTCGTGCCATGTAAGGTCTGCTTCTGAAACAGCGAATGCGTTAAACCGGCTGAGAAAGTTGTCTGCGTAACCATAGTGAATTGTAAATACATTCTTTTAATTAACATCGGGATTTTCGCGTTGGTGGACTTCATGAAGATGAACACGTTTACGAATGCATAACAAAAATTTCGTACCGTTTTTTCTTTATGAAATATAATTGATATAAAATAATATAATATACTTCATACATTCTATTAGTACATAATACGTAGTCTTTATAATTAACACATTGTTAACCGGTCACGAGTAACCTCGTGTTTGCACCTGCATTATTTATTTAATTTCATGAAACCCAGGACGATATAAAAACAATTTTATAATTATATAAAAGATATGTACGTAAAATATTTCATTTACATTCATTACGTTGGTAAAATATACATAAAGTTTATTGTAGTTTATTTAGATTGTTTTAATTTCACATTCAATTACGAAATAATAGCCGGTGACATGAAGTCGCTTCTGTGTAAAATTGCCGGTCAACAATGTGTTAATTGAATTGGAAGAATGTTGTTTAATTTATAGTTAAAGAGTTTTAATAATCAATTAACTATTTCATAATTTTCTAGTATGGTCATTCTAATAACTAATCGCGAGAAATCAGCCTACAACTCTCAGCTGTACAGCTGTATCAGACTTACAGCTGTCGAAGAATCCCAGTTTATGTTTACTGGTGTTAAAGAGGTGCGATGATCTCCCTGGATGTTAATAACCGCTGGAAAAAAGTTTTATTAGATACGGAACGCGTTGAATAATTAGCGTCTTCTGGGTACTCCGTTTAAGCGCAATTGGCGTTGAGAAGTCGACAAAGAGACAGCAGAAAAACGGTGACGTCGAAGAAGAGCCAGCCTCTTCGAGGCTCGAAGCGGTTTTCCTGGTGCGTTGAATAATGCATGCCACGCCCGGGGGAAGTATTGTTGCCCGGCAGTGAAGACGCAACACGGAAGCATCTTCGAATTGGCACGTCGACAGCTTTTACGAGCCGACGACGCGTGGTCATCGCGTTATTTCGATACTGAAAAACATACCGGTCTGGAAGCAATTGATTTGCACACGTGGCACCAGCCCACGATTCGTGATTTAATGTTGCATCTTGATACCTTCAACAGAGATTGTTGAAATTCTTACTTAATTACAATGGTCTAGATATGAAGGAATGTTCAGTTTTTCATGTATTTTTCTGTATCACTTGCATTTTCGTTGAATGTCAGTCGTTAGTATTTAACCACCTAGTAATTTATAAATTTGACCGATTTCGGTCAATAGAAAAAAAAAGAAATTAAAAAAAAAAGAATACATGTTGAATTGAGTAACCTCCTCCTTTTCGAAGTCGGTTAAAAATGTTAGGTCGCCCCATAAGTTCGAGCTGAAGACTGTGTCAATATTTAATAAAAAAAACTACAGAAATTTTATAATGACAGTATAATGACAATGTCAGAAAGGTAAGAAAATATTGTAAAATGAGAGAGATTACCATTTTTTATAACACTTGAGAATATGTTTCACATATTAATTTGAGTAGCAGAAGTGTAAGAAGCATGAACTTTTAGGACGACTTAAACTATGTTGTAGATATAATTGAAGTAGATTTATACAAAAATTGGGAAAATTGGGAAAGGTATCTGATAATGAAAACATTGGAAATAATAATATGTGTCTAAATTTTCAAAACGTACCCCTCTGTGGTGTACAGTCAATCTCATAAATATTTTGTTTAAATTAAATGGTAGGTTTGATGTTTCCAAGTATATGTTTGTATCAATATGTTGGTGTACATATAAATATATACGTGTATAAATTTACTCATATTTATAAAGAAAAATTCATTTGGTAGTATCAAAGCTATTATTTAATTTAGTCAAAGTTCTTCAATAAGCATAGAGAGTACGAATATTTATGGGATTCACTGTAGTTACCATGTTTATTGTATAAAACCTTTGAGTGATATTTTGTAACATTTTTCAGAATCTACCTACTATAATTTTTCAGTGTTATTCTTCTGATATTATTTTTGAGAAGCCAAGTCGTCGTTGTATATAAAATAAACTTCTTAAACAAGACTTCCTTCTCAATGTGGCATTACCCTTTAACATCGAACGCGAAATCAAGTAAATCTTCGTCGCATCAGTGGTTGCAATTATATTATTACACGCGCAGGAGATTCAGCTACGTGATCGGTAGTACGCTTGTTTAGAGCTCGTCTTGACGCCTGTCTACAGAGTTGCGGTGAAACGTTAGTGGGTATTTGGTCCATCAATCTTTCAGCTGCTGCGGAATGACTACCGCTACTTCGATGCATACGTGGACGATCGCGTCTACTTCAACAGACGAATCCTGCGCGAAGTGACGTCGGATCAAGAGGCTCTTTATTAACAGACTTCGGTGTAATCTTTGGTAAATAGGGAAAGTTAACTCGACCGGGCTTCTTGGCAGGAGATTACTGATCTTAACCCTAGAAAGCTAATCCCATGACGGGAACAACTTTCGTATTATTTAGCTAAACGTTTATTGAAGTCTCATGCAACATTAGCTGAAGTAAACAGGAAATTATGCGTAAATTAAAGTACAGGTTGATTCTCGAGACATGAATATTTTTATATAAGAATGTAATGTATGTAATGTAAAAATTTAATGTACGTGTTATAAACTGGTGTGTGTATATGGAACAGAGGATAATGGTATGATTTTATTGTAGTTGTTGAAGGAAGAGTTCATGTTCCATTATCGATTAAAAGAATCTTCTACTCTATACTTTCAAAAAATTCAATCAACTTTTTCTTGCATTTGTTTCCATTGTTGACTGTTACATAGCAATATCATACCCCCTTTGCATACTAACACAGCGTTGATTAAATTTTGAAACTCTCAGAACTCGTACAATCCTGATAAATCATCAAAGGTGTCGTCAACCTCCCTTAACAGGAAGCTCTTTTAAGGCGTTAGTACACAGGAAAGCGATTAAGAAGATAAGATATCTAATATTTTTATATTTCCATGTTTTATTCTAAAACAATTTAGATACAATTAGTTAACTTAAGAATGACATAAAAAGACTGCGACGTAAAAGAAGTTCCTACAAAATAGTCTAATACATAGTTCATAAGATGAACATTATACTTATAATAAGAAGAGTTACCAGTGTAATAACTATTGTATATAGTTACACACTAGAGGGGGGAGGGTCAAGTAAACAACCGCTTCTTCGCGAATTATTTTTGAAGAGTGCGTAATACATATTTGTTTACAACTAATTACTTGTTATTTTGTAGCATCTAGATAATCTATATCATTTTTTTTATGTAAAAATATTCATAAATAAATGAACAGCAGCTGTTTGAAGTTGGCTTCTCGAAAATGCGCCGTGCAACGCACAGATCACTCTAATTATCTGAAATAAAAAAACCACCAATTTTTCGTTAAAATATAGTAATACGCTTTGCATCAACCTAGATTAAAACAAAATTTTAAATTTTAAATTTCACGCCACGTTAAAAAAGCCTTGTTATAAAAGAAATTATTAAAAACATTGTTTATTTCAATTTTTATTAAAACCTTTAGGTTGAGGCAAAGAAGAATAGTTTAAGGAATATTTTGTGCCAAGTTTCATAGCAATCGGCTGAGAAATCTCTAAGTTACATTGCACGGCACGCGAAATTTTGTGTTTTGGGAATAATGCGTTTAAAATTTCCGGATCTAAAAATAGTTCTTCGTGAAGCTTACAAATTATTTGAGGTTAAGCAGCCGTATAATAAACCTTCTTTTTCCTCAAATTCGCTCAGCAATGCCGCTTGTTTCCCTCTTCGGGCAGTTCTTTCCTCTTTCGTGCTCTCGAGGCTGCGACGCTCCTGTCTGCTAATACGGTGCATGTCCATACGTATCGGCGAAATGCTTACACTGGAGTCCGATTTTCTGTTGTAAATCATTCATAACATTTAAAATGAAGGTGTATCTTTCATTAAACATGCCGACAGCCAAATATGCAGCAATTTCAATAATTTTTGAGCCGCAGTTGAGATGTTTGGGGGCCAGACGCCACACAGTAGCGTTAAAAATTTCATTTGTGTTTTGCGTATAGCCGCCTAAGCATCCCTCAAGCAAATCATCGCGAGACAAATCTTTGTATATTGAGACGATGGCCTTTTGCACGTCTGGATGTAGTGGAGGAGGATGAGTAAAAGCCTGTAAATTATTTTGTCCTTCGGCAATGCGATAAGCACACCATGAGTCGCATCACTTTAATGACTCTGTAGGTACACTTGGACTTCGAAATGGACTTAGCTGAAATGGTCGGAGGACATTCTCTAGATGGTAAACTAATTTTCTAAACAAAGAAAAAGGTCAAAATTTTGAATTTTACTTGATCTTTAAATAATAAAGGCAGGAAGCTCTTTTTCGCCAACAGGAAATCAAAGTCTAAATTCCAAGCATTCGGTACGTTCTCCTTTAGCCGTCTCAGCGTAACACGGACAGAGTTATGAATCCCGTTTTCTGATTACTCCATTATTGAAAATCGCGTAGCCACGTTTTGTCGAGTAAACAAGCTTGTCGAGCCGCTTATTCGTTCCCACGGACACCGCCTCGCTGCTTTCCGAGGCAATTTCTGTTGTTTCAAAGGTTCCTCTATAATTCTGCGAGGATTGGACATGTCGTCCCCCGCGCAACGCGAGAACAACAAGGGCGGGGGAGGTGAACGACTGTGGGAAATGGCTCGTGGTTAAAAAATGTGTTCAATTTTCCTCCGATTCCGGGGAAAACACGGAAAGCTTACGTGTGAACGGAGCACGGTAGCTATCAGAAACAGGATTAGCCTTTAAAGAGGCGTCGTTTAGCGGGTCGCTCATAAATCACGTGGAAGCGACAAGCAATTATAATAACTATCGTTGGCTATAGACACATAAATATAATACTGAGACCCCTCGGCTAGGTAATGAGCCGTGCCAAACGGGATGCGAACCAGTTTCTCGACTCACTAATCGCGACATACGGGGAAAAGGTACTTTTTCATGGTAAAGGTTGTCGCGAACGTCGAAGATCGACGAGCATCGTCTGTTTTAGGGGTAAGTTTTCCTTAAATACTGGTATTCGAAGTAAACAGCAAGTGAGCGGCGATTACTCTAAGTCCTAAAGTATTTTGTGGCAGTTTCTCCTTAAATAATTGACCTGGAAATGTGAAACACAGTTTTTTTACACCTTTATTTTGAAGAAAATCGATGCACGTGCTCGATACAATTCAGATTGGTATTCTCTGTTTCTCGTTAATTAATACGGTAGAAAACATTCGTGAGTATTATTATCATCTATTTATTTCTGTTATTATACATATTGTCACCAACAAATAAGAACCAGTTGGTAATGGTTTCTTCGATATGTCAAATGATATATTTATTCAACAAATTAATATTTCATCATGAGAAAAAATTCACGTTACCTCGAAAGACATATCAATGCATATGCAAAGCTGTTATCAGTAGTATCTGAATAAAAAGTTCCGTAAGAATACGTATCAGAACAGGAGCGTGCTCCAAAATTACTTGAAATCCTTAGAAAATGAAAAACGTTTATTCTACATTTTGTATTTATTTTTTTTCGCTAGGAATCGCCTTCACTATT
The DNA here is from genome assembly GCF_026225885.1 of Hylaeus anthracinus. Taxonomy (NCBI): domain Eukaryota; kingdom Metazoa; phylum Arthropoda; class Insecta; order Hymenoptera; family Colletidae; genus Hylaeus; species Hylaeus anthracinus. The sequence continues at coordinate 3,897,240 of NW_026535289.1, read as the reverse complement.
TTGAGAAACCTCGTATAAACTCAAGATTGCAAGGAAGTATCGATGGGCCAAGGGACTTCAAGCCAGTGATTAATTTAATGTATATAATATGCAACTATTCCTGCCAAGTATTTTCAAATGCCAATACTAATTACGGCCTGAACGTTCGTAAATAAAATTTGTTTTCAATCCCATCAATTATCCCGCAGCGCGCCGTTATTTATGAAAACTATCTTTCAACTTTTAATGAGAATATTATAATGACTGAGAGATCAATTTGTACGTGCGCGAATTAAAGACAATATTTTACTACAAGCAGCTCTTTTCGAAGCGTTATTGCTTCATAAACGGTGATTCCTGGTCTTTAAGTGCATCCCGCAATTTCCTTTCGAGTACGAACAAGTGTTATTTACAGGCCACTGAAATGTCAGTTGGTAATAAAACTTTACACTGTATACTAACAGCTGAAAATTCCATTTATTCTTGTCCTATTTCTCTGACCGTGTTGTTTATTGATTTATTGATCTACACAATATTTAAAAACACAGGAATGATGTATAGCAGAGAAGTATTTTTACTTCATCAATTAATGGGATATACTCGTTGAAATACTGTCATTGTAAATTACTCTTCCTTTATTTCACTTTCTTAGATTTATTATTTATGCGCCCAGTATTCGTGCACCATGCTGATTTTGTAACCACTGCATATAATAAATGTTAATACAGAGAGTTGTATGTAGAAAGTATAAGGAAGACAGTTAGTTACGCTTTCGTTAGCTTCATCTACTCTGTAATTAGTTCATTACAATTAATTATATACAATTTTTCAAACATAATTTTCTTTTAGTCCCAATCACAGGTTTGAAAGTGATTAAAATTGTCGAGCAGAAAGACACATTTCAATTCATTACAATTTTATTTTATAATATAAATTATAAATAACCAAATATGAATTATAATATAGAATTGTAATTCTATTAATGATAATGATCATGAACACCAGACTTATCTTGATCTCCAATAAATGTCTACCTTGCAGTAGCAAGTTTTAAATGAAAGTAAATCGCTTTTCCCATTAATCAAACGTTTCGAATAAATCACTAAACATTGTTTCTATCCATCATCTGTTATTCCACCAAAATGTCCATCCCCATTCTATACTGTAGATATCTACACGAGGGTGAGATCGCAAGCAGCGATGGAAGGTGCAGAAGCCCAATGACAAAAGGGAAGGTATTAGTTTTCGATCGAATAATTACAACACGTCGATGCACTCCACAATATCGAATGTTTCTGCGAAAAGATCGTTGCCCTTTCGACTGTCACCCCCCACAGCGTATGCTACGAGATTAGCGATAACGTGACTGCATTCTGTCACCCAGCTCGTGCCTTCCGAGTTCTCGGAACGACGATCCACGTAGTACTTCCTTCCAGGTAAAAACGCATTAATTAGATTTCCACGTTGCCGCCGTTCCCGACGTCGCTATCCAAAGAGAAGCCTATGAACCCTCAAGGTCACGGATACCTCGTGGATGCGCTGGAATTCGAGCCGGGTTTCGAATTTCAGTAGAACGAATGGCCAGTTCAAGGAAGAGGGTGAAAGGGGATGCTCGGTAAGAAGCGAAGAAAACATAATACAGAAGGGATGCTCCAGTCTTGGCCAGCAATTTATTCAAGTATCAATCTCCAATCGAACCGGCTAGATTTATGAAAAAAATTTGAACAATTGTCCTTCTAGTCACATAATACAGAAGGGATCCTCGATTCTTGACTAGAAATTTATTCACGTAACAATCTCTAATCGAAATGGTTGAATTTATTAAAAAATTTGAACAGCTGTCCTTCTAGTTACTAATACCCGTATACATTGAGATTTATATTAGAGCTACAAGTCTTCATCTATATCTCAAAGACTATGTTGAGTCGAAATTTGGGGAAATTAAGGAAGACATAAGGTGAATTGTAGGAAATTTTACAATTTCTAATATGAGTTTATTATATTAATGAAATTCAAAGACTCAAATAGAAAATAATACTCTTAAGTTTCGTTTCTATTCACTCCTCTTTACAGTACTTGAAGTATCGGGTAATTATACAAAATAGGGTGCTCAACACTGATCTCAATAATTTTGAAATATGTAATCAAATTCATTATTATAAACAACTTTTTCCTATACGTGTTACCGCCGGAGACGCTCAGTTTTCGAATTCTTTAAGTGCCAGAAAATTGTTATATTCAAGTAGAATGTTTAATTTTTTTTAGATAATATTTTCTACGTTCTATTACATTTAAAATTGAATGCCCATTATTACTTTCTCTATTATTAAATGCATTGCATTTTAATTATTTCACCTGTTTTTATTCAAAGTGTCATCTTTAGATCGCAAAGGTTACATCATTATCTAAAACATAGTTATCAGCTTCCTTTTCTATAGAGTAAAATGTTAGAGTGGCAAGAAGTGCGTGCTTATGTTCTCCATCTCGATCAAAAAAGATCGGTTCTACATAGTTTCACGGAGAATCGATTCTCTAGAAAATCGATTCGGAATTCAACAACCCTGTCGTATAAAGAGGAACGAATAAATGACATCAGAAGCAGCGCAAGAAAATGAAACCGACCTGAAGATAAGGAAGATGAATTATACACACAGAAAAAGAAAAGATACGAGGTAGTGAAAGAAACAGGATAAGCCAGTCGAGCGTAACGGAGATGCAAGAAGTAGAAGAAGTACAAGATAAGGTAGCTACAAAAATAAATAATGACATCGAAATAGGGGGAATAAAGGGGGATAAGAGAAGATAGGAAGACTATGAAAAGGATCGTAAGTGAAGACTAAAGTAAAACGTGCGAGCTGCTTCAGAAAAGATCGATTCTGGAGAAAATCGATTGATAATTGAATCAACGAAGAAGAAACCTAAGAGTCGAAGACAAAGAAGGTAGACACAATGCAGAGAAACAAGAAGATACGTGTCAGTGGGAGAAACAGGACAAGATAATCGAACGAAGTGGAGGAGCAAGTTGTAAAAGACCTAGATAACGTATCAGGGAAAATAACATCTGTACGAGACAGAGGGTACACCGCAGGGTAAAAAAGGAAAGAAGCAGCTAACAGTAGCCGAAAGTAAATCGCACGAACTGCTTCAGGAAAGATCGATCCTCCAGAAAATCGGTTGAGAATTGAATATCCTCGATCGATACGAAGCGACGAAAACAAAGAACGCGTAAATCAAGGAAGAAGAAGTCCAAGAGTTGAAGATAAAGAAGATCGAGCGAATACAGAAAAACAAGAAGATACGGGACAGTGGGAGAAATAGGATAAGACGGTCGAGTGAAGTGGAGGAGCAAGAAGTAGAAGAACAAGATAAGGTAGCAGGAAAAATAACAGCAGCACGAGGCAGAGGGAACGAATGGAAACGCGGGAGGTTAGAGAAGGAGACTGCAAGAGAGAACCGTAAGAGGGGCTAAAAGTACATCGTGCGACTCGCGGGCCGCCGCGCCATAACCTTTTATCAGTTATCTAATTAGCCGTTGCATTTAATTAACGGGCCGGGGAGAGGGCCGAGAGATAGCCCCGGGAACGTGCGAGACCGACGTACGGTTCTGCATGGTCGTACGTAATTTTCATCGGTGCTCGCGTCAGATAACGAAGGGTCGACGGATGAACCGGCATCCGAGCGCTTGCAATTAGCCGTGTTTTTATTTATTCGCCTATCTGCTCTTTATTGCGCCGCTGTGCAACACGGGGAACCGGGGAAAGGGAGGAGGACGACTCGAAACCCATCGACAAGGATGAGAAATCCTGTTTTCGAATGGCAGGATGTGCTCTTCTCTTTTACTTTTCAGCTCTTCAGGCTCCGAGAGGAACTACTCGATGGCGAGCAGTTGTCAACTATTCGCGGACACGATGTGCACTCGTCAAGGCAATCGTTGGAACTCTTTTCGATCATCTGATTCGATATCCAGGGGGAAATGTATGGATTTCATCGAGGGAACTCTTTGAGAAGGAAATGAGATTTTGAAGTCGAGATTGCGCGAACGAAGCTTGAGTCTTTCTGCGTGTTATTTAGAATGTACATTTATTTTATTTAACACTAACTATTAAGCTGGCCAATTTAATACTCTATGGACCCAACTTTTTTTCTGCAAACAACTTGCAAGACATTTACTTTGATATTTAAAGTTAATTGTGCTGCAACCGTCATTAATATTGGTAATTGGTTATCAGAGACATTATATTTCACAATTAAAACGTATACGTCTTCTGTGAGGAAACTTAAATTATTTGGTAAAATATCGATATATTAGCATGTAATCTGAAAGTTACGTAGGCCCATAGAGCAAGACCAGAGCATTACCCAATTGTAATCGATGCTGTTACCACATTTTCTTGCGCAATTGAATTGTTTCTTTTCCAAAAATATAGTTGGTAGTTGTAGTGTTGAAGAATTAGCCCATTCACTGCGCTTTGCCTTGGGCGCCAAGATTTAATACAGATGTGTAATCTAGGTTATTATTTTGATAATAAAAAGTGACATTAAATTTCGTGTTTAAAAAAAAATTCACGATCTTCTTTTACAATAATTTGTGACTCAAAAGGCTATAAAATTATCCCTTAAGTAATAGCAATCAATTTGAACTACGGAACATCTCGTAGTTAACAGCGAATGGGTTAATTGATTACGTATGTATCTGATTCTGCATGATTGTAAGGAACCTCCACAGGAATTTCTATTTTGGTTTCCAGGTGGGATATATAATGAAATAGAGAGTTACAGAAGATCTGATACAGAGTATCAGAAGAAGAGTGAGAGTAATTTAGTCAAACAATAGCAGGTTAACTACCCCTGTTTTAAAATATCAAATTGGCAATAGTAGTCTTTACTGATCCACTACCAACTGTGTTTGAAAAAACTGACCTGACCATTGGGAATTTTACATTGCTGGTTGTTATTTGAGAACAATATACATTATCATAAGTGACATTTCCAACTTAAAATGTCCCACTTACGCAATTTTATTTTCTCCTTAACAGCAGGACTCATAAAAAGAAGACAGTCCTCCCATACCCCATATTAATGAACTGCACAGTTCTATGAATCAAATCAACCTCGGTCGACGTCCTCATAAGACACATATTAAACCCAGACTCTACTAATTACGTAATTTCAGTCCCTCCTTAACAGCAGAATTCTTAAAAATAAAACAGTCCTCCCATACCCCATATTAATAAACTGCACAGTCCTATGAATCAAACCAAAACCCGGTCCACATCCTCATAAGTGACATATTAAACCCAGACTATCGCACTTACGTAATTTCAGTCTCTCTTCAACAGCAGAATTCTTAAAAATAAAACAGTCCTATGAATCAAACCAAACTCGGTTCACATCCTCATAAGTGACATATTAAACCCAGACTATCGCACTTACGTAATTTTATTCCTTACCCGTGAGCAGGACGCTCGACGACAGGACAGTCCTCCGATATCCCCATATTAATGAAGTGTGCAGAGAGGAACTCGTCCAACATCGGGTTACACAACGGTTAATTACATTGTCTGGTACCTTCGGGGTGTACATAATAGAGTTCAGCAACGTCTAGCGGTGTTTCGCCATCGGTGGATGGAACTTAACACATTCCTGTTCATTATCTAATTTGTCGATCGTATGGCCGGGTTGCAGACTCACGTGTACCGAGCCCCTATTTCGTCAGCGTGGGCCTGTAGATCATGGCGGACGAGCCTGGCGAACACGCGCGAGGTTACCCTACACGTGATGACCATCGACGGCATCGTCGTGGATCCGGGGAAGGTAAGTCAGTCGTCCACCGTTACGCAAACATTTTCTTTTCACCGGTCTGATCGACGGCGAAGTGAAATCGCTTCTGCAAAAGCGGCGTGCTCCGTTGGCGCTAGGTACCGCTACGCTGTTCCATTCTATTCTTTCCTTACCGTTACAAAATCGAATGCCACATCGGGAATAACAACGACGCGTCGCGGCACTAGGAAGTTGTAAAGTTGGTACAACGCCTGTTCACCGCGAGTTTCAGAGACTATCGTAAAGTTTCGACCCTGTCCGACGCTGACGCGGCGCGGTAGTTTGATTGGAACTGCGACACCGAGTTTGTGATTGGCATGAGTCCACGAATACGTAGCGCCAAATAGAATGTCGCGTTTCTGGATAACTATAGGGGATGGGACAGGCACCAGAAATGCCGAAAGTATGGAAAATTCGCGATAGACGTTTCGTTTTTATCTTGCGAGGAGCTTGCTTATACTGCAGCATATTTTTAAGTCTTCAGACCTGGCGTCCATAATTGAGAACACAATATCTAAAAATTTCCGACACCATCGTTTAGTGCGAATATCCTTATTTTTCTTTTTATTTTTTCCATACTAATTTTAGTTTAAATTAACCCGAAAAATTAAATTGCATTAGTACGAGAAAAAAGAAATAATTTAGGACTGAAAGGGCCAAATTTATTTTGATTACAAAATGTTTTCTCTTCTTTTTCAATAAAATTTCTTGAATATTCAAACTTATTTTTCGAGTTTTATATTTGTTTAGACGGTTGGGACCGTTTGTTCACAAATATGTAAATGTCGCAATTATGTTACCAGAATTAGGACTGAAAGACGACTGTTGATAGTGTCAATACGAGTAAAATAATATTTTATATGAAATATTCTACCTCCATATGTCACAATTTGCCTAAACTATTGTGGAAAAACTTGTATTTAAATAAATATGTTATTTCTCATCCATTTAGTATGTATCCATCAAAAAATAGTTCCTTTTGTCTTTAAAAAAAAAATTCAGGTCTGAAGGGGTTGATCTGATTAACTCTATAAGACTAAAACTAGATACAACTGATAATATAGTCATTAATTTTGTATCGCTTCTTAAAATTAAGATTTTTCCAGAGTGCCTGTTCCACGATATTTAGAAGTCATTGCGCTAAAACCTGCGCTGTACCCCCCACAGCGAATCAGTATGTTTCCGTCTACTATGTTGTCTAGACTACCCAGTATAAATCATAAAACGAACCGCAAAAATGCGAAACACTTTCTCTGGTTTTCAAACTACTAGATTACCATTTCTGATTATCAGCGATATCACGCTTCCAGCAGACAAACGGCGCTAGAATTCTTTCTCCGGTTGGCCACAGGATCTTTGCCGTCAATTAGAAGTGGTGTGTGAAAATTAATTACCATTGCGGAGACCGGTCTCGCAACGAAAATCTCCCACGCGCTGTTTGCCGTCACGGTTCCGTACAATTAGCAATTTATACTAAGCAATTCACAAGCGGCCTTTCGCGTCGAGTGGACCAATAGGCCGCAGCCCCGTAACGGGTAGATCGCTCGATCCGCGAATCGATGAATCGCCCACGTGTCGATTCGGTGAAATCGAAATCGAGCGAATACACTCCTCGACAAAATTATGGAGATATTATCAGTATAGATTCTTAGAAGACAATTCTGCGGTCTTAAACGAACATTTATTCGCGCTTCGATTTTATCCAATTTTTTGAGATTATTGGGTATATGTAAAGTGCTTATAATTTAGATCATTCTGCGTAATTCATACACTAGAACAATGTATGTAATTCACAGTCGAATCGAGCGTTGATTGAAATATTTTTTGACAGTTCAAGCATCATCTCTTAGATTATTAAATTTTAATTTAATGGAACTAATAATTCCAAAAAGTGAAAAATATTGTAGGAAGTAAAAGGAATGCTATATTTTCCTACTTAAGGTATATGGTCCTATAACTTTGTAGATGATCACAAACAATTTATCGAAGAAATAAATGATGAATAATATTTCTTCATTTATTGTTACGTCCAATATCATTGATTTCCCTGAAAATTACCGCGAAATGGCGAGGATGATCGCGCAAAAACGGTCGCCGTACGCTTTCTTCCGCAACACTTGATCGACGACGTGTAATTATTCGAGATGATCGATTCGCCATGTTTTGAGAATTCAATTCAAAGTACGTTGAAAACTGTTGTTCGCCACTTCGCCGATTTATCGAGGCAATAAAATCGATGAAATAACAGGGTAACGGAACGAATTCAATTACAGGCATCGTGATTTGTTACGCTCAAAAATAACGTTAATGAACGAACCGAGAATCCAGCGAATAATTACTATTTAATCGAATTCTTCCTTGTTTTCTCGTTCGCCGAAATCTTCGCTCGAAACCTGTTCCTCGCTTAGTTTGTTATTACAACGCGACTCTCCCGTGCTATTCGAAACCGAGTTCCTTTCGAGGAGATACACTCCTCGACAAAATGATAAGACACGCCTATGTTATTTGCGTTTCACAGTATTGATAAGACGCGACATGCAAATTGTTCATGCTCTATGAAAGGAGTCATTATATTAGTAGAAATAGGGCTGAAAGAAGACTGTTGATGCACGAATAAAATGATATTTTATACCGAATATTATATCTCCATTTGCATAAATACACGTTAGAAATACTGGATGTAATTGAATTTTAAATATAGTCATAGATGAATTGAGGGGTTTAATAATTGCTGTTTGACTATCATATTCCTAAATCCTCCCATCCTTTTATCATCTCACTATTAATTTTCGAATACCTTTAGAAACTGTCCCCATTCATCGTGTGTCACCGATCCTACCTTGAAGCACATTAATTAATTCACGGCATTTCCGTGAATCACCACTTCCTACCGTGGCCAGTGTCCACTTAATAAAAATAATAACCAATTGGAAAAATACCAATATTATAAAAGAAACATGATTGTAAACAAGAGGAAGAATACATTTAGGAATGAATTACATAAAAGTAGCATATTCTGATATTTTATAAATTTTGTCGCTCATTAATTGTGGTCGTTTACGTGACTCAGTTGATTTGATAATAAACTTTACTCTACTAGGCTCAAGTCTCTTCTTAATTTATATCTCTACAATACTTGCTTCAAATATGACAAGTAAAATGTGTGCTCATAATTTCGTAAAAACGTCTGTTTTCAATCAAATTCGACAATAGTCCTCGAAATTTTCCAGGTCGTTCCTTCCAAACGGAGAAAGCAAATCTCGAGACGCGTTTCTCAACAAAAATCCTAATCGATTCCAACCGATCGCAGGATAATTTGTAATAGATTCCACGCGTAAACTGGTGTGACCGATTCGCACGTACGAGCACCTAAACAGAATCGTAGGAAAGCATGTGGGCGCCTCCATCAAACATAAGTACATATGTATGCACGAATTGGTTTCGCCAGCGACAGCGTAGAATTTCGTGAATCTCGTGAATGGCGACGTGTTTACGGTCTCCTCGAGGCCTTCCACGCAAAATATATTTTCAGGCTGTCCGAACCAGCGTTTGCCCAATAATTATAAGAATTTGGTGATGGCACCGTGGCTACTAACACGCAGTTCCGTGTTCTGGGAGAAAGTAAATATTTTGTCCAGGAAGGTGTTCTCTGTGGAAGGGGATACGCGATATCGCCACCTCGATGATCAATATGTTAGCGATGCTAATCGATGAGACTGTATATTCTGTAGTATTTGAGCTGTTTGCTGCACAAATCGATCAACTCCACTTTTTGAAAAATCTTAAATTTAAGTGTCAAAGCACTTGGTATAGTCTTAACTTTTTATATTTATAATAATTTTTCTGAATGATAAAGATTAACACCGTTAAAGAACGATATTCCTTTGGCCATTGAATAATAAATAATTTATTTCAGAGGCCAATGTGTATTATTTCATTGCGTTCCTCAACTTTTTGCTTTATGGAGTTAATCGATTTGTGCAATGAACGGCTCATTTGTGTGACTCGATAGAAAACTAGTACAGGTCTTTTCCTAAAGACACTACTTTCCCCTAACTTTAATCTAAATTTTCCTGAACTCTTCTTCTAAGTTTGACTATTTAAATTTTTGAACATTTCGTACAGCATAGATATAAATATAATTTAACAGCAGCATTATTTGCTTCCCAAAAATTATTCTAAAACAAAAAAGCCTCAGACTTTGATAAGTATAGATCCACCGCTGTTATTGACACGATCACAAGGTCCACTTAGAAAAAATTGACTTTCCTCATTTTTGTATCGCCATAAACAAATTCGTCTCACGACCGCTTTTTCAACATCCCCCGTCATAGCTCTCTAGGTATAGCGATTCCTTTCCGGGATCGCCTGGTTCCTTTCAGGTTCAGCGTTATCTGAATTTCGCTAATTGACCGTGGCAAATAAGAATTCTCTTCGCTCGAGCGAACCGTTCCGTTCAGGATTTCTTTCGGATTGCCATCGGAAGCAACTGCAACGAGGCAGCCGTGTAAAGTTGACTCTGATCTCAGAAAAACGGCAGAAAAACTATACACTGCCTAATCGAAAGATTCGACACGAACGTACTCAATTCAGTTTTTACGCGTTTGTTACGTTTCAAAGACCACCTCAAAGAAAAGATGCACTGCTTGTGGCGAAACAGCGGACTGAATGAATGGTCACAAAAAGTTGTTCATGAAAGGAAGGGTTCTAATAAAAAATACGTTTTCTAATACAGAAAAATGTGTATGGACAAGCAAGTGTATATCTTCTTTATATATATAATAATAAAGTAATATATATATATACATTCTTTGAAGCAAACATTGTTCATACAATTCTTAACTAAGCTAATAAAGAGGACTAAACCTTTGATCGAAATATTCATCGATAAATTGTATTTTTCTATGTTGTACGTATTTTTATTTGTTTCTTAAGAAGTATATATATATATACTTCTACATTGTGACTTCATTGACTACATTGTGACTATGTTTTACATACTATACAAATTCTGAATGATTGTGTGCTACCTATCTTCCTAATTCGATAAAGGTGTACGTCACATCGCATCGTATGAAATAATAAATTTAATGGTCAACCTTTTTCCGGTTGTTCGGACTATGATGCACCGTAACCGAATCCGCAATCGTTACCAAATACAGATATCAAATCAACGCATACGTGACTCAGCGTGGCGAAGCGTGCACGCACCGTTTGTGATCGCCTCGGTACAGATTAAACGAACTTTTGCCCGGTGTGTACTACGCTACCATTAATCTCCAGGGTCCGACCATGAGGAAGAACGGCGCGCCGCCAAGTAGAACGGACCGTTCCCGATAATTTGTTAATCGTCACTTAATTACCCCGTCGATCGGTTTAACGATTCGCGCGTGCGCCACAAAGCGTGGCCAGGGACCTTTGAAACGAAATCACCGTGGCCGGCTTGCTAATTACGAAATCGCTCCGCATTCACCTCTTTATCTGGCTCTCTCCTTCCTCTTGGATAGCGCGACTCCTCTTGCTCTGTTCCCGCCATTTTCATCCAGCCTGTTCTTCCGCACTGATTTCTTTCGCGAACGGAGGCTACACGACAATTATTCGATAACCATGAAGAGGGACGATTAAAGAGGTCCCAAGAAAGGTTAAGTTGGAGAGTGAGATTTAGCAGAGCGTTTGTAAAGCTAGGTATCATAGAGGCAATTTCTTCCCGGGGCAACCGAAAACACATGTGCTCAAACCATTGGCGAACGTTGGCGAACGTTAGCGTGCGCGAGATGCAAGTTCGTATACTTTACTTCTTTGAGCAAACTTCTTTGTCCCTTTCGGTATTAATACTCACATCTGACGACCTGTATAGATCAAGAAGTCAAGACAATCGAAGGAACATGTGTTTAAATGTCGCCCATCATAAAATCAAAGCACATGTGGCTTGCGTCACACACGTCGCTTGAAACTAACTTTATAAATTCCAAAACAAAGAAAGATGAACTCACCATCAGTTTCATACCTCGCAGCTGATACTTGCGATAAGTCAGACTAATATACACTCAGAAAAAAAGATATTGTCCACTGCGCGCCAGCCACGAAGGGGTTAACAGGGCGTTTAAAGCGTCGTGCTCGAAGCCACAGGACGGAATCAATTTGCTAAATGGATAGACGAGAGGGTGCGTTGGCCAGAAGGACGATAACAGCGCGAGGAATGAGTCAAAAAACGATGGCACTAGAGAGGCGGAGGACGGGCGAGAGGCGCGAAGAAACGCAAAATAGGCACGGCACGGACGAAACGAAGGGGCGACACGTGGCCGCACCCTGATTTCAGGCATGCGACGATTCGTGCAGAGGAGGGAACCCGACTGCGAAGTTTCTGACTCCTCTGACCACGCGAACACGTGAAAAGTTGCGGCTATGTGGTTAACAATGATTCCTGGGTCGCGCTAAGTTTCTTGAGCTGCGTTTTATCACCAAGAAGATATAGGACAGCCAGGACATTCGATGGCAATTTGTGTCTCATAAAGTGAAGTACCGACCTCGTGAAACATCAGTAATTCTACAGGATATTAGGTTTAAGTATGGTGACACTGGGTACTATATTCAGTCGAAGGTTAAGGTTGTAGACGTGGGACACTCTGCTTTATTTGTGTCTATGTAAAACCTACGATTCTGTAAACAAATTGCGATGATATGTTTTATTCATTTTCGTGGCTTGATGTAAAAGAAGATGGAACTTGAAATATTATAAAAACATAATAATAGATAGAGCTAAAAAATTATTTATTTCCAATCTTGACTAGATCTAAAACGTAATTAAAAACGAAACGAAATTATACTACTTTCACCTAGTATATCCATCTCTAATTCTAGACACAGTAGCGACCATTATAAATTCCGTGAATCTAAATACTCACCTTAAGATCGTCATCAAAGTATCAGGTTGTCCCAAAAGTTTCTTTCGCTTTATTAATAAGTAATACATGCACAATATTTTATGTTTTATGTTACATTACTGAATTGTGCACGATTCATTTGGCTCCATTACTGTTACAACATGAATATCTATGAAATTAGATTGCCTATTTATATAAACACGACCACATCAAATAATTGAGTGGAACTCACGAAAGAAACTTTCGGAACAACCTAATATATGTGAAATTATTTCACAAATTAAGAACACATAAAATGTGTCAACTTATTACCTCCTTTTACTCTTCCCTCTTGCATTTTATCACTGACAACAGTTTGTTTCGCAACACTTTCTAAAACTACGGAACGTAAAATTAAAATGCGTACGAATCGTAAGTACATTCTTACTTCTACGAACTTTACGACGGTTTCGATGATTTCATGTTGTCCCACAAAATCAACGTATATCCGTCTGCATCGCGTCATGCCTACATACGTTGGAAACATCAATATTGGAATCATGGAAGGAGAATCAACAGAAGATCGGAATAGTCAGGCGTTAGCGTGAGTTAGCATCAGAGTTAGAGCGAGTGTTAGCTTCGGACAGGCTTCTGGATTTGGGTTGTCGTATCCAAACAACCGTGTAACCAGTTTCTTTCCACTTTGCGTAGCTTTCTCGCCTGGGTACACCTACCGATCGGCTCTGCTCGTTTGTTCACAATTAGAGCGACTCCGTGTGCACCGTGTGTATCCATTTACGCGCAAAAACACACGGAACATGCGCGCACACCGTGCGTGTATACCTGTCACGCGGGAAACCGCTGGGATTAGGCGTAACCGCCTCGAGTGTCTACCGGGTGGTCCACGGGACAGCCTCGTAAAGCGAAACGTCAGGCCCTCGATCTTCCTGGACAATCGATCATTTTAGGTTGCATCGCGCGCGATGTGATTGTCTGTGACGTAATTCATCGCCCGTGGAACGACTTACAGCGCTTGTAACGCGGACAATTTCTCTCGTGGCTGAAACGGATTCCCTTTTTCTCGAGAGGACGTGATTTAATTAATGATAATTTGTAGTTCGCGGAACGTCGCTTTGCGTCCTCGCTAGGGTTGTTATTTGCGAGTGGCGGGCTCATTAAGAACAAATGAAGCAGATGTTGTCATTTTGTGTGTCGAAAAGCGCATTTACTCATAGAAACGTCTAATCAATGTACCTAATACTTCAATTTTAAAGGTAGTACATGGTAACTGTTATCGTTGTTTGATAATATAGATACTGAAATTTTGAATTAGAAAGTAGAGTAATAAGTAATCATCTACTGAATTGTGACATGAGAATAGTATTGGGTTGTCTGGAAAGTTCACATCGATTTTTGGTAGGTGGTACGAGTCAAAATATATCGGAATGGTTGAAAACAAATAACATATACATCCCTTAAAAGGTGGAAAGGTTGGGGAACAAAATGGTACCTATGTAATTCAATAAATATATATCAAAATTTAAATGTACTTTTGAGTTTTTCTTAAAAATTGGCACGAACTTTCTAGACAACCCAATACTTTATTACACTGAGTATCATCAACATCTGCAGTCATCGAGTATATATATATACTATACATAGTTACGTTATAACTATAAAAATATGATTAATAAAAATAAATTGTAACTACAATTACAAGTCCTTCTCTGTATATTAATAAAATACATTCTAAAACTGTTATTTATACAATATACAAATAAAATATTTTTACTCGTCTCATTATTCGTAGAATAAATTTTATTATTTAGCACAAACTACGCATACTATAAAATAAATAAACTAAAACTTGCAAATCAAATCGCCTAACTGGTAGAATGCGTTACCAATTCAACCTGTCGCTGATGCCAATCAGTCGACAAAAATATTCTCACAAGACGCGCACCGTCCTGTCCACTCGTTGATGTCTCTTGGTGCGCTCATCTCCAGAAGATTCTTTTTCTCGCTGTCACTGTCGTACGAACCACCGATCCGATTTCTCGATAAAACTTTCGATGTTCTCGTTAAACAAACATGACGCGCGCATTAGCATTTTTATTATGCCCCGCGGCCTCCATTCGGGAAATATTGGTCATCCCGCGAGGTGCATCCTGTTATCCTTGAGTAAACTTTATCATTCAAGGAAACACCGAGCAACGAGAACGCTTGGAAAAGAGCGTAATGACTCGTGTCTAGTGAAAAATCAACAAATTAACCGTTTAACCATATCCCGTGATTTCAATGAACGGTTTACGGTGTGGGCAAACTCTTAAATCGCCGTTTTTATGGGGCGAGGTGGAATTCCTTATTGGCGCACGGCCCGCAACTATACCATCAACTGCTTACAAATTAACTTGTAAATTGTCAGCCGCTCGATAAAGAGCTTCATGAACTCCAAGTCGCGCTCAACTGGTCGCTTGAGACCTACAACTTTTGTAAAACTTGTTATTTGGGGGAAAACAAGTCACTATGCTTGATTTCAAGGAGTCCTTTCCTAGCTAGCTTGCTCGGATATGACAAAATTCATCGCTGAAACCCGATGATTACCTCACCAAAATAATGTTTAAAGTATATTGCACAGTTTCACCAAGGTATGTAGGTTTAAATAAATATTAATAAATATTATTTATATATTTCAACAGAATCCCCGATAAGAACACGAGTTCCCCCGGTTAAGGAGAAGTCTGGTCCAGCTAAGGTTTTCTTCCTATGCATATAATTTTAAGACATAATTTACTTTTGTTCTTGAAACTTTTTTTACATATAAGGGTACGCTCAAAGAAGAAAATTTGATATTAAAGATTTAATTTGAGTATATACATATATGTATAGATAAAATAGTAGCAAGTGAAGGATTCGGTCAAACCTGCGAAATATCTGGAGTGCTTGGAAAACTTCAGAAACATAAAATAAAAAAGAACGTTCTATATTGTATAATAATAATTCATGAAGAGTCGAGGTATATAAACTTAATTATCTTAAATTTAAACCTTAAATCAAATGAATCGGATAAAAATTCGATGAGCTATGCCTTTCGCAAATTTAAAAAACGTGGTTTTGAGAAGCCAACATTTTTCTATTCCTACGGTTGTGTAAAAGAAATCTGGGATTCCAGGAACATGCAGTAGACCTTTGCGAAAACATTCTCCACATGGATATGAAGATTTTTAACCAAAAAGAAGTCGATATTTCAAACCTACTAGACTAGACTTCGTCCTTAATAAATTTCCAGACGTCGTTATGACGACGACACATGCTGTTACCTTTAATCAGATAATCTCATAAATTTTGTAAGAGGTTTAAGACAGATGTTTACAAGACTCTTGCCCCGAAGAATCTCGTCTCAATATCAAACTTTATTACCCGCAGGAAGGATGATTTCGCGGATACTAATCTACGTCGGTGCAGCCGCTGGCGCAATCTGACAATCGTATCTCACTCATGGTTTCATTAAGTAAAGGGAGGTCGACGAAAAGAATTCTTATTGGCCACGCATTTCTGCGCTAGGCTCCGCACAATTAAACGGAACTTCGTCGAAACGACCGCGGCATTCAGCACAATGCAAAGTCTAACCATCAATTATGAAATAACGATAACGAACGGCCCGTATAAATTGTACTCGTTAAGAGTCGCGGCAGCAACGGGAAAGTAAATACCGTGCGTGCAACAATAATTCGCGCCTGGTCGTGCTGCTATAAACTATAAACGCTTTATTGAACGCCATGATCGACTTTGACATTAGCTCAGCATTATAGCGGGTGCCCCGAGGCTAACGGTGGCCTTTGCTCTATCCTGTTCGCCTGTATTTCAGGAAATGGCGCTCCATTGGCGCGGATCCAATGATACTTTTGTTAAATCGATGACATTTTCGATTCGAGCTATTTTTGCTGGGGAACGCAATTTCATTTTGAAATTGGAGTCTTGCTATGTTTTGTGAGTGGTAGGTGGTGTTTAGAGCAGAGTTTTGCATCGTTTGGAATTTGCAGAATCAGCGTAAAATTATAATTGCTGATTAGAAAAATTGCAAATTTAACCGAGATTAATTTTTTTTGTTCAGTCCATCCAAGTTTATTTCACTGTTTTCTATTATATAATATTCGGTCTACCACTTACAGAACATCCTGGCTCGGTGAGACTTTGTTACTAATCATTACAAAACATGTTTCCATACTTTTTCCTTTTTTAAATTTAATACTTTTATTACTCTACTTTCACCTACAGCAATGTTACACTCCCTTACGTATACCAGTATCCTTTAAGTCGCAATGAATCTACAAGGAGCTCAGGTACCTCGGGATTGCCAAACTCGTATGAAACATTTAGATTGCCACTCCTCAAACAACGTAACGTAAATGCCATTTGCTAACCCAGACAACTTCATAAAATTCAGCAAATGAACAACCAATGAAATCATTAGCAAACGTACGACACCGTCAATCGTGGAACCCTCTAAAGCAACGAAAGAATTAATAAGAGTTAACAAGAGGTCGTACGACGGTCCCGCGCGTGCATAACCAACGAAACGCGAATTAGCGTTGCCCCGCGTAACACCCTCGCGGACATTATCGTCTCCTTGCCTCGTAGGCTTGTTTATGGCCGCGGCGAATGCCGGTACCCATTCCGCGTGGCTAATGGGCATCCTATTAGTCGCCGGTGAACTCGGTCGAGTCGCGAGACTAGAAAAGTGTAGCGGGCCTCTAATGCGCCTCAGCTCTAATAGAATAATTCCCTGCCGCATTAGTCAGTCCGCGACTCTAATCATGATTGCAGAATGCATACGGTTATCAGGTGGAGGGGGCCGAAGGGAGGGTGAGAAAGTGGACCGACCAGCCAAAGGGGACAGTGACGGAGAGAGAGCGCGCGTTGCGACGCGGTATGATAATAATTGAATTAAGTGAACGTCGCTTAATGACACTCGTTACATTACCGATGGCTGGGTCGCAAGAAAGCACTAACGCAATCGCGATCTCATGTGTAATACGCCGGCGAGATGATGCATTTTACATTAGCGACTTCGCCGCTTCAGGTTGAATTATAATACTGTGTAAGGAATGCTTCGAGGATTGGATTGCGTTTGAGGATTGTGTCGAGCTCTCGGAGCGATACCTGTTAAATGCGCGTTGAAAGAATATGAGATGATAGTCATTCGCTGGGGAAGATCGGGAATGATAGTCTCGCTGCAAGATGAATCTAGAAATGGAGAAGTTTGGTGGAAATTGGTTACTTTGACACTGGTGGCAATGAAAGCTTTTCACTAAAATTTTAAAAAGGAAAATTGTCTTAATTATGAGACCAACTGGGAGACATACTTTTCAAGATGCAGGAGGTTTCACTCCGATTGATCGAGCCATCTCGGCGTAATCAGCGAACATACATTGAAAAATAATAGACATGTCGAGTTGCGTAACTTGCTCCTTTTCGAAGTCGGTTAAAAATAGAGTAACCTTCTACTGAATATTCATATAAGAATAATATTCTGTTACATCAAACGTGATCAATGTATATCTCAAGCCATTAAGTATGTATACGCATACATAGTTAGATTATAACTATAGGAATATAATATATAAAATATTGGGTTGGCCAGAATGTTCGTGTCAATTTTAAAAAAAATTCAAAGGCATATTCGAATTTTGGTATATGTTTATTGAATTACACAGGTACCATCTTGTTCCACAACCTTTCCACCCTTTTAAGGGGTGCATGCAATCGACAATCGACATGGACTTTCCAAAATGCATGCGAAAATCGATATAGACTTTCCAGACAACCCAATACATTTAAACACAATACATTTAATACAATAATAAATAAAATATTTTAACTCGTCTCATTATTTACAAATGCTACGATGGTCAATGTGATGTGTATGAAGTGTATACATATACGAAAAACTTTAGAGGTATCATAGATTAACGACACAAAATCTGTTACATTTTGTGAACAAAGTCAAATAGGACATTGTTTAGATGAATTTTTGTCATTGTACCCAGATAGGAAATTAATTTCTGAGATTGTACAGAGAAGGAGCCATACAATGTTATAACACGCATGGCCAAGAAATTATTAGGGTCACTGTACGTGACACATTATTCAGAACATTCAGTTGGCTCGACACATTTCATTTATACATATACGTATGTAACATTTAAATAGTTTTCCAAACTATTTAATTAATTGTATAATATACAAGAAAAGTCCATCCTATTCTCCAAACATCTATAACTTCAACAATTTCCCAAGTTTATAATACCGTTCAGAATACATTCAATTATCATTGTATTATTTAAAATGTCTTACTTCCAGTAAAATTTGTAATATCGCTCCAAAAAGCATTTGCGAGGGTGATCGTTGTTCCTGGCGGAGGATCTCGAGGAGGTTAAGAACCACTGGTCTAATGGCTAGAATAACGCAACATAATTGGCCGTTTCGCGGGAGCATTATGTGGAAAAACACACGTTTGCAACGAAGCGAGATCACGCGAATGACACACGCTCACGTGCACCGATTCAGGTACGCTCGGCGAAGCGGAGGCCGAGCGTCATCGGGCGAATGGCTCCGAGGATGCGGAAAGTGCGTTGTTGAGGAGTGAAACGGCGAGGAAAAAACAACGAACGGACACGGGGGAACGGAGGGAAACGGTGATAATTGAAAAGTCTGGTATACACGTGACGCGCCGTTTAAAACTACGGAGAACTTCGCTTAGAGACTCACGTTTAAGCAAATGGACGTTTAAAGCAGGTAATTAAGGGACGCGGCGAGACGTCGCAGAGAGAGTGTTATCTTTTTATTCCTTTCCACGTCGGCAAGTTGATTTCCACTGCGTGAATGTTCCAGTGAGAATGGTCTTTTATAACAATATTTGTTGCACTTTATTAGATTTACTTAATATGTATAAAACTAGGCATTTTCGCTCTTTATGGGCCTACATTAATACGATAAGGAGCTACGTGCCTCGAGTATCAAGTTTTATTTAAGTATTATTACGTATTATTAAGTATTATTTACTTCAACTCAAATTATGTAAAAATTTATCGACTTCATATTTTAAAACTACTTGCTTCAAAGCTATTCGATCACTTTAACATTTGTCAAAATCAAGAACATTAAATAACAGTTTGATCCATTACATATTAAGAATAAATGAACACGAAACTCTAATTCTACTTAAATGATCTATTAACTTTCGAATTAAAATACTGAGAATCTCCCCGAAGATGTCTTCCTTGGTCGTACATTTATTCCGTCTTTCCTAACAACTCAAACCAATCCGTGTACTCAACAATTCCTCGCAATTGTGTAAATTTGAAGAACTCATACAGGGTGACAAAGGTGTCACAAGAAGCCACGTTTCCCCGGAACTCATTTCCGTGCAAACAATGTTACTCTGTTTCTTATCTCCAACAAAATATTTGCTGAATAACGTAAAGTCTTTCTCAACCCATCGCGGCTTAACGCTTGTCTGCGAAGCATGCTTCGCCTTTAATAACAGACACTTCTACAGTTTTTCGAAAACACGCCCAAGTCAGGAGACTCCGTCAATCCATTACGAACCCGCCTTTAAACGAAGCTGGAGGAGCAACAAAACCCAAATTGCGCGGAACAGACCGAGTCTCCGCGAGGGAACGTCAAAAAACTAATTCTACGACTAGATTAATCTTCCCTGTAATTCCTACTGAATAGTCTACGATGGACAAAACAACCGGTCGAGTTTAATAACTCAATTTACACCTAGCGTAGACGCTATGGTCCCTAGGGCTCGGGTGAGTAACAAGAAACGCTTAGGAAAAGAAGTCACAGGGCTGAAAATGCTACGAGCGGTTAGTGCCGCTTCCCGAAATCGAAAAGAGAAGGAAACGCGCGATGCCAAGAAAATTACGGTAATCACGGTGGCGGATGCGCGAAATACCTAGAAACTCGTCGGTCGAGCAAGAAGAAACTTCATGGGAAGAGCGGAATGATGGACACGAAGATGGATACGGAGGGAAGAAAAGTTTGGCCTCGGGCCGCGCAGATGCTCGAATCCTTGGGAAAGGGAAATCTAGGAAGGATGCGTTTCACTCTTTGAAAAATGGTAGCTAGTGACATCATTTAGAGGGATGGAGACCTTTTACAATTCCAAAAAATCGTTCTTCCTATTGTAAGAGGTTGTCACTGGGAAAATTCAGGATTTTTTTTCAAGATTTCAACACATATTTCAATCTAAAACAAGGCTAATTTTATGATATAGACATTGAACTTTATATACAACTTTTATTAACACATTCGCGACCGCTGACGTGGATTCATTTCACTTTCAATTCCTGGTTATGAAAGAATTACGAAAACCATTTTATACGCTACATGTTTACAACATTGATTTTTAAAAACATATTTTTTAATTTTTATCTTGGCTCTAACGATACAAATTTGCGATGTCCAGCTTCAGAGTTTTATTATTTTCGTCAGTACTCGGCATTGAAACTTAAAATATCTGCCAGTCGCGAATACATATGTTAAGATACATTTAAAAATGACCAAGATACAGCAAATATTCAAGAACGTTTATTTTATTCAATTTTATCACAATTACAATGATTTTATTTTTAACAAATTTCTGCATTTATACAACCAATTTTGAAGTCGTCTAACACAGTAATGTGTTTTCTAAAGAGGATTCCTTTAAAGAAGCTCAGGTCCACCAACACGCTACATAGTACTTCATAAACAGTTATGAAATAACCTGAAAATAAAAATGTTACTATTATCGGCTAGAATAATTAGAAAACTGTTCATCGTTTGATGAAATACCTGAAACAAAAGAGAAAAAAATGCAAAAGAAATTAATTAGAAATCAATACACCCAACAAAATCGTAGATATTCGAGCAAGAAGAATGTAGGGAGGCATGAAAGTTCGTGACATATGTATTAGGAGGTTGCATTGAAAGCCGCTGTTTATGTATACGTGGATTTTACTGCGAATAGTGTAGACAGTGAGAGTCGTCGTATCTTATACGTTGTTAAAACCACATGAAACAGTCACTGCCGAACGTTGTTGCCAACAATTGAAGCGTTTACACGATAATTTGATAGAAAAACGACCATCAATTGCATCAAATCGCCGAAAAGTGATCCTTCTCCACGACAATGCTCGGCCTTATGTTGCTAGAACTGTAAAAAAGAAACACCGATGGAGTTTGAATGGGAGATTCTCTCTCACCCAGCCTACTCTCCAGACCTGGCCCAAAGTGATCATCATCTGTTCAGATCGATGCACCATGGTCTGGAAGACACACATTTCCATAATTACGAAGAAGTTGAAAATTGGGTTGCTGAATGCATAAGCTCGAAAGATAAACCGTTCTTTCGTCGTGTAATTCAACTTTTGCCAGAAAAGTGGGAACAAGTAGTAGCTTTTGAGGGCAAATATTTCGATCGATACGTTCATATACTTTATTATTGAAATAAATGCTCAAAAAACACGAAAAAACAGCGGGTTTCAATGCAACTTCCTAATAGTATGAAACTGAAAATATTCAATTCGAAGTCGTCTTCCACACGATGTCTTCATTCGACAATACGGCTAAATAAAAAAGAAACATAATCCAAAGAAATTAGTAAGTCTATCCAGCCAATTTTGAAGTCGTCTAACAGAATAATGTATCTTCTAAAGAGGCTCCCTTTAAAGACGCTCAGGTCCACCGATACGCTGCATAGTAGCTTAACTACATACTTCATAAACAGTCGTCCATTCAACCACTATCTATCCTGCATTGGCCATCAGTGAACCATCTGTGGGCCATGCACTGAAACGTTCATCACTTTTGCATGGTGGAATTTATGCTGTCCGTCAGAGTTTCATCCGGCGATTCCTTTGAAGGATATCTTGACGCACGGTTGCCCAATACCGATACATGTCATAAATTCAGTCTACGGGCTCGCAGCCGCATTGAACAGACAATTTACCCTTTGATACTTGTGGTTTTCCTTCCATCGTGCCACGAATGTACGATAGTTTATCTGAGAGAAATTGCTGTGGTAAGTAGTAGCTGAACGGTACGAGAACAGCGCGGAGGAGCAGTGCACGAAAGGCGAGAGAAATCAGACGCGACGATTTGCGTTCTGTGCTAACAATATTCATAACAGAATGGACGCAGCGTTGAGAAGATTACGGTAATCACGTGGATGCGCGAGATACCTGGAAGCGCGTCGGTCGAGTAAGAAGAAGAAACTGGACTGGAAGCGAAGCGAGGGGGACACCGAGGAGGTCAGAAATGGAGTTCGATACGAGGCTCTAGGAGGGAAGAAAAGTTCGTCCTTGGAACGAGGTGAGCCGTGCCAGAAGACGTGGATGCTCCGAATGGGTTGGCAGAGGCCCGAGGGAACGCAGAAATCATAGGAATTAGCGTGTCGCTGCCATGCGAGTGGGTAATCTCGTGGTAATAGCGAACATTTTCTTCGCCTGTAAACGATGTCGTGATATCGTAAACGTAAACAGAGCAACGGCAGCGGAGCCGTGAGTCTTCCGTTTGCTCGTTAGGCCTATAACGTGTGCCTATAAGGCCCCCTGCATTTAAATGCTGTTAATGAAGTTTTCCAGCGGGCTTACCAGCGGTAGCTTTCAGTCACCTGAGTGTTTAGGCGGGACATCGTACTTGCGAGCATAGTAGAGGATTCATAGATTACCTTTCCATACGGATCTTCAATTTCTTGTGTATTTGAAATTAGAGAAGAGAGACACTGAATAAGTGAGCGAGGAACACTAAACAATATTTATTATTGACAATTATAATTACGTATAAAGGCGACAAGGTGGGCCGTAAAATTGCTGCAATAATGAAATGAAAAAGGAAAACAAAAAGTTAAAATCGTTGTGTTTCAAATGTTTGCAGCATCTTTTATTTTTTGAACGTATAGATTATAATCTTTTATGAATTTACATAAGTGAGAACACGCTTTACTGTTTGATTTACGAAGTAAGAGTCTTGTATTCATTGAAAGTTGGAATAAGAACAAATAAGAACACGTACTTTGTATTAACCCCCAGTTTCATAGAAGCTTAGTTTAAAATAAAAATTAACATCGTTGGACTTTCTAGAGCAATGTTTGTTCTAATTATCAGATTTAATTAACATGTACAAAACTCAATTTCTCCAGGTATTTTAAAGCCTCATCAAGGTTCTATACAAATTATAAAAAATATAATGGAAGTAAAATTATGTCAATTGTCTTCTCACTATTTAACAAATTTAAAAGAATTTGAAGCAATAAACCTTTTGTGCGTTACCAATATTTGTTCCTTAGAGGCATTACACCTTAAGAAAATGTCTAATGTGATTTGATCTAAACACCTTTCTTCCGCTTATAAGTACATTCTAAAATATCCGTAATTTGAACCACTATTACCCTGCAACTCTTGACATTTTCCTCGCAAGAAATCTTTCTTGGACATCCAATAACATTTACCTCCAACATTTGAAAAGCTCCGAGCAGGTTTACTTGTTAGTATTTTTCTTCGAAATGTTTTCAAACAGCGTTAATTATTCGCGTAAACAACGCACGCCGGCGCATTCAAGTTTCTGAAAGACGTGTACGACTTGATACTCCGCACAAACAATTACCATGCAAATCACATACAATTTGTACATTCAAACGATAATTAACGCCGCGATGTCTGGACTCGCTTACGCGCGTATCCGTCGTTCCGTGTCCAGCATTAGATTAATCTGAATTAGTCAGAGATCATTTTTGCGCGACAGAAATTGAGACATTAAAAGTATAAATTGGAAACCGCCGGTACACGACGCCACCATGTTTCGTAAATTACATCGTATTATCGGTCTTGACTAATCAAGTAAGCTGTACCACCTGTCTGATGCGAACGGATTCGACCGTCCGCGGTTAATAATATATTTTAACGTAACATTAACATTTTCCCTCGACTTATCGATCACGGTGGACTGTAATTTAATCTGTTTTTGTCCCTAAGCGATTAACCACCGCGGGCCGTTTTAAAATTAAACGTTTATACGCTGCTGCTTTAATCGGTTCGCGATAAACAGCGTGAAGGTGATCTGAAATATCTTTTCTTTTCATTTTGTAGAGATTTTGATTTCTTATTCAGAGGGAAGGGAATTCTTTATCTATATGTTTTTTAATATTTTTCGTAATTTAAGAAGTGTAGACAGAATAATGACGTGGTAGCCTATGCATCTATATTAAAATGATGCAATATCGATGCACAATTATTAGGTTTCAGCAATAAACATTTGTGCAACGTTTCATCAAAATTAACAATCTAAGTTTGCAATCTTTCCTTAACAGTTTAAATTATATATAGCAAAACAGTCAAAGTTTTAAGTAAATTTATTAATAATGAAATATATGGTTTTATGAAAAAACTGTAAAATATATATAGTCTTCTAATCCGAGCAATGAATTGGTCAATCATTTTTATTAGGTGGCCGCAATTCACGCGCATTGTATTTTACGAACATAACTGGCAACGAATATGTGGTTTTATTGGCAGACATAATCGAATTTATTCTCAGAGTGTCACAAGTACATATTTTGACCATGTTATGGGGATTTCGTTCCACTGAGCGGTACGAGGAATTTCAGATATGACGCTGGCACGCTGTTTGTATTGCGGTGACTGAGCTGGGGTATTCGTGAACACGGTTTTCGGAGACGAGAGGTTGGCCGAGAGATGGTAAACAAATCGCTCTGCCGAAAATACAGAATCGGGTATTTCGGAGCATGTTGGATCCACACGTTGGGAAGATTGCTTTCGGCTTCTCGCCTTCGCACCCGAGTCAACTTGCGAATGTTGCGAAACCGAATACCAAGAATGCAAGCGACTAGTTATTTGCTAATTATCATTGTTCACATTGTTACCGTCTATTTTGTTACCGAGGGACTGTTCACTACTGTGCACTGTTTTACAACCGTTTCGTATGTTTAATAACAAATTGCCGATTTCTCTTTTCCTCGTTTTCTTTCATTTGTATCCTCATGTTGCACCTTGATAATGTGTTGGCTCGCACTTTGATAGTTTCTATGTTCAATTGATTTTAAGGTTTATCAGAGTCATTAACCTTTAATATAATAAATACGTGAATGTAGGTTTCAGTTATTCGATATAATTAAAAATAATTTACTTTTCGAAATCATATGTCTTTTAGCCATATCTACAGGAACAAGGATTTAACCTTCCTCCTTATCTTTAAAAAGATGTCAATACCGACTAAATGTTTACCATGTCATAAATGTATTTTTAATATCAACTTCCTCAATACCTGAAACTGATTGAAATTTAATCAATGTATACAGTATATACAGTACAATAAATCTACAATGTTGCAAGAGACAAACCTGGGCCACCAACTAATTACACTTGCTTTAATCGTCATATTTTTACCTTGCCACCTAAAAACGTATTTATCACGTACGAATAGGGGTGTTACTAACTAGAAAAAGACTTTTTTTTAAAACAAAATTAATTTTTATTCATAACCTTTGGATGATTTCAGTCTCACTGAATTCAGTCTTCACAGTTGCAAAAACTTAATGATGAAACTAGTATGTCGGTCGACTTTGACCCGATCGTAGGAGAGGAGGGTTAATGTTTGTATTCCTGAAACATAGTATAAGTATGTACAAAGTGTTTTATCTCCATGAGAAAAATCTCTTTTAAATCAAGAGATGATTAGCTGTGAATCCTCTTCATCGTGTTATTTAATAATATAATGGCTACAATTCAAAGACATTGCAAGACGTAATATTGTTTAAATTCAACCCAGCAAAACTCACCCCCGAAAAGTTATGACGCCATTTTATGGTACACCCTATACTCCATGCCTTCATATCCCGCGGCCATAGCCGCGCCAATACTTTGTTTCCCAAGAAGTTGTCTACGCGCCGGGTAACTTCGTGGACGTTCAGAACTGGACACCTGTGTGCGTACGAATATACACGTTTCAGATTCAGCCGGAGCCTGCTTCGAGCCGCGGAAAGAGCCAGACGAGGCGCAGATACGTATGAGAAAACTTGAGGTATTAAAGTTGGAGAACTTGCCAGCCGACGTATCCAGCTTTTACTCGGCCTTTTCCCGCACCTTTCTATGCCCGCACTCCCTGTCGCCAGTTTTGCTTCTGCGTTCTCGCGTCTCGTACCTCCTGCAGGATATTGCGATAAAAGAATTACTCATTTTTCACCCCTCGCATGGGAACGTCTCGCTGGACGAGTGTAAAAGAAAACTCGCGATATTAAAATGAATCCCGAGGCTGTATCTTCCGCGCGACAGACGCTCGAATCCTCGGGAAAGGAAAAGCCTCCGAGAATACGTTCCCGCCCGAAGGAAACTGCAGTCAGATTTTGCTTGAAGAGGTGTACCGGTCTGGCACTGCTCGAAAATTATTTATACGTATTCTTGTGGCTTGGTGTTTCAAAAATAGAAGGGGCTTCCGAGGAGTTTTGTTGGAATTTGTGTGAATAACTGATCTGTTGATGCTTTAATTCAGGGGTGATAAGTCCAGTTTGTATTTCGGGGAGGGAGATTTCGGGTTACTTGTAACGTGATGTTAGAGGAGAGCAGAATGAGTGAGCAGAGTTGAGTGATAATTGATTACTCATTGGCTTTAACCCTTTGCACTCGAGGTCTTTCTTTCAGGTATCTACCAGCAACTCGAGATGTTTCTTAGCATTCTATTGCCATGAATTCCAAGCTATCTAGATTTGAGAATAAGGTCACCTTTACCTCGCCGACAACCATTTTATCGACACTTCGAGCTCCAAAGAAATTAAACCTAAAGAAACATTAGGTACTGTAAGATTTGCTGCGTGAAACCTAATGGTGACTGAGAGTCACCTCTCAAGTGCAAAGGGTTAATCATAGTCTCTTTCAGGATTGATCTTTTCGTATATTCGTATTTATAAGTATACTATTCTCTTTTAGAGCAAATCAATCGTTCTCTTAAAATTTATACATCGATTTTAATACTTGGACCGCAAAATTACCCTATCTGTTGAATTAAAATATGTATTTAAATCTTAAAAAAAACTGTAATCCTGCCAGTCACAACTGAGCACCACTCCTTAGCCTTTTGTTTTGATTTAGGATCATGTTGGTAGACTCAAGTCTCATTCATAGTGATGAAACGACGCATAAAATCCTTTTTATCCTTTCTAAAGCGCTCCAAATGTTGCTGAGAAAGTCACATTCGAATGTGTTTTGTTCCATTGTTAGCGAATGCCGCACCCAATGGACACACAGCTTTCTAAAACCCAAAATTTCAGTCAAAATATTGCTCACACTGCCTAATGAGATACTTAGGGCTTGTACTAAATCTCTCTAGGTTAATCGACGATCTTCCAAAACCATATCATGTACCTTTGCTACGATTTCTGGTGTTGATGCTCTTTTTGGACGTCCTTGACGTGGGTCGTCTTCAGATAAAAGACTTGTACGACCACGTTTAAATTCAGCAACCCATCTGTCTACTGTTCTAACAATGAAATCAACGGTTAAGGTCTATTTACACATATCCGTAACGTGTCAGTTCCGTATCCGTACCGTATCAAGAACGTCACGGAGCGGTGTCGGACGTGTGTGAACATGCTCATTCAAAAACAACAGAAGAATATTTAAAATCACTGACGCTGATGGAACATTACGGAACTGACACGTTACGGATATGTGTAAATAGAGCTTTCAAGGTATTTCTTAAATCGCAAAGCCAAAACGATTAGCTTTTGGTGAAAAAGTTATCAAAGAGTTTATGTTTAGGTCATAGCAGATGCTCTTGGAATCTTTCTACTGTCCTAATTAAAATTGAGGAGTTCTTATACACTTTTAACAATCGTTTATGAATTTGTTTTGGTGCCGCGCCTTCCAAAAATAAAAATTTGATCGCTGCATGATGTTTAATTTTTCCCATTGTAAAAAAATACTATAACATGCCAACATTTAACAGCTGCAAATATACGAATGAGTTACGACAAATTTGCATGGATCTTCACACGTTATCATCAAACAGTAGTGCCATCTTTAAAAAAATAACACGACGAACCTAATATATATCGAACGACGAATCTTATTGTGAAACCTATTAGTTTCCGTTGGAAATCTGTTCCTTGAGGATCAATTTCTCATAGTGACCAAGGCATACATCGAAAAGCTATCGTTCCTGGATCGAGTAAAGGCGAATCGTGAAACGCCATGGATCGAAGCACCGCGAGCAAAGGTGCGCGACGAGGCATGGAGGGATGCAAGCGAGAGAAGAGGAGCGGAAGGGAGTAAATGGAAAGAACCCAGGACCCGGCACCTCAAAAGACTATAAAAGGCTTAATCCTGGCGGCAGGAGTTATATACGCTTAGAAGGGGCGTAGATAGAATTGCGGTGGTTTATAGACGCCCTGCCCTCAGGTATATTGCAATGTGGTTAGCGTCCTCGTCCTCCGTGTCCTCCTCCTCCTCCGTCGCTCGCCTTGCCACGCTGCCGCTGGTCCTCTTCTCCTCCTTCGTGGGGTGCGCCGACAATGTGACATGCAATATGGTAATCACCGTGGAACGCTCCGGGGCCCTATGTGGATGCTGGACGTTGTGGCGCAACCTCTGAATAGACTTCCCGGGGCTCACGGGAAAGGAAGCACGACAGGCCAACGACATACGTCCCCCCCACCCCTCTATACACCGCCTCTCCCTCCGTCTGCGATCCGTGGCGCACGCGGCGCATGAATCACTTGGTCATTTTTTCAAGCCGGGCGAATTGCTTTCCTTCGATACAACCCTAGGAACCGTGACTCCGTGAACCAGACGTCGCCGACGGAGACGTTTTGGGCTTCCGTGGCGCAATCCGTCGCGGTCTGATGAGCGGATGATCGGTTGTATGGTTTCCGGCAATAGGTTTATTTGATTTGGCAGGTAGACCCACCCGGGGGAATTATACGGATGACTGTAACCACACAAGCTTCGTTTTGTGATGTCGTTTTCGCTAATCAAAAGTGTCGTGTCGCGATTGATTGGACTTGTTCGGGTGATTAGGCTTCTATTGGAAATGGGAAAATGGAGATACTAAATTTATTAATTAAAAGTTTTAATTTTATTAGTAAAATGTCACGCAGAAGCTGAGATCTTTTCTCTACGAGGAGCTGCTCAAGGCTGACTGACAAACGTTATGAGAAAAGTCTAGAAAGAATTTCTAGCAATGTACACTGCAGTTTTCACGCATCTGTTTAGACTCTGGGAAACTTTGAGCTTCAAAATTTGTACGTGCCCTTGAGTTATTCTTGAAAATTTCCACAAACTTTCTGGACAAACCAATATAGAAATATATCTACATATACAACCTGTATATACTATATTCCTGCATACATAGATGATATAGATTTCACCTACTCACACGAAGTTAAGCCTATGTGTAAAGTATCCGATTACTGCATACAAAATATCCTACTCTCTAGACAATATTTTAAAAACGAAGACAACTACCCGAGATCGAAAACTCGTGCATGGAAATGCAACAACCTAAT
This sequence comes from Hylaeus anthracinus, assembly GCF_026225885.1. Taxonomy (NCBI): domain Eukaryota; kingdom Metazoa; phylum Arthropoda; class Insecta; order Hymenoptera; family Colletidae; genus Hylaeus; species Hylaeus anthracinus. The sequence continues at coordinate 3,867,009 of NW_026535289.1, read as the reverse complement.
ACAAAATACTATCAACGATAACAGTTCAAGCCAAGCCCACCTGTACACAACATGGAGTTTCCAGGTTTGCTGGAAGGAATCCCTTAATTAACCGTAACAGGTGTATTTAACAACTGACTTATTACCTCGCATTAAAATACAGCCGCGGTGGTATCTGGCGCTCCTACAGGCCAACTCCGACGAGTTCTCACTCGTTACCTCCTATTCTAAGCTCTCTATACTCGCTTAATTCTCTTAACACGTTCGCTACCACCGTTCGTATGGAAAACCGGTCCGCCACAGAACACGCTACATTTGCAGCAATTTTATCTAATGCTTTGGGTTGACCGAATGCTCCGAACAATGTGGCAAGCATATACGAGACCGGGCCATAGATCATGCCTCGTTTGTTTGTGCGGACATGAAATGAAAAATCATCGGTATTGTGCAACATGGCACTCTCGTAAGAAATCTGAGAGGTGTACTGAGTATTTCAGAAATAGGTGATCTAACGTCAGAGGTGTACGTAAGCTTGCTCACCCTGTAAAGAATCAAGGGTATGCGAATGCTTTGTTTTATTTAGAATATTTAAGTTTTATCTATTTAGAAGCAGATTAAATTCAAAAATTCAGGTTGTGTATATTGGATAAAATAAATTCTATATAATCTGTATAGATATAGTTATACAAGTGTATAAATATAACTATATAACTTTTACATAGGTATAGACATATAAGTATATAAATATATGTATGTAACCTTTATATATTCTATATACCTGCATACCTATATAACATAGATTTGAATTACTCACACAAAGGTAATCCTATTTGTAAAGTATCAGGTTACTACATACAAAATGTCCCACTCTATACAAAATATTGAAATCGAGAAACCAGATGAATTGCTTCGGTGATTCCTTTCGAAATTTGTTCAAGTCTCCAGACGATATGGTACAACGACCTCTTCTACCTCAAGTGGTATACTCCTCTTCCTCTAAAAATCGCAATATCATCGACGGATCATGCCAACGCTTGATCGAGACATCAAAAATGTCTTTGTTATTATTAAGAAAGATTAATCGTAAGATTTTCTCGCCACTTTTCGAGAAAATCGACAAAAATGCCCTAAACTTCTTGATCCAGCCTCATTATTCCAAGTACCAGCAGCGTATTTCTCTGCTTCTCCATCAAGACACCAACTCGAGCATAACACTTTCTCACTCATTAACTCTTTCAGACATAAATTATTTTTTTCTCGTACCAATGTAACTTAATTTTTAGGGTTAACTTGGGCTAAAATTAGTTTGGAAAAAATATTGTTGTTTTATGTTTGGCATAACGATAACTTTAAGGATTAACGAGTAACTTTAATATATAACAGGGTGTGTACAATACAAATGTCAACAAAGGTAATTAAATGTGTTTTTAGTTTCGGAACGTCAGCATTCAATGGCGTCTAGTTCCAATATGACAGCTTGACAGGCGATCAATCCGATCGCCTTCTTCTCGTTGTCTTCTTGTTTCGGTCGCGAGCACTAGCAGGCCTTGGATCCATCCAAAGGGTGCTCGCAACAATACAAAAGAAAAGACCTAATAGTGTAGTTTTCGAGGAGAACTAGTCTTTTATCATGTGCACAAATAAGGAGATTCGTCCTAATCGATAGTGTCGGTAATGTACGAGCTCTTAACTAAATTTTGTGTCCTCAATTGTGGACGTCAGGTCTGAAAGGGTTAACCAACTCAATTGAGAACAAAGGGTCCACCATTGCACCTACAATCCTCCGACCTACTGTTCGAGGAAGTAGGAGAAAAGTAGGATGCCTTAACACGAGTCCACCAGTATTATACGCAGAGACACGTTATACTTCATCGCAAGACCTAAATTCCTAGATTCTCGCGGTGTCGTCACCAATCCTGCGACTCCAGAAACGCAGTACGCTGGCAGCTACAAATGTTCTGTGATTCATACGCCACGTGTACCAGCGAACGTACACACGCGGCTGGCGTTGTTAGATCCTGTCGCGTGCTTGCTTTCCGCGGCTTTCCAGGAATGTCTTCCATTGTCGTGGCGTTTCTCCCAGATCCCGGATACGCGATTGTTTGTTTTACGAGCCGCACTCCCCAAGAAAAATTGCGGGTACACGGATTAAGAGACTTCCTTTCAATTTCCGCTATGCATACGATCCCGCTGTAAAAGGACAAATGATAGTCGCCCGATATCGCTGTCTTCCTTTGCGGTCGGCCTGTGCAAACTCAACACAAAGGCCAATTGCACGGTTAAGAGACTCTTCGGCTGATCAATGCGTCGCGTGCACTGCGACGCGTGGATCCACGTTGCAGTATATGGGAAATTTACATCGCGAGCATCTTCAGCCTTCATTCCAGAAAATGGAAGTTTCGTATTACACAATGGGACACGCAATGGCGCTGAAGGAAGCTCAAAATGACCTTTTGCGTATTCGTCTGATTTGCTTTTTGAAGACTTAGTTAAACGTGAGTTTTCCTCAAGGCCCGAAAGTGCAATCCTTGCATTCCAACAAGTAGCGAGGCCACCCTAGTCAACTGCAGTTTCAGTCTTTTTCGCATAATTTACGTTCTTATATTCTATACTTCAATTTTCTATACTTCAAGTTTCAGATTCAAAGCCCTCGCTACAGCTAAAAATAAAATGTGTCATCAACGTACCGTTTTTGCTAAATTTGCTGCACGATAAAAAATTAAAGAAATAATAAACCTTAACAAAAAACGAGAAAGAAGGTAGCTTTTTCCGCGTTAATGCCGTTGTGGCGCAGACATAAGTTGCAAAATTATGCGTGTAAATAACAAAGTGAATTGATACGCAATAAACCGATAAATAAGAATCCGATTCTTGTATCGCCGGCGATAAAACGTCCTCGCTGACGCATCTGCGTAATCGCGATAAAAATTCGAGTTGCACGTAGTCCGTTGACGCGCGGTTGTTTGCATTCGAGAAATATCGTGCCGGCGAATCATTCTACGGATCTTGCGCCATTGAGCAAAACGGTGGATTTGCCTCATCCAGACGGCACGACATTTAGATCGAAAGTCCATCGAGTGATCTCCTCTGGAAAGATTAATTCGACTCATTACCAATGAGTAATAACTATTATTATACGTGTTCGGTGCACCCGCTTGTTCACCCACGAATTCCTCGCAACGAACGTAATAGCACGGGCAACGTGGAGTTTTTGCGAAATCGATTGCTGGAAACTTTGCCTTTCACGAGAACACCGTGACAGATGATGTGATCGAGTGCATTCATGACTTATATAGGAAATATAAACAAGTTTACGACGACGATTCCGAAACCGTACACTTCTCGACGATGAATCTGCGTTTTGTAATATTCTTCGGACTTGTCGCAATCCATCGTAAAACGTTGGAAGGTATTAGGTGATCCACTCCGTTCGACTTCTTCTGAATCCTGGAAGAATGATTTGTTTCTGTGCATTACGTACTGTAGGAAGAAACAAATGATTATTATTGTGGACGTGGAATTACAGTACTTTATACCTTTCGATCATTTCCTGCCTTTAAATTTTCATATTGATAGGTTCGGTGGACAACCATAATATATGTAGGCGTCATAAAGGTTTACTATTTTGGATTCTTATTTTATTTGCGATATGAAACCCTTTATGAGTTTATTAATAATACATATACATTTATATAGGGTATACATAGTCGGTCCCATAAATATTCATACCTTTTATGTCTATCGAAGAAATTTGTTTAAATTAAATGGTAGGTTCATGTTTCCAAGTATATGTTTGTATAAATATACAGGGTGTCCCAGCCTAAGTGATACAGAGCTCTAACTCCAAAACTATCGGCCGAATGCAAAATTTCAAATATAGAAATTGCATGGTAAAATGAGGCTCATGTTTCAGCGCGAAGAAATTTTTGTTAACTTTGTTATTTAAGGGGTTAGTCGCAGTCAGGAAAATGGAAACGGACAGTTTTTTGTGTGTTTTTTTTTAAGGTATTAAATAATAATTTTTCTGAATGAAATGTAAATATATTACAAAGTATGTCTTAAAGAACTATAAAAGAATTTTTGTTTTAAAAAAAGGTTAATTCATTTCGTCATAACAGGCGATGGCGTGGGTGACCACTTGGTTTGCGATGAGCAAGATTTATTCAAACTGGTGCACCTGAAAACAAAACTAAAGGTAGATTTAGAAAATATATTGAACTAACGGGTCCCTGATCGAAGGATTTTTTATTTTCTTGTATACTTTTTTTTTTATCTTGTATTGAATCGCTTAATTTTAATGAAAAAATTGAAAATCAACTTTAAATGTACGCCATCTTGTTTTATATTATTTTTTTTCCAAAATCCTTCGTTCAGAAACCCGCTAGACTAATCTATTTTCAAAATCTACCTTTGTTTAGGTATTCAGGTAAACCAGTGTAGAGAAATCTTGCTCACCGCAAACCTATGTTTTTAAATCATTGTCTACGTCATCGGCTGTTATGACGATATAAATTAAACGTTTCTTAAAACAATAAATGTTTTTTAGTTCTTTAAAAGATGCATTATAATATACTTAATTGTTACTTATGCAAATTATTATTTAATAACTAAAAAACATCACAGAGAAATGTCGTTTTCCCTCTTCCTGACTGCGACTAACCCCTTAACGTGATATGATGGTCAAGTTTCGTTTTTCAAATGTAACTATATATATTTTTTTTTATACCATGCGATAGTACTTTTCAAGACGAATTCATTAAGCTTTAATGTATTTACCCGATTTTTATTAGTTTTCAAGTTATAACGCTTCAAAGTTTGCTAATTTTCAAGGAAAAATCTCGGTTCGGCCCCGGGCGGTCCCATTGATGCAGTAAGCACCATGCGGTTCTTGAAATCAATACGGAGGGTCACGCTTGGGATTCTAGGCCCAGAATATTGGGATTCTTCCCATTTTCCTCCGTATTGATTTCAAGAACCGCATGATGCTTACTGCATCAATGGGGCCGCCCGGGGCCGAACCGAGTTTTCTCCCTGAAAATTAGCAAACTTTGAAGCGTTATAACTTGAAAACTAATAAAAATCGGGTAAATACATTAAAGCTTAATGAATTCGTCTTGAAAAGTACTATCGCGTGTTATAAAGAAAAATACATAGTTCCATTTGAAAAACGAAACTTGATCATCACATCTCGTTAAATAACAAAGTTAACAAAAATTCCTTCTCGCTGAAACATGAGCCCCATTTTACCATGCAATTTCCATATTTGAAATTTTGCATTCGGCCGATAGTTTTGGAGTTAGAGCTCCGTATCACCTAGGCTGGGACACTCTGTATGTCTCTCAGATACCAACCCCCACGCTGCCAGCCCATTCATATTTCTTTTGCCTGTAGTTTTGCCCGAGTAGCCCCGACCACCGGTGTAATATGATCCTCACCGATTGATACGCTTCTGTCGAGTGTTTCTTTTTTCTCGGACCTGTTTCTCTTTCACTATCTGTCCTTTTCTACGTTCGACGCTCGACTCGTGTCAAGTGTAAACATATAAAAACCTCGAGTGCAATGTTTTGGGTCTCCGATTTTGCATATCTCCTTCGGTCGTTACTGTATCTTCTAATGTTTTGCCAACAAACTTTGAGTGTAGAGAAGGACAGCGAGTGAAGAAGAGGACGGAGTGACATGGGAAAATGGCGACCAACACCGGGAGTATTTCGGTGCAGCAATATGTAGTAAGTATGTTGCGAATTACGTCGTGTTTGGTCTCATTTTAATCAGAAAAATGTCAGGAATATGAGAGGAACAATTTTACAACATCAGTCTCATCGAGATATCCGATCCCGGATCATGTTACTGTCCATTTATCATAGAGAAATTTGTGCATTTTAGGAGATTGTTGAATTATATACATATAGATGTATAAGCTTAGTCGCGTACATATTTGTAATAAAAAATTCATTTGGTAATATCATAACTATTATTTAATTTAATCAAACTTCTTCAATAGACATAGAGAGTACGAATATTTATGATATTGATTGTATAATTATATGAGATTATGTGTAAGGTTAACAGAAATTTACACAAATCAATATGCATTAGACTTAACACTGTTCTTCTATATAACTTGAGTTTTATTTCTAACTGACTTCAAAAAGGAGGAGGTTACTCATTTCGATATGAATATTTTTTTTTCCTTTGAAATCGTGTTTCAGAACCGCCTCAAAGAAATAATGAAACACTATATTATTCATCGAGAGGAATAAACAGCAAGACATATTAATTCTATTCCGCGAGCAAAGGACATCTAAACGATAATTGTTAAAAATTGATTACATCATGTCTTAAAATGTAGATAAACTGTGCAAATCTTAAAAATAAAAATTGATCCTTTTGGCTTCTAAGAGTTTGGTTGATTCGCATAGTAAGCGAATCAAGTAGCCAGTTGTTCGAAGAACATACAGTGTGACTTTGTTTCAGTTGCAACAATTATTTAAATCTCCCGAACAATTCTGCCGCGGGAGCACGTAAGTCATTCGAGAGTAGTTAGAATAACAGAGCGCAGGGGTCAGAAGTACTTAGGGGAGCGTGACTGAAGATGAATTTATAATGACTCCCGGTCGTAGGACAAGAGCCATCGCTTCCGCAGAAATTCATGAGAGATTATCCAACGGCGAGCAGAGAACGCAACAGGATCAAACATGAACGACGAAGGTCAAGCGAAACCCGAACGAGCATCCGCGGAATGGGCGAAGCGAGCCTAACCCCGTCAGATTCCGGATGAGTCCTCGATCGTCGTGGTCGAACACGGTCGCGGAAGAAGATCTGCAGAAATTCTGCGGCGATCGAATCGTCGGATTCATCCAACCGTTGCACTACCAACAGGAATGCGATTCGAGATGAATTTATAATGATCCAAACGCGCAGCTTCTACGGCGAAGGTCTCACTTGCTTCCTGACCCTGATACACCAATGAGTTGATCGAAGGTAGCATAAAATGGGAGTGGAATTCGCGTTGGTCGAGTCTTAGTTGGAGGATGCTATTTTAGTCAGTAGGTTGGAGGTTTGTTTTATTCATATGGTATGCTTAGGAAGGGAAAATATGGGATGGGAAGAGTCTCTAGTCGATTCTGATAAAATCGTGAAAGCCTCAGAAGCATCCACTAGCAAGTGATCAATGGTACTCTTCAGCTACGGACAGCCACATCCAACAGCTGAAAAATATCGTTCCAAGTTCCAGCCTACCACTGCTACCTTCAAAGCAATTATTTACAAAAGTCCTTAAGTTTCCTACTTAATTCTATAATGTTTCCCACGACAAGCAATCTAGAGTGTTCATTCACAACCAAAGACTCATAAGAAGATCAACAAATCCCGTCTACCGTTCTCCATCTCTAAAACTACGCTCGCCATCAGATTTCGGATGGATTCCCGGGTCGTCGCGGTCGAACACGGTCACGGAAGGAGATCCGCAGGATTTCTGCGGCGATCGAATCGCAGGATTCATCCAACCGTTTCGCAACGGAACAACAACGGAGTACCCGACGGAATGCGATTCGAGATGAATTTATAATGACCCTAGTGCGCGTGGTTTCTTTCCCCCGGCTAAAAGAAATGGTACCCGAGGAGGGGATGCATCGCGATGATCCCAACTTCATGATCACCCCTGCGCATCCTCTTAGCTACTCGACGTCGAGTCTCGGCGATCAGATCCATACAAATGCAATCACGACATTGCGGGAGATGAGGCCTCGATGCGCTTGGCGCGCGCTCGCGAGCCGGCTACGCTGACTGATCGTGCGCATTTTTGAGCTACTCACACGGCGAGATCCAATCGCGTATTAATGTCGACACGACCGGGACACCTGCGGATATATATTCGCCTGGAGATGCACCAGCTACCCGAGCCCGATTATCCATGCAGAGCCCTTTACGTATGCATGTGCGAGGACGCGGCGCACGCGATCAAAGCAGGCATCGACGAAGCCGCTTTCGACCTGTCGGCGCAGAGTTGCCATCTATCGAAGAAGGCTACTCTGATCCAGACGTTCGAGGTACGGATGATCTTGGCTTTGAAGGGTGTGCTACTTCGACCGATGGCAGGACATGTACGATCAGTGATAAGAGGATATCACGATTTGCGTTGTTTCATATTTTAATTTCGCGAATATTGGGGGATATAGGAGGGGAAGTGTAACTGTCTGGCTAAAATTCATCCCTGGTCCTGGTCAGGTGATGGTCAGGTGATGTTTACGTGATGTTTTGAGGCGTTGTGGAACTAACATACGTATGTTTGTATGTTAGCTTTAGTTTAGCTTAATATTTTGGCAGAAGGTCGTTAGACAATCATAAATTTAGTATAGTGATTTCTATACATTGGACATTGAGGTCAAATAAATATTGTCAAAGTTATACATATACAGATGTGTTGGTCTCTATTTGGGTTTTTACCTCAGAAATGTTGGTATTAAAATGAATATATATTTTTATTATTACTTTTAACAGACTACAAATAGAAAGTGCCAAATATACATTATATATAAAACAATGTCATTGGAGTGCTACGAAAAGTTGGACAATCCTATATTTATTAGGCCATCCCATAAGTTCGTGCCACTTATTTTTCTGCTATTCAAATTAATATACAAAACATACCATTAAGTGTTATCAGAAAAGGTAATCTCTCCCGTTTTACAATATTTTCCCACCATTCTGACATAATCATTCTACATTCACGATCAAATTTCTGTAGTTATTGTTTTATTAAATATTGGCTCAATCTGCAGCACGAACTTATGAGATGATCTAATAATTAGACAATGGGAATCTTAATCGTAACTCCTGTAAGGAATTAATTATATAACCTTCTGCTGGCAGTTGCTTTGAACTATGAACAATTCAAATGAGTCTACAGTGCAATAAATTTGAAAAATTTGTAAGTCATCGAAAAATCTCGGTATAATCTGCTTTTCATTCCAAGCCGAGGTCCAAACATGACACTGGCAAGTCGTCTATCCTGCGAAGGCGCTTTCGACTTACCTTCGGAGCAGCGCTGCCACGTATCGAGCCCGACTGTCCTGTTCCTGCCTTTCGAGCGACGCCGACGTATGGGCTCGGTTTTAAAGGGTGTGCTCTCGCTGAATGATCGCAGGGTATACGTATATACATACATATAATTGCGACGGGACACGAAGGCGTGATGGATCGAGCGAAACGTAGGAGCGTGTAATGCGCCGTGAGTTGCGGCCTTTCACATGGCAATGACTTGGTTTGATGCCAGTTAGCTTGAAGAATGATTGCGCTAAGGTGTCGGTTTGTTTCTAGGAAATTTGGAAGAGTGATTAATGCGCGCGTTAGCCGTCCAAAAAGGCAATTGGATGTTATAGGTAGGCTCGCGGAGATTATCCCGCCCGACGCGATTGCACGGCTCGCGTACACGGACGCGTTTCAGACGGGTTGACATTCACGCATTGTTCATAAATTCCGATGCCTTCGTTCACGGATGACGTATTTATTGCGTTGTTTCCCGCCTTGGGGAAATGTGAAGGACTTATCGCTGTGAAACGAACCTGGCCACTTTTAACGGACAGGCAGAAGGATATGTAATAGGATATTTCGAATGACGGGATTGTAAACATTCTACAGTGTACAGCGTCACGGATGAAAGTTCCTTTTGGATCGAGTAATTCAATGCACAGAAGGCGTATAGAGTTTGCTTTCGAATGTGCGATTTTCGATATCGCTGGGGTCCTCGTACAATTTTACGATTTTCTAATTTTATTTTATGTGTACTTTACTAGATATTCAAAATGAGTTTTCTTCTTATCAGAAGAGGTGAATCAATATGGTAGGTACATGCATGAAGACTCTTACAGTCAGTATCTTAAGTATTCGTACCCTCTATGGCTATTAAAGAAAGTCTAAATTAAATGATGAGTTCCATGTTCCAAATAAATAAATGTTTATGTTAAATATTTACACGAACAAACTTTTCACATATGTATGTTTATAATGAATATCTATTTGGGAACATCATTTAATGTAGACAAATGTCTTCAATAGACATAGAGGGTATGAATACTTATGGGACTGACTGTATATATAGATATGCTATTGGTAGGGTCATGTGTATTTCTGCGTTATACATAATTACTATCTACTATTTTTGTTAGTTAGTTTTATTTATCATTCATTCATGATGAAAAACAAATAAAAGTTCACGTAAATGAATACATGACATATAATAAACAGACCAAGAAGAAATATCGAATTGCTGTTATGAAACTAACCCTAATATATTTATTATACCTTCTTACACGTTCACTTTCTATTCCGAAATATTTTTTGTGTAACCAGAGATGAAGATCACTTTATCTAATTGTAAAAATTGCATTCTAAGAATCTGAAGGGTAATCTCGAAAATTTCAAATAATATGACCTATGAAATCATGGCTCAATCATGTTACGAAGTCCCTTCTATACCGAATTACCTAAGACAATCGAGCAACATGGTCTCTAATGAAAGGTCTCTGTATCCCAACAACAGAAATCTATAGTATACAACAGTGATTACAAGGAAAAACAAGAAATTGTCAAATTATATACATCGACTTCGATATCATCAGCTGGTCTCCCCGCGAAAATCGATAAACAATCGCGAATCGGTGACTTTTGTATGGCAAAGTGAAGTTATTACGGAATACTTCGCTATCTGATCTTTTACAAAGACCACGAATCACCTTGTGCCATTACCTGGTTGAAATAACGGCTGGATCTTTTCCTTTTTCTTCCTCCACGACGGGCTATCGCGGTCATCCGTGATCACGATATTCCCGTCTTTGCGCATTAATCAGAAGCTGATTAATCTTGACCGCCGTCGACGAGGGGAACAACCATTTCCGCGATTAATCAGCCATTTGACAAATCATTTATATTCCAGCGGGCATTTTAATTCTGTTCGGCAATTGCGAAACAAAACGAAGCGACTCCGAGCGTTCTTTCGCGGCTAATGACAGTATTTACGCGGCAATGGTCTATCCGTGCTTCCTGCCTGAATAATATACACGCAGTATGTCTTGTAATCAGACTGGAACTGCAAAAAGTGAATTAATGGTCGTATTGGAGTAATCCGTTTTTTAATGAAGCGGCAGGTGCATGTGGGCAAAATTTTAAATTATCTTTGGGGCTTAATGAATCTGTTGTGATACGCTGAAGTTAAAAATGGTCGTGTCGAAAATGATTCAAAGCAATTTATTAGGAATTCGAATAAAATGCTTCGAGTTATTTTTAACGAGGCAGCTACTGTATCTATGCGATGATAACCATTTTTCATTCAGTATAAACTGGAGGTAGTATTATTGTAATTATTTAGATTCAATCCTGTTGACGTTTAATTGAGGTTAAATTTCCAATCAGTATCCGCATCTCACTTTTCACGTACATATAAACTCATCTTAAATTTTATTTTTATATGCATGTTTAACTTTCACATATGTATAATGAAAATGTTTAAAAATGATGATAACAATAACTTTGTATGACACTTTTAATTACGAGGCAGTTGTTAACCAACGTTTATGTTTTTATGTTTCACTTACACAATATTTATACTTTTAAAATAACTTTTCTTACCATGTATTAAATTTTGTAACAGATCAATGAAAAAAGTCACCGTTAATTGCGAAAGTAGAATGCCGAAGAAGCAGAACAACGATTAATACAAAAATGTCAGTTTCTCGAATGGTACGTTTCTCAACTAAAACTAATAGTCGCAAGTCTTTCTTAATTTCATCGATGACTTTGTCGACGTTACGTTTGATCGATAGCTCAGGTGTTACGGAATCGTAAATCACTGACCCAGTGGGTCATAGGTTGCTCGGGCATCGATCTACAAGTATCATTTCATTTGTTCGTGACCGATAACAAAAGAATCATAAGTAACTTCGTACCGTGGTGTTCGCCACCATGTTTTCGTAACCAGAAATAAAGCGATTGCAAACAGCGTTGCCTCGTGTTTTACCCCTTTGCAAATGGCATCGATTCTCCAGCTATCGCGAACGAAACGAGTAGGTACAAGAGAAGTGAATGCAAATGGTTCTGCGTCGTGGGGCTCCTCCACTTCGTTGCAAGTTGTTCAATTTTTACGCGATCGCGAACGGACCAGCTGTCAGGTGAGGCAATCGTAAATAACACTGAATCGCAAGGTTTTGCATCTATTCGCAAATTGGTAGCAACGGCGGCATAAAGAACACCGTCGTCGAGAACTCGTTACGACGAAAGGTTAACGAAAATTATACCTAAGTCACCGCTCCCTGACTCTCGTCGGTATTCTTCGCTTGATTTAGTCATCAGAACCGACAACTGACAATAATATTACTCGAGCATGTAATCAGTAGTCTTTTCAAGGCGAGGAAGTTGAAAGAAACGAACGATTTGAATAACTCGTTCACTTTTGGGGATGAAGGGACATGAGCCAAACAAGTCCTACTCAGTTTTAGGGAAGATCTAGTCTAATCTTAAAAATGTTAGGAACTACAAAACAGATATGAGCCGTTCACTACTCAAATCGATTAACTCCACTTTTTGAAAAATTTTAAATTTAAGTATCAAAGTACTTGGTATAACCATAACTTTTTATATTTCATCCCATTTCTCAACTTTTTGTTTTATGGGGTTAATCCATTTATGCAATAAATGCCTTACATGATGGTTTCATTTACTTAAATGGAATCCTACGCTCTTCTGCATAATTTTTAATAAAGTAGTTTCAAATTATTAAAGGTATGTATACATTGAATCTACGCAAGGCTTGTGTATCCAGGCACTTATATTCATTACTAAGAGTAATCAAATCATTCAAGTGGTCTGTTTTAACACCAACATCTACAGTCTGGGCACTTATATAGAATAATTTAGAATGTATATTCTATATAGTTATGACAAAGGAATTAATTCGAGTGGCTAAAAAGAATGCACTCTAGATACTTGCACTGAATGAATGAATGATCATCTATTACTATAAACATTCTTATTACATGCTATCAAATAGAATCGAAAATAAATACACACGAGGACAAACAGAAATCGTCTTCCATCTAATTTTCTTACTTCAAGTTTTAAATAGAAGGATCATTATTAATGATTTATTAATATAAAGTATCAAATTAGATTACTCAATTCCCCAGGCACTAATCGACCTACAGTCGTACACATTACCTCTCACATGTTCTTGTATTATACAATCCAACCCATTTATAAAATAAATAAATAAATATTCAGTAACATCATAGGGTGCCCATAGAGAGCACTATAAGCGTAGTTGGTTTTCTTTCTCGCGCATCGTTCGCTTACGGTTCCATTCGCTCTAACGGTAACGTCTCCTTCGGCGTGCTGACGATCTGTACCAGCTTTCATAAAATTCCGCGATCCCGGAGGACATTTCGCAGAACAAGGTCCGAGAGCAACGACAATCGTCTCGTATCCGCGATTCTCACGCCCGTGGCGGCCGCTTGTGACGCGTACGTGTTCCCGTTGCGGCGAAACTATTCACGGGTTCTGGACTCTCGAGTGTCCGACTAATGAACACAAAACATGTCAACAGCCGTGGGAAGTCGTCGGGACTCTGACGTCGACCAGTGTTTGTGCTCTAATCGAGGAAGCTTGCGAGGCAGGCCACCTATCAAAAGACTATACTTCGTGATTCCACTTACGTCGATGTCGACACGTTCTGTTGACCCACTACTACGGACGATTCGCCGCGGATATCGTGCGATACCTCGAGAATCGACCTGCCAACGTCTTCCTCGACACTTTCTAAATATTGAACGTCAACGAAAGCGAGAACATCGAGGACACCGGGGCTCTTTCGCCAATCCACGTCAGACTCAATTGCTAGACGCATGGAGAGTATCGTTCCTTGAGGTTTTATTTATTTTGAAGGATTTTGTATGTTAAATAGAAAGGATACGATACGAGTACGATGATTTAGAGGACTTGTAAGGCTCCGTTCAGGAATGAAACTGTAGAATTTATTTTGATTCTTACTAGATTGTATCAATTAAATTTATATATTAACCCTTTGAATGCAAGAGGACATTTTCATACATATCCGAGAAGTGCCAGACAATTTTAAGCAAAGTCAGTTCTGTAAGTATTCGTACCCTCTATGTCTATTGAAGAAATTTGTCTAAATTAAATAATAGGCTCGACGATTCCAAATACATTTTTTATTGTAAATATATACCTGAATAAATTATGCACGTGTATATATGTTTATAATGCAACATTTATTTGGAATCATGAAACCTGGGATTTAATGTAGACAAATTTTTTCAATAGCTGTAGAAGGTACGAATTCTTGTGAGACTGACAGTATATACAAGCTAATGGAAATACTTGGGTTCCGAAGGAGAGGGATGGCACAAGCGTACGACCTAAATCTATAATACCTTTGTCGTTCACCTATCAAGTGCTTCTTTAAAGAATGCGATAATTACGTGTAATTCCGTTCCCTTAATTGTCGCTTCGGACTTCATCCCAGGAGTAGAATTATCTGCTCGCCTATTCATGGCACAACCCGCAGCCCAGCTTCACAGTATATTCACCTCGTGGTTTATTTGCCGATGTAATTGCCATCGAGGCGCGCCATTCTCCACACCTGGTGGAGTGACCCACACCTTTGGAACTCCGCGGTTGGACCCCACACATACCAAACTCCCGACCCTGCACGAATGTAGAGTACCATCCATTAAATACAGAAGCACGCGAGGAAGAGACTAGCTGTTCTATTAAATCCTCTCAATTTAGATTATAGATAATCTACTAGTAGGGGAATATTCTATTGTCAACTCGAGTTCATTCTAAGCGAGGAAATTACGGAGGTGCCTCGACGATTCGAGACGCACTTCGTTCAAGTTTATCACGATTAACTGTTGCTTGCGTTTGCTTCGATTTCTCCGAAAAACATTCCTTAGATGATGAAATGAAAAGAAGATGATGATGATGGAGAATTTTGATAAAAAAGTGTATGTTTAAATGATAGGGCCTAATCTATCGCGTAATGGGTACATTTCATTCAAGTTAACGAATTGAATATTTCTGATGTGTGCTTTGGTTGTCCCAAGTAAAATTTCCTAGATCATACAAATCAATTTTGCTTTGAAAATGGAAATATTTTTTGAAACCAATTATATTTTGTTTATCTTAATATACACTAATGAAAGTTTAAATTCAATGTAAATAATATACCACCATCAGATCACGCAGGACCTCCCAGTTCTTCAAGATGAAAAGCTTAGCGAATTGCTCCTTTATCCACGCACCCTAGGCAACACACCATCCCAATTTCTTCCACTAAATCAAACATTCTAAAATTTACTTTAAACTTCCTCCCAATACCTTAAACAAATCCATGAACGTTCATCGCCAACCAAAGTAGCACCGATAATTACCGTTAAAAGTCGCATCTGTTCGACTAACACTTCCACACCTAAGTATTACCAAAGTTGTCCAGTGATTACTTTCGTAATAGTCATACCCGCGATTGTCGGATCGATCGGACACTCACAAACTTCATTCGCAATTTACAATCATAAATCAGTAGTCTGCAAATCTCTCGAAGCTATCCGTGTCCGATTGTTCATTAATCATCATCACGGATTACATTTTGTCCAGCGTTGCTAAGTACTCGACGAAGGGGACGGATTTCGACTGCGAATGGTCGCCGGAGTGCACGAAGTTTGTTTCCCGAAGTGGTTTCTTTTTAAACAAACTCGCGCACTCGCCTTTCTCAGCGATCCGCGGTTCGCCTTTGCCTTTGCTCGAAGTTTATCGCGTGACTGAGCACCAACCGGGGCTACAGTGGTTGATATTTCTCGCATTCGTATGCATTGTGCTTAACGAAGCTGCCTTCGCGATATGTCCGGCAATACTGGCTGATTGAAGTGACTTACGAACTTCCAGATGACCGGTTGCACTTGGGATATGCGCGGGGCTACTATTCTTTGGATTTACGATGTGTGAATATGCGCGCTTGCCGCGTGGAACCGTTGCGACATTTGTGCGGTTGCATATTCTAGATCGTAGATCCTTGCGGTATCGCGGCTGTACAATTTGAATAACACGTTTATTGCTTTTCTTCGGGCCTGATGGGGAAACGTAATTTCTTTCTAGGATGGATAGGATAATTTAAATAAATTATCCTATTAAAGATAATTTTTAAGTAAAAATTGCACAGAGGTTACTATATACAGCGACTCCCATACGTTTTCACACCTTCTATGTCTATTGAATCAATTCCTCAATTAACCAGTCGACTGAGGCGTCCTCTTTTCAAAGCGTACACCTACGTCTTTCGCGAGAATCAAGCTACGATAGGTATAGTTGTCGAACTCAGATTAATATTGAATCACAAAGACGGCTATATATTAAGTCGTCTCAAAAGTTCATGCCACTTATACAGGATGTGGCCGGACAGGTGGTACAACCGAGCAGAGGGTGATACAATATATAAAAATAAGTCGGAAAAAAGGAATAACATTTTCTCGATTGACGCTTCGTTTTTGAGAAAATCGAATGTTAAAATTGTATCCAGTACGCGTGCACTAAACAAATAAGACAATGGTATGTACGTATCAACAAGGACAGCACTTTGAACAGTTTATTCAATAATGTTA
Source organism: Hylaeus anthracinus (assembly GCF_026225885.1). NCBI lineage: Eukaryota > Metazoa > Arthropoda > Insecta > Hymenoptera > Colletidae > Hylaeus > Hylaeus anthracinus. The sequence continues at coordinate 3,850,363 of NW_026535289.1, read as the reverse complement.
TCTAATTAACAATAGAAATGTCAATAAAATTAACTTTTCTTATTTACAATACATATCTGAACCTAGAGGTGTTACAGCGCACGCGCGCTGGATAGAATTTTCGAACTCGATTTTCTCGAAAACGAAGCGTCAAACGAGAAAATGTTATTCCTTTCTTTCGACTTATTTTGACATATAGTATCTACAGTAGTAGTAGAGTAGAAACATACTCTTAAATAACCAATAGTAAGTAAATGTTGGAGTATAGTCCTCATGACACAAAATACTGCCTTTTCTCCATGACGAGTATACTCGTTGATCACAGCTGACCGGTTAAATGATTGATTCGATGTTTCCCAAATAAAATGTAACTTTATGCAAGCATACACCTTAGAAACATCTCCTCGCGCAAAGGAGACACCTCCTAACCCAAGCACTCCATGATCTTCCAAAATCCACATCCCTTAAATTTCACAACGAAGAGTCCCGGAGAAACTTTATTCGTAACGTTCATCATTGCCGTCTTAACTAAGCTACCGTTCTCGTGGGCAGATATAGACATTAAACGTAAGTATAGGCATTAGAAATGAGTCGTCGTGCTCAGAGCCAGCGGAAGATTATAGAGTTGCGCGCGCAACAAAATAGCTTCGCACATGGACACGCATGAGCTTCCACGTATGCGCGGTAAAGGCTTCCGGGTCATCGGTCGGGTAGGCCAAGACGAACCACTGTCGTATAGGTCCTCGATGAAAAGCAATGGTTCTTCGTCTCTTCGAGAATACAGGGGCGAGGGAGGGGGCAAGGAAACGCAATAAGCGGATGGTGGACGCGCGTTACTGTTCACCGTTCTGGAAGGTGAAACGTGTGCTTGCTCGACTCCTTCCATCGGCGAACGACGACTTTTACCAGGAGTCTTTAAGATCGATCGAAAAATTAAAGTATAGGTTTGTATATTACCGTTGTCTTCGCGTGGTATATTTTTTTGTTATACATGTTTATGTAAGGAACAGCAGTAGGGGTTTAGAAATGAGGACTTTGATATGCGTTCATAAACAACATTGTGATAAGTAATTATTTCTCAAGTTATCGCCAAAATACCGAAAAAGTAACATTATATTCGGATTCAGCACCCAAAAAAACTTATAGATACCGAATTTAGTGATGATTGAATAATATTTGTTTTATTCCCTATAACGACCCTGGGCCGTTAAAAATGGAGAAATTGACCAAAATCCGGACCCAAGATTGGCTTGCCAACTTTAAACGTCCATAATTTCCTCAGTTCCTAACCGAGTTACTCAATAAATATGTCGGTGGAAAGCTCGTTCATCGCAAGTAATCGTGAACTAATAGCTGCGAATTTATAATAAGATCTTTAGACATAAAAAATGGGTGCGTGGAATGTTGCGCATTAAAAGTGTAATTTCTTACACACACTAGTGAAATTTTATTAATTCTTCCCAAATATTTAGAAGACAATGCAAGGGACTTGCGATATAATGATTTTTTCATCACAAGTTTATTATATCAATTTCAAAATAGTAATATTGTACATTAAATTCATTAAACGCATAGTGCGTATTTAAATAAACCTAGTTTTCATTTCAGTTGAATGCATTTAGTTCTGTTAATTTGATGAAAACTTATATCTCATCCTGTATGTAAAATCTACATTATAAACACTAATATACTTTAAGTGCATAGCTGTAGAGTCTCTTAATCGTCTTTGAAGGTAACATTATAAGACGAGGAAGTAAGTTCCATTTCATTTATATGCACTTATCAGCCCCTACATTGCAAACCCAGGTCGACGTCCAGGTAACTTCCTACTGTCACATTGCTATACGTGTATCATAACATGAGGGACCCACCTAAGCTATGGATCGAGGACACACAAACTACGATAAACAGTTTCAATAAACGTGTGCTTCATTTGACCCTGTTTTCAAGTTATAGCTACTGTAATGCTCTGGCATTTCTTAATCATAAACCAAGATACAGAATTCATTCATCAATTCATCAATTAATCACAAAATCGATCGAAAGATCTCTTGAAGATATAATATATCCCTAATTACTTTCAAATCGTAAGATGCATGTATTTCATCAATGTTACCTTTTAAAAGGGTACCTAAAGTAGCTATTTTCCACCGTTATGCACTGATATTGACAGAGTACCTGTCGTTGCTTCAACATTGCAACAGATTCATGATCGCTCCATTTCGCTAGACCTTCCACAAACTCAGATTGATGATGCACATTCTACCAATCGGAAGCCTTGCGCGTCTCGTGCATCTGTGGTAGTCTAAGCGAAATCATTTGTATCTACCTTCCCAGAGCAGCCTTCTACGCAGTCTATGCTTTAGGAAACAGTATCTTGGAAGTAACAAATAGTTTTGACTTGTAACTTGCATCGTCGCGATATCAGAGAAGCAAACATTGAAGATTTACCTGAGATTTACGTTATCAGTCCTAGAAATTCGAAGTAATAATTCAATTATTTAATCATTCACAGTAATAATTTAAATTTCTTCTTTTTCTGAGCAATACGGTCCAGAAGAAACAACGAAAAGCTCGCACAGGGCGTGGTACAACAGTTGGACGACGCTTCAGACCTGAAGGGGCACGACGACTCGTTAACCGCAGCGTCTCGTTAAACGTCGGCTACCTATGCAATAATTGTCTCCTAATTACGTTTCCTCGCGAGGTCGTAAAGCTCCTATTCCAGCGTAGTGGCCGAGCATTTGTGCACGGCGAGCAGCGAAGTACGATCCCGTGGAACGATAACCGAGCGTGGTATTCAATAATCATCAACCGCGGAGCCGTTCGTCGGCACGGCAAGTCCATTGATGATCGGGCCAGGTCAAGATTAAAGCTGGGAGTGATTTTACGTCTCTATGAAGTGCCGATAAATCGGTATCGCGGAGGCGAGCTTGCCCCCTCGACAGGGCGCCTAATCGGCGAACAGTTCTTCTCCGTGGAAGACGAAGAAGCTTCATTCAGTTTCCTCGAGGCTCGATTATCCCCGCAATCGAGATGACCCATGGGCCTCGAGAACGACCGTAACGATCAACCTGGATACGCTTCCTGCAACCTCGGTAGGTGAAAGGTTCACGGCGAAAGATAACTGATTGCTTTTGCCTCGCGGATGGGACCTAACGGGACGAATAATCTACCTTAGACCCGAGAAGGTGAAGCCGTTTAATGAAGAAGTGGCCACGATGTTTGCGTGGCCGACGGCCAACCACAGCCAATGGGGGACTGGTGATCTACGACAGTTCGTTGTTCCGGTGTCGAGTTGCAGAAATATCATGAAAATTGTAAGTGTGCCCGCGTGCCGGTACACCGATGACAAGATGCAATTTCCGGGGAATTAGCGTGCGCAGGTGGGAAAGTGTTATCGATGGAGAGAAACTTCTACGAATATCGTCTGGCGAGAAGATGGATGCAGGTGTACAAACAAATTATCGTTGAGAAGCCGTTAGGAGGTAAAATATTGTAACTGGTGGACGGGCAAGATTTGAATCGATGGAAGGGTGGTTTAGAATATGATACCTACAAACGCGGTAATGAAGATAAGATAAAATATATTGTGTGTAATATATATGTATTAATGTATTATATACATTGCTGTATACCGGAGTCAATTTTTATTTATATTATTCAATGTAAGAAATAACACGTTATGAATATTATATGGTTGTAACAAGTTTTTCGTTCGATGCATCGATAGAGAAAAGAATAGAAGATAGTTACAAGGTAGTTAAGGGATTGTTATGCATGATTAAACATACTTGAACGTACAAAACTTGTTTAAATATACTTATACTTAAATATATTTTTGTAAATTAGTTAATCTTTTAATAATATATAACAGTATGACAAACCGTTCTTTTTCTTTTCATAAGCGGAAATTTTAGCTCCTTTGACACTGTCACTCTACGATCAATCTTGCCTATAGATATCCTCGAGCGCGTAAATTCGAAACGAGAAACAAAACCTCGGCAGAAATTCCTGCCCTCGATATTTTCAAAAATTTTCCGTTCCCGCGGACTATTTAAAAATAATATCGGTCCACGTCGTTTCTCCGGACGATCGTAAATCCATTTATATCCCCAGGTATTTGCGTGCCAGCTAAATCCACGAAAACGCTGTTTCTCTTGTTGTGTACTAATATCAAAGGTGGGCAAAACAATTATCTGCATAAATAATATCGAATATGTGCTTGACGAGCAAAGGATGAACAACTTTCCGTGCAGTATTTCTTCGGTAAATACAAGAATGTTAATTAAACAAGCAGAATGAGCGAAATCGTTCGTGTTTGGTAGGAAAGACAAAAATGAAAAATGTAGGATCCTAAATATTTTATTGAATACAAATAAAAAGTCCCATGTTTACAATACGAACAAGTAAGTAAAAATACAAAAATACATATAGATGAAATAAATAAAAATAAATAAGAAACATTGGTAGACTTTCCAATTGGTACATTTAAAATGTTAACGACTCGTTAGATTTTTATGCACAAATGACAGACTTGTCACAATGTTCAAAGTATTTATTGCTTCTCTAGAGAGGTACAATTTTGATTTAACACTAGAACTACCAAGCAAGTCAATTTGACTTATGCTATCGAACTTTTTTCAAACTTCCTTTCCTACAGTCTTCGTTGTTTTCCCTTTAATTTCAAACATGCAATAATAATAACAGACCAAGAAATCGTTACATCGAGTTTCCATTCGTGATTCAGTGTTTGACAGAAAGTCTGCTCATCTTGTCTGGTATTTTCGTGTTAGTATTTTTCACGTCCCTCCAATAATCCACGTAATCCGTCTTATCTGACGCGTATCGGCTCGGCGCGGCACGGAATTTCGTAAATATTTCGTGGGAGTCGGAAACTTTTCTCGGAACAACGTGCCGCGCTCTGTTTGCCTATTTATCTTCAGACTGGGTGTTTGCGCGCCCGCATAGAGAGCGAACAGCGGTGCAACGATCGCAAACACACGTGAACTCTCGTGTACCAAGAGGCCCAACCAACAGCGTTACGACGTAGGTGCATTGCAACACCCAGGTGTTTTGCAACGCGCCTCGATAGTCGATACGCCGTTTGCGCCTCTTATCGGGGTGTCTAAAACCGCATATAGGAGCGCATTCAGGGGCCGTGTAAACACGCGTGAGCCTCCTCGGGATTCCAGCTCCAGACTGCGTAAAAACGTCGAGGTCGGAATATATGATAGACTGAGTGCACCGATATTCCGCAACATACTTTGCTCGATCTTTTGCTTTGTGCGTGCATGGTGATTTATCGTGAAAGTTCTCCTCCTTTCTTTGTCTTATGGAGTTGATACAGAGTCACGTTTCCTCAATTTTCTCGGTATAATTAACTGTAGGAGCTTAGGAGACCAAAATTGTGGAGAAGTTTCATTTAGGAGGCATTTGTTCCTTTTTTGGTCAGTCTCGAGGCAATTTTCATGATTTTTCTTTTAAATTGGTGCTTTTTTACTTCTATTGTAAAAACACCAAATTTTTATATTATTCATTCATTAATTGTCGCATCAACTTGTAAGCCATTAGCTGCTACTGTGAGTTACATGTTCAACATTTATATACATATGTGAGTCATATTATAATTAAAATAAATACAGAATGTCTTATGGTTAGAGTAACTAATTTTTACATCTAACAACAATTATAAATACTATTTAGCGTTAACCGTATATTTTAGAAGGTTGTAGTGTCTCGTTAATTCTTGGTTATATTTCTTTGGACATTTTTGTCCTTTGTAAATAAGATATCATTTTTTATATGCATTTCTTGTCATTTAAGCTGGTAAAAAATACGAAATATTTTACACTAATTGAAAATTAATTGAAATTGTATAGATGTAGAATATTTACTTTTTGTACCTGTAGTGACTAATAATAGAATGGAAGAAAGTTAACACTTCTACTTTAAGAATGTATTAGGAATAACAGAAAATATTTTACATTAATCAAAAATGTATCGAAATTGTGTAGATATTGAGTATTTTCCTGCGATACACTGGTCAAATCCAATACTGATTAATAATAAAATGAAAGAAAATTAACTCTGTCCACTCATGCATTAATCTACATTTAGAAGATTCCCCACAAAATAAACCACTAAATAATAAACAATTTCTCTAACCCTTTCTACATATGCAGCAATAAACATAAGAATGACACGAGGTAATCCGTAACTATATCCTCTGGAATGAAATGTCCGTTGCATACAGATGCCTGAAATTATTCCGTCTAGGGGCAGAACAACGTCGAACACTCGGAGCTCACGAATATGGCCCCTCAGTTCTGGGAAACGTCGCCTTCCGCATAACTGTTAAGTTTAATGTCTACAATAGGCGCACGAACAACGGGAAAGCGGCGTGGGCTCGACTGGAAATAAATGTTCGAGCCCGATGTGTCGCTCGCAGTTAACCTATCATGCGGTTAAGCTGAGAAATTAATACCGGGTACCCGCTGAAGGATGATTGACGTACACTACAATTCGTTCTGAGCATACGATAATCTAATACACGCTGTGCAAACAAGATAGGGCGCCATTAGCCCCGGAAAAAGGTTGGAAATTGCAACAGCCCCCATCCCCCCGTCGACGCGGAATTCGTCGGGCGACCGTGCTATTATTTAAACTAAATCGCACCGTTGCCCGCCGCGAATCGCTAAATGCAAACACGTTTCTGGTGTTTCGTAAATGCTCACTTGGTTCGCCAACACCCTGTGCTTAGTAGTGTGTCCGGTAATTACAGCGACCAGGTGGAAAATTCGTAGAACAACGGGATCGTGTGGCAATGTGGCAAAATAAAACGCTCGATCAAATCCGAAGACATGCTAATTGCAGTCATGAAGCTCTCTACACCCATGACTCGCGGCCATTTGTGCTTTTTCCGGTTAGCGATCGGGTTGAATGTTTAGTATAGACTGAAAGTGGTTAGAAGTACATAGATACTAGGAAACTGCGAATGCGATTATTATGTAATCATTTTTGAAATTATTATGATACAGGTCATCCATCAGTCAATCATTGGTTGACACTAAACCTACCACGACCGGTCAGATCATTGTTCTCAAATTTTTGTATACAGTTTTTATATGCAACATATGAATTAAACATAATTCATGCATTATTCAATTTACGTCCACGTAAAATATTGTATTTAATAAAAAGAAATGTCTTTAAATCTGGTCCTTTAACCCATCGCAGTAGAAATAGTTACAAGTGAACGTCGCGCGGTGAGACGAAACGGCTTTCGGCGATCAAAAATCGATTTTCGTGAATTCCAAAAATGGAAAAACTGTTTATGTACATCGATAGAGGATAAATTGCTGTTTAATGTAGTGCGATCCGTTTTTTGATATTTGCTTCCGTTTTGCTGTGGTGCGCATTCAAAGGCAGTTGAAATTCGTCCAAGCAAAACGCTTACGATATTACTCCTAACTTCAATATACGATTCTAAAAAACTTTGCTCAGAGAGACGATATTCAAATGAATTATAATGTTTACTAGATTTGTATAGATAGTATTCAAGGCATAAAGTAAGTCAAAATGTTAACAACTTTTTAAATAATAGGGTCTGCTTGGAGAAAAGTACATTTAAGTATTAGGTTGTCCCAAAAGTTTCTTTCGTTTTATTAATAAGTAACACATACACAATATTTTATGTCTAATGTTACATTATTGATTTGTGTACGATTCATTTTGCTCCATGGTTACAACATCAACATCTAAGAAATTAGATTGCCTATTTATATAAACACTACCGCACAAAATAATTCAGTGCAAATTACGAAAGAAACTTTTGGGACAACCTAATATAATTGTAACTTCGCGCATGGTTATAAAAAATTGACCGCACTTGTCCGAGGTTTTAAATTATTTCATTATTTATTTTAAATTATTTTTAAATTATTGAATACGTTTCTCTCATAGTTAATAACAGGTTTGAGTAGAATTTTTGTTAGATAACAATAAATATATCAAACAAATGAAAGATATTGAACGGGTTACACTTTATACGTGAATATTTGGACACCCTATAGCTCAAATTGATTTATACCAATACAATTTAAGGATCATAGTATAGGGAATAACTTCCTAAAATTTCATTAAAATATTTTCAAGAGAACCAAAGTTACAGATGTTTGATCGCCGAGAGCCGTTTTGCCCCACTGTGCGTCGGTAGGTTTAGTATTAATCACTTGACACATAGTTTGAAGAACACTTTTTCTCACTCACCTTGAGTGAATTTAAATGAATTACATTTTAAATCTAATAAATAGGTTGTTGAATTTGACCTAAAGTAAATTTGGTATAAGAAGCCATACTATTATCCCAAGGTATACTATTTTACACTTTCTGAAACTCAGTGGCGGCTCAATCGCCACTCGAGTGCAAATGGTCGATCCTTTTTGTCTGGTATCACAGGCTCAAGTTAGATTTAATGAAATTTCTCGACAAGGTCAACCCCCCGGAGTTAATTTCGCCATTTTTCAGCCGATCATAAACCTATCCTTCAATTTTATCGTAGTATGTATACGAATGAGCTCGAATGGGTCGCGTAACGAACCATTCCACCTCAACCCAGGACATCCATTTATAATCCTAGACGCTCATCTATCGGCGTTCATCTTCGCCATAATTAAAGGCTAGGCGCAACGGCCGAGGCGATCGATTCACGACGGGGAAACGTTGGCCGTCCACGGCGCGAAACTCGGCCTAATGAGGCACCGGTGTCGCAAATATTTGAGGGAAAGTGCCGGTTAACCTTTCCGACCGATAAATTGAATTCCCATTAATGTCGATTACGGACGGGCCCGAGATATCGGGCCGTAATGGACGCGCGACGTCAGAAACGCGCGTTAAGACGATACGATCTTCCGGCAGAAACGCGTATAAATTGCCGCCGCTATCTTGATCCCTCCCCGTTCGTTGCGGGCGCCACCGTCGATAGAGTCATTAGAAGATACTTAATAAATAGGCAAAATCCCGTGGAATAAATTTACGAAGCGTGGGCTCTAGGTTAGAACGCCCTCGCGGAAGCCCGCATCGGTAGTCCCCGCGAACCTGGAAGACGAGTCCTCAAAGCCATAAAGATTGCGTGCCAAGGAGCGCCTATTGCTCACCGCATGCTCATCCGACGAACGAGCACACCGACCGTTGACTTTCATTATTTTATCGGGATTAATGCGATATTATTTAAAGGACAAGATATTCCTCACTGTTGAAGAAGCGAAAAATACTTTATGAATGTGTACTGACTTGAAATCAACTTGTTTGTACAACTTTGGAATTGGAAACTTGGTCATTTGCAGATTGTAATATTGACTGAAGGAAGCTATGTAATTTATTAAATAAGTGTGTGTAGTACACATGCCTGGATTGCACGTGGATTGTGCGAAACTGAATTGTTTGTACAACTTCGGAATTAGAAACTTCGTCATTTGCTGACAGTAATGTTGACTACAGGAAACTATGTAATTTATTAAATGAGTGTGTGCAGTGCACCTGGATTGTACGTCATCCATGCTTGGAATGAATCTGCCATGTACAAAGTTGGTGTATTGTGTCATGAGTTCTTTGAAATCCTTCTAAACTACGCAATTAATTGCATACGTCCACTCATATTTCAAAATCAATTAAAAGCCAACGAAATATTGCTACTGCGGTTGATTCGGGTCTATACCACACCTTTTCAATTGTTGACTTTAACAAACATCGTCAGTGGGTTCGTAGTTAACTTATTTTCTCGTATCGAATACTAGATGTTTACAATTATAGAAATAGATTTCTATTTTTCAAGTAGAAAGAACTTTCTCTTCTTCGTAATAAAAAGCACCCAAACTGATATAAATTCGATACTCCCCGTGAACTTGGAAGATGAGTCCACGACGCCCGTAAAAACTGCGAGCCACGGTGCTCCCCGATTGCCCATCCACCGAACGAACGCGCCGAGCGCTGGCTTTTATTATTTCATCGGCGTTTTATCGAATTAATATCGCGTTACGCTGGCTGGACTTTTATGGAATTCCCGCGAGTTTACGGACCCCGAGCCAAGCGCGAATAGGGGGCTCCCTTATCCGGTGCGATTCCGGGTGCCAATTAACTTTACGATGAATAATGTCAAATAAATAACAACGCGCTGGCACTAAACGTACCACAACCGGTCAAATAACCGGTTATAAAATTTGATTCGACATTATGCACTAATTTTTTTCTTGAATTACCCAGGAAAGCTGAGAAGTTAGGCCGCCGAGCAATTTCCTAGGCATCCTTATGTCTTTGTAAACGGTGTTCAATAAAACTGAGGGGTTGGTGTGCCTATGAGTGCTGGAGTCTGGTGAAGTTTGCTGAAAATTAATTCTGTATATCAAGAATTTCTTTTGAATTTTTTAATCAATGAAGGTTGAATCGACTTGAAAGACCTCCACCAAATTTTCCTAATTTGGAAAAAATGCAGTGAATAAAAGCAAATACTACTTACGTCTAATTAAAATTTCGTTGTTTCCCATATTAACATTAAATCAATGAAACCAATCAATTTGACCCATATATAACTTTAAACTTTTTTAACCCTTTCAGACCTGTGGTCCACTATTAACGACATAAAATTACCACGCACAAAACGGAGATTGTAGTTTACGGCGAATGATCTTATTGCACGAAGAAATGGACATGAAGAAAGTCCAGCTTTCCTCGAAAATTACACTATTAAGATTTTTAAAAATTTGTTATCCATACTAAATTTAATCCAAGTTAACCCTAAAAATTATATTACATTAGTACAAGAAAACAAACTATTCGGGTCTGAAAGACTTAAAACACTCAACTATTAACAGTGGTTTTACCTGCATTTCTTAGTGACAATTATTACAATAAACCATTACTTTTACTCATAAATTAGTTTACTCCTCCCTCTTTAAATACAAAGATGTAGACATGTACGATAAATATGTGCTGACCTTGTTAGTTTTAGTGTTAAATGGACCATCGCCCACATCCAATTCGAAAAAATGTGACCTTCACTTGGTAACCGGTCGAATGACCGGTTATGGTAGGAATTGATATGTATAAAGCGGTGGTACGTTTAGTGCTTGCGCCACGGAAGCTATTACCGCATCGGACGCAGCGATGTCTGCTTCGGTGCCGCGGTTAGCACTGCGCTGGAATTTCTGCGCATAATTACGCTACAGTAATGGTTTAGATTACACTACTTATTACGCGATTAATAACACTCGGTCCGTTAATGCGCCGCGGGGAACGATTTCAGTTAAACGGCGCGAAACGATGCACAAGATTTTTCATTAGGATTTTCACGAGCAATGAGCGTCTTCATCGAAACAGTGCTGGGTCGATTTATGAGGTCCCTCGGGTCTCTGCTGCATCACGAACGTAAGATGTAAACCGAGTAAACAGTTTGGCTAGGTATGACTGACAAATTTTTCATAACTTCGTAGGCAGTGTTCAACAAAAATTATCGAGTTGAGTTGGGTCTATGACGTCTGGTGTCTATTGAAGTTTGTTCAAAAGAAACAAAAGTTTGCAGTGATAAGGTTTGATAAACAAAAGAATCGACTTGGAAGACCTTCCTTCGGGAGAGGATTCGCCCTCGTTGAGCATTTATCCGCCTCTTACCTTGTGAGTTCAATCTGGTTCAAAAGATGAGACATACTTTCATTAACCCTTTGCACTCCTATGTCGAGTGTGACTCGATATTCTTTCATGTCTAAATCAATAGGAAAGGAAATTGTTTCAAAAGATATCATACACTTAAAAATTACAAAATACAACAAAAGTTAGAATAAAATTGGTATTTAAGTGAATTTGTTTCTTCCGCTATTTATTTAAATTCCCTTATTCTTTAGTTAAGATAAATGTCAAATAAAACACTTGAAAGCGTTGGGCGGTGCTGGGTAAGGAAATTAAAATATTAGGTAGTCCCATAAGTTCGTACTGCAGACTGAGCCAATACTTAATAAAAAAAAACTGCAGAAATTTTATAGTGACTGTATAATGACTATGTCAGAAAGGTGGGAAAATATTGTAAAACGAGAGAGATTATCTTTTCTTAGAACACTTAAGCATATGTTTCATATATTAATTTCAGTAACAGAAAAATAAGTAGCATGAACTTATGGGGCGCCCTAATATAATTTATATTCTTCTTCATCTGCACTGTAATAATAAATTAAAACACCTCTCGTACTTCTGCATATTCTGCACGAAACTACTCTCATGAAACACTCAAGAACACCTCCATCTATACCACTATCCTCGTTTTGTTTCCAGAGCGGAAGCGAATAAAGAGCAGAAGAGACGTCCTTGAAGGTTCACTTGACTTTCAGCAGGCCTGTAGACGGCCTGCTAAGAACCTTCCTCGAAAACACACTGCAGGAAGAGTTCGACGTCCACTCGTTCGCTTCCTGACTTCAGGGGGGCCCCCCAGGCCTAGCGAAGTTTTCGACCCATAGCGGAGTCTTCGAACTCGTTGCGCCTCGCGTTCCGATAAGCTTGGACCCCGCCTTAACGGGTCTTCTCATCCTCTGGCGTCCTCTCGTTTCTTCGTCATCATCATCTTCTTCCATGCGGGGCCTGTGCGCGCGGGTAGGATCGGCCATCATTCATCACCGGGTACTTTTTGGTACGGCCGACAAGTTCCGAGAATGCTGGCGCAATTATATTAAACATAAATCAGTTATAACAACCCTACGTGGCTGCAATAAGGAGCGCGCTATCGACGCGTACTACGGTGCGTCCGTTCGATGGTACATCGCGGTTCTTTCCTTCCTCTTTTTAATTTTATTTTCAGTACGCGTCGCAAGCATATCGGCTGTCGGATACGCGCGATGCGGGCATACTGATTCGAGCCGAGGGTTTAAAGCTGTTGCGCGTGTAGAACGTTCCGTTGGATACACTTTATAGAAGAATATCGCTGCCGTCGCATCGAGTGATTGATATACGCTGCCGTTCAAACATCCTGGAATCGGCCATTCTAATGCGTCGACCGTTTTACCCGTCTGCTTATTTGCTTTCGAAGCAGATACTTCGCGATTGTGCATCATGCGAGTTTTGCGTAGTTCCAGCTTGAATTGACATTACAGTCAAACTTGTTTTTGTGCGGTAGATAGAGACTGTGTAAAAAAAAAAATCACAAAAAGATGTTTAGGTACTTTATAAATAGCTATAACAAATAATTTTTCGTACCATATTAAAGAAAATTTTTTATTTATGTGGTGGAGATGAACCGCTTAAAAAAAGTTTCACTTTTTTTCGGGAGTGTCACGGCGGATAGAGCGCTCGTACCGAAAGGGTTAATGGTCAAAATATGTGTATACACTCACTTCGAAGGTACTTTCGAAAATCCCCCTTGTAGAGCCTAAGAATCAACCATTTTGCGGTAACCTAACCCCAGTAGAAAATTGAGAAAACTTTGCAGAATACCTCTTAGCAGACATTTAGACAACTCCTCTCACGTACTACGCGACGCAAATCGCAAGCGTTGCCACGATGAAATAAATTTCCACGATCGAGCGGTTATCCGCGTTTAGAGTGATGTATTACAAGAGTTTTTCCCGTGCGTTGCAACGTTCTGCGCTGTTTTTCTTCTGGCATCGACAATACGCGTTTATTGCTCTTCGCGACCAGTTCGGGCTGTTGCGTTAAACGACGACCTCTGCCACCGTAGCGTATTAAATTCAACTTTATGATCGTCTATACATCACTCCGCTCGGCAGCGCGCTTCTCACCGGTTCTGCGTAAACAAATGTAATAAACTTGGAGTGGAATGCCTTTGACGATGATCTTCCCCCGTAGCTGTGCGCCGCGGCCGACGAGCCCACTTGTACGTCGTGGCAATGTTAGCGATGACATCAGAGGTCGAGCAGTTACTTGACCCTCCTGTTTTTCATAATATGGTCAATTAGTCCAGAACGAAGCGATGTCAGCTCGCGGCCTGGCTCTTTCGTGGTTCGCCAGCTCCGGACAAGTTTATCGGGAAATGTTGCAGCTCTCGATTTGCACGTTTACTTTCTAGCGTACAAGGAGCGTCCGAGTTAACGCCAGGTCCACGCCGCTCGTAATAGTTTTCTCGTGAAGCGTATAACGTATGATGCAACATGCATCAAAATGTAATTCCTTGTAAATTGCTTGGTAAAACATTGAGGCATTTCGCGAGCGAAGGATGTCTAGTTGGAGTAACGTGTTTACGGGATGAGGAATAGGAATCGATTATTAACTCATGCTAGAATATTCATCAATAGCAGACTGGTATGGAAAGCAGGACGCGATGGCCGAGCCTTTGCGTTTTGGGGTCAACGGTGCAACAGACTGAAGCTGAAATGGGATACACTCTCTTTTTCTTCGTAGACTTTGTTTCAAAATTTCGGGTAGCCAAAAATGTTTCTATCCAATGCACAGTGTAAAGAAAATTCCTGGATGGAGGTAGACATACAGGTCAGTCTTATAAGTGTTCGTACCCTTCATGTCGGTAGAAGAAATTTACCTAAATTACATGATAGGTTTCATGTCTTCAAATAAATATTTCATTATAAATACGTACATGGGAAAACTTTACACATTTATTTGGGAACATCAAACCTGTGATTTAATTTAGACAAATGTCTTCGATAGACATACTAGAAGGTACGAATACTTGTTGGACTGACTGTAGGTCTTTGTGATCCTTTCCGAGTCTTTTCTTAGACAGTATTAGACGACACTTACTAGCTGTAGATCTAGTCAGCAATCACCTGACTACATATTCCCCTCTGCAAGATTAAGTCGCTGTCTCATGAATCTTATTAAACTTGTCGAGCTAAATATATAATATAAATAACAAAGTACTGTCACCTTTTACATAGACATAGTTGAAACAAAACTATCTGGAGAACACAGTATCTTATTATAATATTCCAGAGTTAATAATATCCATGCTCTCTTATATTTATAGGATACGAATCCATCTTCACTAATAAATTGATTAAATCGACGAAGTCGACAAACAAGGTTCTGATATTAAATCTTCTATTTCCAAACGACAGCTTATGTGATTAATGGAATGTAACATTACATGTGGATCCAATACATCTTCTTTCAATACTGTAGATTACGGATAACCAAGCACGTATTTTCTACTGGTAATTCAGCAACCGCAATGTTGCGAACAGTCCTTCATACATATGTACCAGCGCACGCACGCACGCATTTTCACGTTTCACAGGAAGACTCCGTCCAAACCATAATATGTAGTACCCTCTTCGCGGCATAAGTAGCTCGATGTACTCGCTGATAACGACCGATAAAGTCAATTACGTTGCGTTCTTTATTAGCAAAAACGTCGAGCTCCGTAATTAGTCCACCCATCCGAATGATTAAAAGCTCTCCACGGAATAACGAAAAACGCCCAGAGTATTCGATACAACAGCTGCAACTAGCGAAAAAACGCAACAACAACCGTGCACGTTACATTCGGAGGGCCACCGATCGACGACGCTAACGAGAGATTAACATTTTACTGTTAACGAGCGACTCATTACCGCGTGACACGTTCGTTTAGCTCGTTACACGACGAAATCATCAACCTTCGAATTCTCCTGGTGGTTGGTGTCAAAACGAACAACTACGGTAATCACTGTCTGCTCGTCCAGGTGTTTGCGGCATCAGAACCGTGAAATGACTTATGCCGTTCAGGTATATACAGTTTATTGCAATATAAATCCCCTCTTCTCGTTAAGAATCAAGAAAGCGTAGGAATGCGCGCGATACACCTATCTGACATTTGCAAACAGGCTCCCGCTACGAAATCGGACACCGATACCGTGGCATTAGCAGGCCATTAATATGTCATCATTAGCGACGCATTAGAGACGACGTCGGGACGCAACCCTCGCAGCGATTAACGGTAGTTTGACTTTTCGTTCCGAGCGCCGGTAGACGCGAAACGACCGTGGCGCGATATCGCGGCGATATCGGTGCCAACATTGTGTCGCGGTCGGCGATGCTGTTAACGGCACCATTATCGATACATATCGATACTTATCGCCAAGTGGGCTTTCCCACGGGACGCCTCTACGGGGCGCCCATGGAGTGACCTACCGGTTGGAAGCTCATTCTATGGTATTCGGGATGGGCTATCGATAAATTTTCATCTGTTAAGTGCAGAAATTAATTCTGTACCTTTACATTCAACATTTTATAACTGGAATGTGGATGTTTATGCATTTATGAAAATGTAAAATTGTGTATGAGGATGTGCATGAGTGTAAAAATGTATAAAATAGATATTATTCTGTTTAAAAGATAAAACATACTTTAATTTAAATCTCAGTTCTTTATCTGAATCTGTGAAAATATGTTTTGTTTTGTAACTACAGGTAAAGTAAAAATAGTTACATCTCATTTTGTTATATTGGAGCACCGATCTTTATAGTAATAAAACACGGTTGTTATGTATGTGCTCTCTTCGATTGTGTGACGGAGGGAAGATTAATAGTTGCATGATTTTTCTTTATAAATACATGGTGAGTTAATTTATACATCTAATACTTAATTAAAATTAAAATATGTATAACGAATGGGCTTGACCACAAAAATTAAGCAATATTGAAATTATCGAAACTACTTAATGATCGAAATTTGATACTTTGTGTTTATCAACTAATTTTAATTACAAACTCAAAACAATTTTATCACTCTTGGACTATTTACATGTCACTGATGCAACTCATATTCGTGACGTTTAACTATCATACATCGTCTGGCTTGATATTGTTGGACATTGTTTGATACTTTTTTAGAAGGCAAAGGAAATTACTTTTTGCTTCGTTTAAAAACAATTTCATCGACTAAAAATCAGCTACAGTTTCAAAGATCTCGAAGACGCCATCAAGGATCATTCGGATTCGCGACGGGCACAACAGCGACTTTACTTTTCTGCTTTACGTTGCATCAACCCGTTGTTCCGCCTACACGGCAGAGTAATTTGCACGTACGCTGGCTGCTTGCCGATACGACCTCTGAATACAAGCGATGCCCTATTTGCAAATGTCAAATTGTCCATACGCATTACGTCCGTTTCTGCTACGTGCCGAAGTGTCTGCCGAGGTAACGGCGCGAGCTTCCTTGCATGTAATTATCGCTCGAACATCGATTTCGGTGTCCAGTCGAACGAAATCGTCGTTGTACCTCGAGCCTCTTGCGTCATCGTTCAAACAGAGAATTCTAGGCGCGAGAAGTAACGAGGAATACATGGTTCGGCATAATGCTGACGACGTTTCAGTTTCGAGTTCCACTAATAGTTGTGAAAGTCGATGGCAATTTTTATTGTTCGATCGTTTGCAACTGTCGATTCGTTCAATAGCTTGCAGATGTTCATTGATTGTCCAAAAGAGGAAGCTTGTACTGTTCTGTAATAATTGACGCGTTTCAAGTTATACAAATGAATTGAGATATTTTTAAGTACGAAGGTTAATCTCAGAGACAATAGGAAAATTCATTACTATGAGTTTTATTCTTTTACTTCAACTGATGAACTTTTAACAGTTAGAAAAAGTGATACTTGAATGCATAGTACTATCTGTAATTTCATGGAGATTTTACTTGTGTCATATTATTATTCTTTTCTTTTTAATTACTTTATTCACGTCAATGATTACAATATATTTATAAATTATTTAACATGTTATATTTCATTAATACCTTGACTAATTTGAGGAATTCGTTTCTGTTGTTAAGGATTGTCTGTATACTATTTGAAAGTGTGAACTCTATTCGGTCGTGTTTAATTCCCTAAAATTCTTCAATTGAATGTTTTACAGTAAGGGGCTCGTTACAAAAGTTGGCTTACGTCATATTATTGTTTGAGTAAAATCAATAAATTTACTTATATAATATACTTTTGTAGTTTTATTGTTTGTACTTGAGATACTGAAACTGATTTTCAATTTTCATGCTCCAATTTTGAAGGGTGATTTCACTTCCTATACTTGAATATCTACTTGTTAATTATTTTCAACAACCAAAGCATCGAACCAAAGCATTTGCAATCACTAAGAATTTTCAACAGTTTCCATATTATTATTGTAACTAAGGTACAAACGAATTCCAATAGCAAAGTTTAACAATCACTGAAGTACCATACACAATCATGTTAGTACTTTGCGTCGTTCCCTCGTAATTTTGCCAAACAATGTGAATTTCTGTTTTCGAATCAGCTAAAGTAACTATGGGTTGATAATATTTACGTGATTTATACGTGTATAAATTCTAGATGTACTTGATATTATTCAAAAATAGATACAATAATTCAATAATAATCTGCCACTGATGACATAACGGCACAGTTATAAGAGTGAAATTCCCGGCGTGTGGTTCTAATTCAATACCCCGGGGCTATATATGCAAATCGGCGTGTAACGGTTGGGTAATGTTCGTTAGTAGTACAATAACTTTCAATACGTCTTATCGGTTCGTTCCGCAGAGTGCACTCGGTCTTCGAGCGGTGCTCCCCGATGGCTGGAAGCTTTTTGGCATTAATCCACAAACGTGTTCTCGAATGACGAGTCAACTCGTTGCTTAAAAGGCCAACGTCGTCGCGGGGGAAACGAAAAACGAACAATCGGTCGCTGGTCTGGACCTTACCAAGGCTGTTTTGCGTTATTTTTCACGGGTTAAAAGAGACAGATGGCCAGTTTCAGCGAAATATTCCCGCTAATGCCAGCGTTTGTGTAGAACGCGGGCAAGATTGGTAGCGAGTGCCTGTCCAATGGGGCTTATCGAAAGTTATTTATGTCGCGTTCGGTAGCTGGTCCGTGTACACCAGGAGAGGCTGCACGCGTGCACGTGCTACCGAAAATTCCGTGAACGCCCACGCGCGGCCCAGAAGCACCTGGCCGACGCGATAAAAAGAAAGGCGAAACCGGCTGATCCTGATAAACCAACCAACGGACCACCGCCGACTGGCTGATAAATCTACGGCAACAAGTTCGCGAGACCGTTTTCGCGTGTCATATAATGGCCCTGGCTCTCTCGCTGGCTTGTTTCGTCGTCCATTGTGCTCCTCATTGGCGCGTGCTGATTGCGACGAGAAAAGTATGCTAGGACAATACGCCGTTACGAGTTATAAATGAGGCATTACGAATAATTCGACGATTTAGTAGCGCACCCTGGGTGCTGAAACTGGCACGATAGGCGTGAAGATTGATACCGTACAGGTGGACATTTCTGGTTCAGCGATGCAGGAATCAGGTGTGCTAGGCAGCAACTAGTTGCTCGAGCAGGGACACTTTCTAGAACGAGAAGGTACAAGATACTCGGGATATATTCTTAAGGATATAGGATATCTAATGATTTTTGTTTATGATTATAAGATGTACACCCAGGAAAAGGCGCTGGTGTTCCTCTAATATACACGGTCTGTCTAAAAAGAAACCGAACTTTTGCTATTAAAAGAAAAAAGTACAAGTAAAGTTTTTACACACACGTTTATTTACTCAAAATAATATCTCTCTGCGTCAATACAACGTTTAGACCGCGTAATTAACATTTCGAAGAACCTTTGCAGCTCCTGTTTTGGTAGCCCATTTAGTACGGCGGTTACAGCGGCCTGAATCTCCGAAATGTTGCTATCACGTGTCCGTTTCATTGGAATTTTCAATTTTGGGAAAAGAAAATAATCGCAGGAAGACAGATCAGACGAGTAGGGTGAATGATCCAAGGTAACAATGCCAATTCCAATGAAAGGGACACATTATAGGCTATCAAACAGGGGCTACCAAAACAGGAGCTGCAAAGGTCCTTCGAAATGTTAATTACGCGGTCTACACGCTGTATTGACGCTGAGGGATATTATTTTGAGTAAATAAACGTGTGTGTAAAAACTTTACTTGTACTTTTTTCTTTTTATAGCAAGAGTTCGGTTTCTTTTTAGACAGACCGTGTACAACGTAACCATCTCACTCTTTACGTGTGAAATAAAACAATACAGAGTGCACTACTAAAAACAGAACACGTCTTTTTGAACTGAAAATACCAGGAAACATTGAAGCAGAAATCCGTTTAAGAGGATATAATACAAACAAATCTGTTACGAGAATATTTGCAAGGCTACTCGAAGGTCAGCGGTATTTCACGCCAACAACGCGACGTATTTTTACCTTGGTATCGCGGAGTTGATGCGAAGTCGAGTTCAACGACACGGAATACCGCTGTTTTTTATCTGGCCGCGGAATCGAGGCATTGCAGGATGTCAAAAGCCAAAGTGCGCAGCATTTCCGACGAATCCGCGGCCGTGGATCGCGTATTTACGCGGTGCTCCGCGAGGCACCTTCGTTTTATTGCGGGCGCCGTATGGTTCCCTCTCGTCTGGTTCGAGGGAAAGATAGAGAGTCGGAGAAAGAAGGGGTCTTCGGGCAAAGAGGGCTAGCAGCCGCGTAATGGAACGCCGGTCTTGGCTATCTAGCCGCACCCGCCACTAAATCACGAGATATTACCACCATTGTGCTCACAATCAGTCGTAATACCTACCACCGACACGAGTACGACCCCGTGTCAGAATATACCAAACGACCGTCTGGGGTACCGTCGATTTCCGATTATTACTCGCGGCAGACGAATATCTGGGAGGTCAGCGATTCCGCGACGGAATCGTTCGACGATTCGTAAATCGCGCCACTTTCGCGAAAGGAGATGATACGCGAGAAACGAATAAACATAATCCGGGGAGGGTGGAATAAAATAAGACGAGTGTCTCGGTCCGAAAATAGAAACCGGCACCACTGACGATCCCACGTTATTATTTCAAGACTTGTTTTCGACACGCGAAATGTTTATGCCGGTGGTTTCCAAACATTTAGAAGTTACCTCGAAGAGAAGAGAGAATTTCTTTTCCGAAGATTTATGGATTAAATATTTTGATGGATTCACTTGGTCGTACTTATTATTAGGTTTCTATTGATCTTTATGGAGTTAGTTTTGTACTTGTCGAATACAAGTGTATAGAGATAGCCTTTGGCCGAATTTTACTCTCAGTTATGTGTGGAACGAAACAAAGAAAAATATTTATGTAATTTTCATGTGAAATGTAGGCATGGAATATTTTTTTATCTCAAATAAAAGAAGAAACATATTAATAAATACGTACAAGGAAATATTATTCATACTTCTTTGTATTAAAAATTCTATTTGCTATTTAAATATGTCAGGTATTTTTATCTTCGGAAAGGTGGTATAACATACAGAGTGTTAACAATAACATGAGACCATTTGTTAACCCTTTCAGACCTGAATTAGTTTTTTCTCGTACTAATGTAATTAACTTTAAGGGTTAATTTGGACGAAAATTAGTACGGAAGAAATAAAATAAAAATCTAATAGTGTAGTTTTCGAGGGAAACTGGTCTTTCTTCATGTGCACAAATAAGGACATGCAGCCTAAACGATAGTATCGATAATTTTTAAATGTTGTGTTCTCAATTGTGGACGCTAGGTCTGAAAGGGTTAACAAAATCGTGGGAACGAAGAATAGTATGATTTCTTCGCATTCTTTTTATAATATATTATGGATCAACAATTCTCTCCGCTCGTTTTTTTTTTTTTATTTTTCCCAATGGTATTCGAGAAAAATCCTGATAGGATTCGTTGGCAGCCGGTCGCGGTTGGCGAACGCGCCTATTTATCATACGGTGTTATCACCGCAGCTGCCGCGGTCGCTATCGCCGCAAATGCCCGAACGCTCACCGTTCGCAGACATTTTGGGCGTGACCTTCTGGATTCCATGAATTTCATCGCGACAAAGTTCGTGTGCATGTACGTCGGCCACGATAAACCGGCAGCGTCGCCACGCTCGTAAAACTTTTTACCCGGTCGCTTCGAGTGCTCGGTTAATTACCGCGACCGTCTCAGCTCGTGGGACAATACTCGTCCATGTCGTTACTTTACGGCGTGCTTCACCACCGCCGATGTAACTTTGCATGCAAATCCCTGGACGGCGAAGATACGCCGCTTCTGCGAAGAAACTGACAGCAACGTATGCCGGCGCGCTTATACTCGGCGTCGTTTGCTAAATCGATTTATGTCGCGATGGTAATTAACCTTTCCAACGCTCTGTAATTCCCGCAATTATGCAGATTGAACGTCAGCCCAATTCCGCAGCTGATGATTAATTTGAAACGTATTAACTCATTAAGCGCAACATCGTTGATTGCTGGCTGTGTATTGTGCATAGTTGATAAAGGAAATAATTTAAAATTTTCTACTTGATGTTACGACGTGTCCTGTAAATGGAGCAGTGACACTTATAAGAGAGGTACGCAAACTGTAAGGCCGAACGCACACGGGCGCAACCGATTTGAAATTAGTGTTGCAAACCGTTTGCGCTCTTTGTTTTACCTACTCCATTATCTTTGTTTTACCTAGATCCACGGTCGTATGCAACTAGTTTCAGAATAGTTTGAAACTGATCGGTTACGCCCGTGTGCGATCGGCCTAACTCGAGTTTCCGAATGAATCTTATTGTTAGTAAAGATAGGGGATTGTTACCAAAGCAACGTAATTTGATCATAATTAAAGGCGATCTCGGCGGTTAGACATCGCTGCCTTTAAAATTATTAGACGTATTTATTTTGTTTCAACATAGACGGACCAATTCCTCAAATTTGGAAATATTTCAAATTAAAAGCGGAACACGTGAAAAGGTGTTACCGACAAATTGCATCAAACAGACTTTTTATCTACGTCTACGTTTCGCTGACAGTGATAATACTTATCAGGAGGCCGCGTCGATGACAGCGGCCAGACAGGAGAAGAGAAAACACGTCTATGTACTCAAGGTGTTCCGTCAATATGAATTTAATCTTGCTGTTAACGTTTCAGTCACAGGTCAGCGGAATACACAGTTCCACCTTTCGACGTACAACGTACATACCTACAAGCAGTATACAAAATTCGTATAGTAACATAGAACGATCAAACTGTTCTACTTTATAATTACATTTTCGTTGCACGTGACTTGATGTTTCATTGATCTCAGTACTTCCTTCATTTGCAGATATGAACCGTTCATTGCACAAATCGATTAACTCCATATAACAAAAAGCTGAGAAATGCGATGAAATAATGCGATATAATAATGTTTGTCGTTTAATGATATTAACCCTTTGCACTCGAGAAGTGAATCTCGGTCACCAATAGGTTTCACGCAGCAAATCTACCAGTAATAATAATTAATTTCTGTGGAATTCGAAGTGTTAATAAAATAATTGTTGATGAGGTAAAGGCGACTTGATTCTCAAATCTCAAATTAGGGATCTCATCTTCTCTAAGATTAGCATTCGTGGCACTAGAATGCTAAGAAAGCATCTCGAGTCGCAGTTAGATACCAGAAAAAAAGGCCTCGAGTGCTAAGGGTTATTCTTTATTATTCAAGAACTTTCTTTGACAATTAAATTTATGATTTTTCAAAAACTGGATGTAATTAATTTGTGCTCATATACATTGTGATGAGAAACGCCGCGACGCGACGTCGGGAGCCAGCTTTCGTTTAATGAAAACCCCATCTTATCAACTGCACCCCAAACGACTGTGCATCGCGCAAGGAGATCTCGCAGAAAAGACCGGCGAAATCGGGAGCAGGCAAAGAGCGAGGCGTCGAGCGAAGCAAATTTATTGTTCCTCGGACTTATATTGTCCCGTAAGAACAAAGACCGAGCAGACAAAGAGTCCCGCGGGACTGACGGGAGAGGCTCAGCGCGGACGGAGACAAAGGAGGAATATATTATTATACTGCGGGAGGTATCATCGGTAATGCAGCCGTGAAGAAATTAGGCGAGAGCTACGGGATGCATTCGAATCAACCAACAGCTCCTCGCCACGGAGAACCGGTGGAAACCGCGGGCGGATTCAGCAAGCGGAAAAACTGATGAACTCGAGAAAGCACGAAGTGTGTCTAAAAAGTAATCGGGAAGGAACTTCTTCTTCGAGAATTGATTGCATTCGTAACAGAATAGGTTCTAACCGTCTCACAGTGTGATACTTCAGCGAGCTAGCGGCACAAACGGTAATTTTCGAAATGTTCTAAATGTGTTTATGGGTATTCTAAATCAATAACAGAATGTACTTTTCACCAGAAAACGTTAATATTATTCTACAAAATAAAGTAAAATCAATTATTAATAGGGTCTGAAACTCGAGCACATAGCTTTCATCCTATGGACGCGTATCGTTTGCTTGACTATTCTAAATCTAATTTCACTTTTACACTTTACACTTTTTATATCTAAATATTTTATTACAAGCTCGCAGCCATTAACTGGATATTACTCGCGACGAAGAATTGTTCGTCACGAATAATACCGATTACCAGGTCTCACCACGTGGAGGTTGCTGCGACTGGAGACCCGGAGATAGAAGGAATCAAAGTTCCTTCGATCTCCCTCTACATAGAGTATACATACATATATGTATACCCTACATAGAGTCGACGAGCTTAATACTAAGTACGAAACTATGAAAATCAAGGGAAAACAAAATTCCCTTTGATTTTCAAAGTCTATGTCTGAGTCTGCCAAACAATTATTTGAACTAAGAGGGTGAAGCTAAATTGAGATCGTGATGCGAAGCGACTATGAAACTGGACTTACTGAGTCAGTTCCGTTTCCTCTTGATGGATCTGGACTCGAGAGGAAGACGACCGACGCCTCCGAACCAGTCCTACGCACCCTGCACCCATCTGGGAGCCACGATAGGACCCGACTTGCACCCATTTCACTGCGCTTTGGACTTACTGCACTGCGCCGGGAACCTGGAACTACACCAGACGGGATACAGGGAGTAGAGAACCGATCCGGAGGAGCCGATTGTCTTCCTCTCGAATCAGATCCACCAGGAGGACGGCAACCGACCTTTCTGTCCAGTTACACAGTTGGTCACTTCACTTATCACATGAAGTAGTAGTGACCGAAGTGGAGAACGAAGTTGCGAGTCCAATATGGACCTACGAACAAACAAAAGAATTGAACAAATGATTAATAATTATTTGACAGGGGACAGACTCTTGCACATACGTGCCTTAAAACTAAGATGCATGCCTTAAGACTAACCAAACCAAACTAAGGTACGCACAAGCAATACCAAGGAAACTAAGGTACAACCAATAGGACGGACGGGAGACGCAGACGCGCGATCCAATGCGACCGATGGATCGTCGAAGAATGAACTCTCGCCCCTCGTATACCTGTGTCGAGGGTCACGGCTCGCTTGTGCTTCTGGAAGTAGAGAAGGGGAAGGACGAACAACAACCACGTAACGGTCGCGTCGACGACTCATTGGATCCATCGAGAAAATAATTTGTGAAACATTAATATCACACCAAAATCACCATATTCCCTATCATTGTTTAAATAATAAGTCTCGTTAATAATGAATTTAACTATTGTCAGAAATTAATATTTAGTTGGTTTAATCAATAGATATTAAAATATTGACAAATTTCAGACGATTACTTTTTCTTAATTTTCCATGTTCGGAAATATTACTTTCTCGAAAAACATTGGTGTAATAACCTGAATCTTTAAAATGCATGAAATATGTACATCTCCGAATTAATTGAATATTTACAATGCATATCAGTCTTCGATTAAATATTAATAAGAATCACGATTCAAAATAAGTATTCATCGAACACAGTAATCGTGAGAATCTTTCATATATATCGTTATATCTGTTAGTTGGAATAATTAAACATTAATTTCTGACAGTAGTTACATTAATTATTAACAATATTTGTTCAAACAATGTTCGACAATATGACTTTGCTGTAATATTATACTCCGTGGACAGCGGTAGATATTGGACCACATAAATTTTGTCCCGCTACATCGCTGAAATATCATACTGTGCGTCCCTTGGCTGTGTGACCATTAGGGAGGGAGGTAGGTGAAACTCAAACACGAGGATCCAATCCCACGCCTGCAACTCACGGTGCAAACGTCTATTAACACGGTACCGACCGATCGATAGCTATTGAATATATAATGAAATTCAATAATATTTTGAATTGTGATATCATTAGTAATATACAGTATTTATTTCATCTATTAGAATCGTTTTCTAATTAATTTTTATGTAATGTTTTACAATTCATATAATGATGGGAGCATGCAATGCCATCTCAATAATGGGTAACAAGGTATTGATTGCTATAATAAAAAAGCTATCAGTAGATAGGAGTAGAGAAAAGATAAATAAAATAATTGAAAGTTGTTAGTGATTCTAATTTAATGGTCAAGAGATGTAGATTGATTGGAGATATCAAGGACGATTATAAACGACTACCTAGGTCAAGAATTACGTGTGACTCGACCCAATAAAATAGTCAGAAAGGTTCGCTTAAATGAGAATCAACGTATTCAGATATTTTAGTGAGAATTAGGAATGACATGCAGAACAACACTAAAACTTCGTTGATATAATTTTTCAGCAATTCTGTAAACTTGAATTGTAGCTACTTGTTATTGTATCTGTTTATAACATAGACAAATAAACTTCCTTGTAAAGCGAATATATCTCTTTCGAGGTTTGAGATCTTGAATAAAATAAAGAGGAACCAGTGCAGATTTCATTCGAAGATTATGCGTCATCGATAGCCAGACGCTGCGGTATTCGCGACCGACTGGTGGAACTACGTCGCTTTCGTGAGTCGGACCGTAACCGCGGACTCCGCGTACTCCAATTATAATGGAATTAAGGTCGCGCGATGTGTTGTAATTATTCGTCTGAATAGCGTGCAACAGGATTTCGTTGCGGTCGTAACGAGCAATCGGCTTGTGCAACCGGTATTAGTTTTCTGCCGAGAGAGATTTATTTTCAAAGCGGCAAACGAATGGAGCACACTCTCAGATCGCCACAGTAACAATATTAGAAATTACATATGAGGTGAGCGTAGAAAATAAATACACTGGGTACCTTATTATATTTATTAGGCACCTAATTAAAAATCAGTATTATTCCCATCGAAAAAGCTTCTTGAGGAAGTCATGCGTTGGTGGTGACGTTGTTCCGACTGCTGAGAATTGTAAAATAATACCCATCTAGTTCTTTTTCTCGTTATCGAATTTTGAGGTCGGAGAATATAATTTTTGTTAAAATCATGTATAGACGAACCATGATTTCATAATGATTTCTTAAACTGATGATTCTTGGACATAAAAAGGTAAATATATTTTTGTAGAGAATATCAAGCTACATGGATTGATGCAATAAAAATGGCAAAAGTACGTACATAAATCCATTTAAAAAAAGGTTATTGGTAAAAAATTAATAACATCAGGATATGCCCCACTTGAAACCATACAAAGCTGTCTGCATAAATTTTTGTTATGGCTAATAATATTCACGTAAACTGAGCTGGTAATGTCATCTAAACTATCCCATGTATAAGTAATAAATACAATATAACAGTGTCTATAATACAGAAAATTATTAAATGATTTAATTATTTAACAATCTTGACTAGTTTTTGGGACCTATGACCATCGTACGACACTCTTGCTGCTGAAGTATCAATATTCCCTTTGCATTATAATGGCCTACTAGACGATTTTGGGCCGTAAATCCTAGCCAGGACATTGGGCAAGGGAGGAACTAATCGACCAGCACCTCCACACCTCCCCACCTCGCCCAATTCGCCCGACCAACGCGACCACCGTCCGATATTCCATTCCGTTTCGTTTCATTGCCGTTTCCTTCTATCAATTATTTCGAATCTGAAATCGTGCCTATAAATCCACGGAATCAGGATACGCCGCGTTATTATCCTATCCTGCTGCTCCGCTCCTCCCCGTCACGTCGATCGTTGCGCGGATCCAGGCGGCTCGTTGATCCTGCTCGGCCGAGAAATTGCGGAAAGGATGCACCACCCCTTTTAACGGGAGGCTCGATTATAGCTAAGTGGCCTGAAACGATTTCCTCTGAAAAGTGTTTACGAGCCGACCGAACCGTTTTCGATTGTTTGGATCGTTTCACAGCTATGTACAAGGTGGTCTGCTCGTGAGAAGTATCGCGAACTTGGAGATCCAAAGGCGACGACAGAAATGTCGCAGAAATGCTGAGAAGATTTGAACATCTGTATCTTTGTTGAAAATTAACTTTTTTAAACAAAATAAGCGCCAACAGATCCAGTGCACTTTTGTCAATGGTGCACAAGTGCATTTATTCGATTTTTAAAAAATGTGCAGAAATGCAACATTTTTATGCGCATACATGCATACACTTTGGCGTGAATCAGACTCAATTAATTTCATTAATTCGAGATTATCATAAATGTATGTTTTGTTTAAATCCAAAGTATTCTGACAGTTTTACAGGAGATGCTTCATTTTCATATTTTTACTTATGATCGTATATCCTATACTTTTATTAAATGGAGAACAATTTTTTGAATTTACTTTCCTTTTAAATTGTAAATTCTGTCTTATGAAAGTGCTACTATATGAAAAATGCGTGTTGACAATTCACCAACCGCTCATTTGAATTAATAAAATGGAGCACCCTGACTAGAGCACCTTCTCAATAATACATCGTAGTTGAAAATAATATAAAAAAAACATAGACGATCCACCAGATGTGGCAGGTGCTTATTAAGGTACCTTCCGTTGACTTCTCGTAGAAGCAAGTTAAAAGTAACGAAAGCAGCATTTTGGACGACGTTTTGGGGATGTTCGACCACCGTTCGTCGGTTGGCCGCTCGAAACAAACGATAATTGCCAGTTAGGCTCGCAATTACGGTCCGTCGTCGTTGTCGTCTTTCCCGTGCGTGGCCGGCTTCCGTTTGACGATACGCGACTGTCTTGAGTACAGGTTATTACATATCACCGATTTCCTGCTGCCATTCTTCCGGCGTTCTCCACCGACCCTGCATTCTGACGAATTTTTATGTCGACCCGCCGGATGCCTGCGTCTCGTCGTGATAGATTCTCCTCCCAGCGTGGAACTAGAATTTAGAGTAGAAGATACGATCGATGAGTTTCTGATCTGAGATTAGAACAAGTACTAGGTGCAGAAATTAATTCTATGCCTCTAATCATTTATAATTTTAGTTTAACTGTAAGTAATAATATTTATCTATCATGTTGTTACATTAAATTACCAACCTTCGATTACACTGAATACATATCCGAAGTTTCAACTTGATGGACATTTCAAATTATCGGTGTATACATTAGAAGGATAGCAGAGAACATTTATTGTTGTTCTTTCAGCAGATTACGAGTTTAGTTGACAATTATTAGGTGCAGAAATTAATTCTGTATTTTCGTATTTAATTAGAAAGGGACAGAATTCATTTTTTATAACTAAAAAGTGTGTTGCTTTTATTGCCTTTTGTTCGAACGGTGTTTGTGCTGTCTCGACGTGAAACGAACAACGATCGATAACGCTATTAAAAAGTTTAGAATCTGTGCAGAAATCTATACTATTTTATAAAGGGCAAATGTAGTATATAGATCGTACACAGTTATAATGAAAGATAGGAGTGACTATAGTTCCGTTTTAAGTATTAATAGAAGAAGCTGTTGGAGGAAAAAGTTGAACAGTTAAAGAGGATAATTTGCTTATAGTTGCACAAGAGTAACTCTGGGTATGGAGTAAGCAGTTTCATTTCCTGTTTAAGGAATCTATACGTCTCTTATGGACATTTGTTCCCCTCATTATACTGCATATGAATGTATAAAGTAGACAAAGAAATGAGAAGACCACTGCAGTGAAATCGAGTCGTGATAGCAGTGGTCGAATACATGATGGAAAGAATAAAATTATCGGCTACCAGAATTCAAAAACAGATTTTATAAACTTAATTGTTCAGTTAGAAGAAAATTGCTAATGTTGGTCTGTTTTTAATCATCTTACGTGTACAAATTTATTTTTCTTTATCTTATAGATTCAATTTTATTAAGTGCAGGAATTAATTTTGTGTCTTTCCATTTACATAATTATTTATTACACTAGTTTAAATAGAAATATTTACTGACCACTTTGTTATGTCAGAATGTCAGCCTTCATAGTAACGAAATGCACACAGATTGCTTCGACATTTGATTTGACAAGTACGTGTGCTCTCTTGGAGTATACGACTGAAGAAAAATTAAAAGTAGTGTGGTTTTACTTTATAAATAAGTGGTAAGTTTACTTTAGAAAGACACAGAATTAATTTCCACGCCTAAGATTTAGTATTCACATACAATAGAACATTTCATTAGATACGATGGTATGAACATCAGCCAAATAATTGAAGAACTATTGTTGAATTGTATACTTTAAATAAATGTAATAACATACTCCACCGCTCCCTATTTTTAATGCAATACATCGCAGTTGAATAATTCGTTGCACGCACAAAAAAGTGAAATACGAAACGATTTCTAGATTTCTGCACTATCTTATAATAAAATAAATACCTCGCGAATAATTTGGGACAGGTATGCGTCAGGTAAGAAAGGTACCAGCTCCGCGCAGAAGCTTCCACGATCGTTCATTTGACTTCCGTCACGTCGCAGCACGGTTTCACGGCCGCAGATGAAATAACAATTACACCTTCCAAGATAAGCGCGAAAAGCAAAGTTGGCGAAACTGGTGGCGCGTCGAGGTAGCAAATTCTCACCAGCCGCACCTGCAGCCAAGCATCGCCCTCCGTGGCATGGCCCATGCCGCATCCCTCCGCTACTCTTCTTAAACCGGATTACCTCGGGTCCTCTTCCGCAACGCCATTCCGTCTCGAAGTAACACTCGAACCCCGGCACGATCTTTGCCTTGCTATTGGCAAACACATCTCAATAACTCAATCTCGCATCGTTTCGTTGTGGTTCGCCCCGAACAATCACGCTGCCTCGGTAAGCAGCTCTCCTCGATAACCAGCTTGTTTCCAGCGCGTAATAATCCCCGAGTCCCCTCGCAATTTCTTACTTAATGCCGGGACAAGACGGAGAAAGAGGAAAGTGGACGAAAATAAAAGGGAATAAAAAAGGAACGACCGATCGAACGGATTCGCGTAGACACGTAACTTCAGTTTACGTGTGCCCCCGACCAAGGTGTCCACACACGCGCAACACCGCTGGGTGCATTCCAACGAGCGGCTATCCGCACGCGTTACGGCCGTGTGCATCGGCCAGATATTGGCCTACACGGATGGAGATTGCGTGCGGTTTCGCGTGGATCGTCGACTGATTGACGTGAGTCAAGACCGCAAAAATGATCGCGACCGATCGCGGACCCCCGAGTGCGTGTATCCGAACCGCAACTATTTCATGCACCTCGGACTCCGAAGAGTAGTATCCTCTAGCGTGGATATCCGAGCGAAATTAGAATAGTCAGCGAATCGAGCCACCCCTGGTCGCTCGCTGCCGTCTTCCGGTTGACGGCGAGCCGCGAGGTGCCGGACCGGATCGGACGCGATTTCTTCGCGCGGTGTCGCGCTCGATCGAGCATTGCCGATCTTGATCCTGCTCGTGGACGGACCTGGGCAAACTTTTACTTAAATGGGAATGAGAAATGACTGTTTGAGAATATTTATTTCGTACCGTTACTTTCAATCCATTTGGTTGAATATAAAAATATCAGTGGTGATACAAGTTACTTCGAATGACGAATCGTTTCGTTTTATTGTTCTGTTTCCGTCGATGTAACCAAACTAGCAAGTGTTCGAATATTTGTGGCTGTCAGGGTGTATATAACAGAGAGTAGTCTTTGTTTTTTACTTTTTACTAAAAAAATTATATTAAAACCATATGTTTAGGCGGTAGAATGACATGATGGATCGGAAAACAATTTCTTGAATACTCGGATTGTGAATAAAATGTAAAGGCTAACCTTCCATTCCTCAGCATTACATCTATATATCTTATTTGTGCATTATTGAAATATTGATTATTGTTTCAAATAACATTAACGAAATTCACGAGTAACTCAAACCCTAAAAACTGTATGACCTTAAAACATTATTACATTAAGGGGGTATTATCGTCTAGAAACTTCAAAAATTCGATTATTTTTTTGCATTTTCTTATCATTTGGGGTTTCGAGAAAGTGCCTCTAAAATAATAATTTGAAATTCGTAGAGCTCTCATAGTTACAGAGGCTTAAAGGCTGTTCACCAGTAATAGTGCTAAATGTGTAGTACAAACTTTAAACGCGTTTTTCTCGAAACGACATTTTTCAAGTCGGGCGCACGTTTCTCTCAAAAACTATTGGACCGACTGACTTCTGGTTTTACACACATTTCGAGGGCACCATCACCTATGGTCTGAACTAGAATTATATCGATAGCTTGAATATTTTAGCCCTGCTCTCATATTTTAGTTGACAATTTTCCGGGAAAATAAAACCTTAATTTTCAAACAGCTGCGATTTCGATAAAAAATTTAGTATTTACTTCATTCTAGTTCAGACGATAACTATATTCATATAGATTGAAAAAAAAATTTGTTTTTCTGTCTCAGAGGACTAGAACCGCCACAGCCTGTGCGCCCGATTGAACGAGCGTATTAAGCCACAACCTGCATAACAGCGCATAACTTGTATAGATTTCAATGAAGTATTTCATACAAATTTGTGTTGTTAGTTTAAACGTGTTTCATTATGCATAAAAAACCCTGGTACTGTAGGTTTGA
Source organism: Hylaeus anthracinus (assembly GCF_026225885.1). Taxonomy (NCBI): domain Eukaryota; kingdom Metazoa; phylum Arthropoda; class Insecta; order Hymenoptera; family Colletidae; genus Hylaeus; species Hylaeus anthracinus. The sequence goes on along the minus strand of NW_026535289.1, from coordinate 3,817,701 downwards.
TAGTTTTCGCAAAATTAATTCCTAAAAATGACTGAAAAAACAAACTTCTAGACGATAATACCCCCTTAAAAAGTATGAAATTCTCTTAACCCCTACAGTTAACTCACTCCAATATTTTCAATTTTTTGCATTGTATTTCTCGCATCACGAACAAATAATGTCGAGGACATCGCTGAACGTGATTGACGTGGGCGTCAAGCATTCCTCGAGTCTTTCACTCTCCACTTGGTAGCAGCGAGGAGAAAAATTTGTTTTAAATAAATTCACATCTTCCTCGAGGAAAAAGCATACTGAACGCGGTGTTGACCAACGCTGATTGCAGATAAACGCTGATACGGGAGATTGCAGATAAGCCAGACCCGCGCGTCTGCGGCAGACGATGTGAATGCACCCTTATCTCCCCTCCCGCTATGTCGTTTACAGCCACCCACTCGTGCAACCCGATTGCAGTAGCCTTGAAGTTTGCAGCATGGAGAACCAAGGTCGCTATTTACAGCGGCCCGCGCGAGGGAACACAATCACTTTCGAATTGAGCGTATTCCGCTCGTTGCATGTACAGTGCGTTCAAGAAAATATTGCGAGTCGAAGCGTCATGTATAAAATTTCACGCGTACCTGTCCAAAATCATTCGCGAGGTATTTATGTTGTCATAAAATAGTGCTGAAATTTTAACATCGTTTCTTACTTTATTAAAAATTGGGAGAGGCGGAGTATGTTACTACATTTATTTAAAACGTGTCATTCAACAATATTTCGTCAATTATTCGGCTGACGTTTATTACATTTTTTTTATATGAATTATGGACAAAAATAAGATAAAACGTCAGGTGGATGTTCAGTCGAGAAGTAATCGAAAGGTCTCGAAAATCTCGCAGGATGCACTCATAAAACCGGAACCGTGCACGTGCACTCCTCTTCGTTTAACAGCAACGCGGTTCTAGCGGGTGTGCACATGTGCATGCACGTTTATTTCGACAGCTGTCTCGGACAGTTTCGGGCTCATCCGCTGCTCCGATAAATACAGACCCCAGCGAGCCTGGTGATTTGTTGCTAACGCTGGCAGCGTTGATTATCGCCGTCGTTCTAATTATCGGCTCGTAACCAGACAATAACGCGAAACTGTAGTGTTAATAATTCTCGCGTTGCTCAAATCGCGTTCATCGATTGTGTTTTTTATCACTGCGAAATTTCAACAAAAATTCGTCGACCATCGATTATATTTGGTTAAATTTTATATGGATACGTGCTACCATATATAACGGTTTTATTTTTTGGTATTCAATGAGGGAACAGGAACTATAAATTTGGAAGATTGTATCGAAATAAAGTATTTATGTATCTGATGTTTCCCGTACTGTTGTATATGGAGTTTGTTCCGAGTCATATTCGTGTGTGTATCGATAGTGAAACATTTTTTGATAATTTGTATGTAACATGGTAGATTATTTTAAGTATTTTCTAATTTTTCTGTGTGAATTACAAACTTTATTTGCAATTCAAATGGAGATTATTTAGTTGGTTAAAGAAATTTTTATAGCCACTGAAGAGAATTGCATTGACGAGGTCATTTTTTGAAGTACACCTATTGAAGACTGGTTTGTTGAATTAAAGGTAAAATATTCCATAGATATTTGAAAAGTAAAGGTATTCATAACATCGAGGATCATAAGAATAGAAATCAAGCGACCCGAAACCACAAATTTTTCGATTCATATCAAATTAAACTGAGTAGGGTGGAAAAGTTCCTACCAATCAGATTCCTGATTTGGAATTTGAATCGAGATTCACATTTTGTCGAAAACAGTTTTGCCGAACTGGATATTTGGTTCATCGACGAATTCTCTTCCTCGAGCCTCAAAAATTAAAAACTCGAAAATAAAATGAGTAATAAATGAGACGTAAGCCTTCAATCAAAATAAATTATAACCATCAAACTATCTACTATGGATATTAAGGGGTTAGTCGCAGTCAGGAAAATGAAAACGAACACTTTCTTGTGTGTTTTGTTTAAGGTATTAAATAATAATTTTTCTGAATGAAATGTAAATATATTACAAAGTATGTCTTAAAGAACTAAAAAAGAATTTTTGTTTTAAAAAAAGGTTAATTCATTTCGTCATAACAGGCGATGGCGTGAGTGACCACTTGGTTTGCGGAGAGCAAGATTTCTTCAAACTGGTGCACCTGAAAACAAAACTAAAGGTAGATTTAGAAAATATATTAGACTAACGGGTCTCTGATCGAAGGATTTTTTATTTTCTTGTATACTTTTTTTTTTATCTTGTATTGAATCGCTTAATTTTAATGAAAAAATTGAAAATCAACTTTAAATGTACGCCATCTTGTTTTATATTATTTTTTTTCCAAAATCCTTCGTTCAGGAACCCGCTAGACTAATCTATTTTCAAAATCTACCTTTGTTTAGGTATTCAGGTAAACCAGTGTAGAGAAATCTTGCTCACCGCAAACCTATGTTTTTAAATCATTGTCTACGTCATCGGCTGTTATGACGATATAAATTAAACGTTTCATAAAACAAAAAATGTTTTTTAGTTTTTAAAACATGCTTTATAATATACTTAATTGTTACTTATGCAAATTATTATTTAATAACTAAAAAAAAAATCACAAAGAAATGTCTCTTTACCTCTTCCTGACTGCGACTATCCCCTTAAAGTAAATAGTGTACTCATTACTATAAGTAGCATATGCCATGTAACCATTTCGAGAACTGTAATTATTAAGTACAATTTAAAGTTAACATTAAACATGAATCTCATTCACAAATTTAAGGGTAGTCTTCACTCCCTAGATATAAATGTCACCTAACAAGACAAAGTTCGTATCCAACATCAACTTTCAATGAAGTCAAAGGTTGCTAATGGACTGACGTGATTGAAGAGTCAAACACAAAAATACGGATAAATGGCTAGATTCCTGTTTATCGCGCGACAACCGTTGCGAAATAACGAAAAACGAAATCCATGGCAACTGTTTCGTTTCGTCGTTCGTTTCATCCTCGCCCACCTGATACTCCCGGCGTTTCTATCTTCGGCGTATTAATCACGGTATCAGCTATCGTAATTTCCAGGCAGCGGGAGCAGAAAGAGTGCGGCTTTCGCGTGCACGCACATGTGCGTCTTCCCGTGCATTGTGTTAATATCTCGTTGTCAACGATGACTGGGGACTGGTGGGGGCTGGACTGATATACGGCCGACACACCCGTCACATTGCGATACTGGAGATACGGCTTCGCAAACCCGCGGCTGCAGGGACGAATCTACCGTGAAGCTAACGGAGTTTCAGCTTTAGACCTCCATATTGAAGGGATCACGAAAGAAACTCCTAATAAATTAAGGTGGTAGTCACAGTCAGGAAGAGGTAAAGAGACATTTCTTTGTGATTTTTTTTTTAGTTATTAAATAATAATTTGCATAAGTAACGATTAAGTATATTATAAAGCATGTTTTAAAAAACTAAAAAACATTTATTGTTTTAAGAAACGTTTAATTTATATCGTCATAACAACCGATGACGTAGACAATGATTTAAAAACATAGGTTTGCGGTGAGCAAGATTTCTCTACACTGGTTTACCTGAATACCTAAACAAAGGTAGATTTTGAAAATAGATTAGTCTAGCGGGCCCCTGAACGAAGGATTTTGGAAAAAAATTAATATAAAACAAGATGGCGTACATTTAAAGTTGATTTTCAATTTTTTCATTAAAATTAAGCGATTCAATACAAGATAAAAAAAAAAGTATACAAGAAAATAAAAAATCCTTCGATCAGGGACCCGTTAGTTTAATATATTTTCTAAATCTACCTTTAGTTTTGTTTTCAGGTGCACCAGTTTGAAGAAATCTTGCTCTCCGCAAACCAAGTGGTCACTCACGCTATCGCCTGTTATGACGAAATGAATTAACTTAATTTTAAAACAAAAATTCTTTTCTAGTTCTTTAAAACATCTTTGTGATATATTTACATTTCATTAATAAAAATTATTATTTAATATCTTAAACAAAACACACAACAAAGTGTTCGTTTTCATTTTCCTGACTGCGACTAACCCCTTCACTTAATTTGGAGATTTTTTATCCAACCACCAAGAACATAGAGGAAATGGTTATTTTGTTTTAGGACAATAGTAAAGTTTATGTAATTATTACATGTATATTAATAGAGCATCAGGTTTTGATCTCCATATAGAAGAGACTCCAAGAAACTAAAAATTTAATTATAAGTAATAAGAGTAATAAATTTAATAGAGTTTTGTACTACAAATTCTACGTCAAACTTTATTAAAATGGTGATTCTTTTGATTTGTAAGGTTCTCTATTAGAGTTTTGTACTACAAATTCTACGTCAAACTTTATTAAAATGGTGATTCTTTTGATTTGTAAGGGCTCTTTATAATGGACAACCAACAATTCGAATATTTTGTACAACTTTAACTAACCATTATTAATATATAATTTTCAACGCACAATGAAATATTCCAGTCAGTAATTAATTTTCTCTTTATTCCTTAACGTGTTTCATTTAAAAAAATTGTAATTATTATCTAAAACTAAACTTGTATCGTATTTTCTTCAAACTCTATCAAAGTACATCATTGTGCAGTAGCTGGATGTGCGTTCCAGCGATACGTTCCGTCTTTGATACACACGGATCCCTGGAAGCGTGTCCTAAGTCGCAGATAATTTTCTCTTAGCCACTGACCACTTCCATCAGCGCCTTCTGTTCATGAGAAACGACCCATGCGGACGGGAGTAGTGAATTAGAAGACGCAGGCGTGAAGAGGGGCAGGAAGACAGTAATAAGAAAGTCGAATGGTAAATGGAGAACGGGTGGAATAGAAATAAAAAAAAGATGTAGGAGCAAGAATGATTTGCGATGGTAGAGGCGGTCAAAGAAAGGGAGAAAATCGTTTGCAATTTATGATAGCCGCCGGGACATTAGCAGTTGCGTGGCGCGGCGAAAATGGACTCACAAGAGTCGGAATAATATGCTACTGGAAGTAGGATCGAAATGAGACGCGTGCCTAGGATTTATGCGTGTCTCAATCCTAAGGGGTCGTTGCAAGAAGATGGCTCGTAAATGATCGATCAAGGGCCAGAAGTGATTCTTCGATACGGTTGAATAATTGAATATTCCTCGAGTATATCTTCGATTTGGTAAATTATATTTTGTCTGATAGCGTGACACAAAATTTTATGAAACTGTTTTCCTTCATGAATTATATTTTATTTAATAATTTCGTTAGCTATATTAAGAGAAGAGTGTACAACTTCAAGTAGGTACATGTATTCTAAATATGGCATATACGAGTAAACATTTTCATAAATTTTCTCAGTCCTGAACCTTTTTCATGGAATTAATAGATATTATTGATTTATTCCTTTGGAACAGGTATTGCATCCACCGTCTTAAATTTAGATAAACAAATTTAATTTAACTTTATTTCTTCCAACGTCAGTTATATCATGTTCGCCATCGAGCCATTTCTCTTAAAATTTAAACTCGTATATTATAGATATAGTAATTGAGATACCAACAGTCTAGAATATGTTCTCACATTTTCTTTCTGTACCAACAGGAAGAAATTCCTGTGCGTAGAAAAAGGCAGATAAAACATTAAATAACTAGAACCTAACGTAATAAGTGCATGAACTATTTAAATCCTTATCTAACAGAGTCAAATATTTATTGCATATTTCTCAGTAAAATAAAATTACTTCAATCGTGGTAAAAAACATACTTCGCATAACTAAATATTAATATCCTATTTATAAGTTTAATTTAAACATTCTGCCGCAAATATGCGATTGGTTGAGCCATGAAAAAAATCATACTCACGTTTGGGTTAACCATTAGTTATTAACGATAAGCTTAATATATTTATCGTTCTGTATCAGTAATACGAAGCGTATGTACATAAATTAAATCAACGCGATACTCATGTTTATATATTTTCATTCGCGTACGTAGATTTCGCATTATTCATAGAAAACTAACGAATCATTAAGCTCTCATCTCTGAGATTTAATCTCCAGTACTGAAACTTAATAACCAGCGAAAGAAGCCGGTCATTTATTTAATTTATGTATGTAACGCTTCGTATTATTCATACAGAGTCAACGAAATATTATGCTCGCCGGTAGAAATGAACGGTTAACGCAAACCGTGTAAGGTGTTATTTACGAATTAGTCAATCTTACTGTATCCTTGCAATAAATTACGTAAAAGTTACTTATGAATAGGAATAAATTACGTGCTAATTGCTTGTTATTAAACAGACTTTGAAAAATAATGCAAGAAACTGTCGATAAATAATTTTAACGAAGACACCAAATGTGATACGACGCATTTCAATCTAAAGGATTATTTGAACTTTGAACCCACTCTATCGATCGCTGGATGTGATACTTGTACTCAACAAGTATCGAATGTTAAACGATAATTTTAGTATATTTACACACATAATAAAATTACGTAAGGAATTTACGATGCACAAATCAATTTACGACATTTCGTTTTAAACGTGGTTGGAATATTTTAGAATAATTCATGCGCATAACACGTGTCTCATTACTTTATAATTATGATGTATAATTATGTTACACAATTTTTATTGTAATAGACAGTGGAACGACTCCTTGTTGTTCGAGTAGGTCTGATGATAATTTTTGACTATTCTTTGATTTTCATGTTGCAACATATAATTACGTGTCAAAGTTATTATGTGTAACGTCGTCGCTACATTTGCTGTATCTTGGCCACCTTCAAGTATATCTTAACGAAAAAATTCATACATTAAGTTCAGTACCTGTACTGTAAAATTACTCTCTCTTTTAAATTAAAATGTGTGTTGAAATTTTGAAAAAAATTCTTGAATTTTGACTACGACTGCGTATGCCTCCTTAACTTACAACCGCCATCCTTGATTACCACTCGCTCTAATTTGGTAAACAACTGAAAAATTCTTATCTGAAGAAGAATGCTCCAAAACATGATTATTTGATACCAGAAACGTAAGTCATTCATGAATCAACCTAATAATTTGATTAACCCCTTAAGGAACGAATTTTAAATGGATTTCTTTTTTGCTTTCATTACATACACACAAACCAAAGTAATGTTCGTCTGTAAATCGGTCTTGACATACAAATATGCTGTCTCACTTTAATATTGTATATATTTTTAATTCTACAAGGTATCGTGATTGTAAATAACAGTAATTTTTATATAAAATCCCTCAGTAGCTCTCGAGAGGTTAAAAAAGAATTGATAAAATCCAGCCTTATCCTAGAGACTTCGACTGAATTTAACCTCCAAGTATTAAACGCTCGGTACGAATCACTATACCGTGTGGCAGCGTATACGTCGCGGCGCGGAGCGTCGAGCGTGTTTACCGAATGGTAAATCGTCGTCGAATTACAAGAGCCCAGGAAAGACTCGCGACGGGGGTGGGCGCGACGAGCTGTTAATTATTAAGAAAATCGATATGCAACCCGTCACGATCTCGGCCCGACTGACGGCCCACGAAAAAGGAAAGGTACACACAGCGAAATCGTGTAAAAGGGCCGAGTGGATGGACGTGACGTGAGAGCAATCAATCATTCTCGAGGAATTTAAAGACTATCGGGCCACGGAGAGCCGAAGCGTGCAACGAAGAGGCGAGTAAATGGACGTGCGTGGCTGTTAAGAAATTTTCGATGATGAAATTCCCTCGCACGGAGAGGGAACGGATCGGAGCAGACGCTCGGATTATTCTATGATTATCGAATGAATGCGGAGCTGAATGTAATGTCTCGACCGAGGCGAACGTCGTGCGTTTTTCACCGTCGCGCAACGTGTGTACAAAGGGGTTACCGGTAAAAAAAGAGCGGAGAATAACCATGCATTTATCTGTCATACCCTGATGGATAAATATATACGACTGGACACGAAGAAAATCTGACAATCGCCGGATGTCTGTAATTTCGCGTATGTCGATTCGAAGGTATTGTCCTTTCTTTTTGGTAGTGTCGGTTTAATATTCGTAACGTCAGCGTTCGTCGGATCGGTGAAAGAGAATGAAAATGATGTGTAGCTATATTTGTAAACGGAGCTCATTACTCGCCACGAAAACAAGTGTAGCCTCCTTTAAGCTTATAAGCAGATTTTCTAACGTACTAATATTTACATGTAGGGGAAAATGTATGATAGCGTGTTTGATAGCGTGAAGCAGATATTTAGGAAAATATAAACGTAATAGATTATTCGCATGATGCTGTTTGGAGTAATGGAATAATTGTTTATTGTATCACTCGTGTAAAAAACACATCTACTTAGAAAAAACAAGTGTGCAGTGCAAAATTTATTTATACTATGTACTTTCTCTATAGTACAAGAAGAATGAAAGAATGTACAGATCCTTTGATATATGAGGGTAGAAAATTTACTTTAAATCACATGAAATTAAGCCGTATACATGTGTGGCAATCGAAGATATTTGAACAAATATAAATGTAATAAATTAGTTGAAACACGAAGGCGTCTTTCCACCATCTGAAAGTAATTGCATTTGTGCGCAATACCATGTTGACAAAAAATCATGGTAAACCCAGTGTTAAATTTCAATTTGCCCATATAAAATTACTTTATTTCCCCTTAAAAACGCAATAACTGTCTCCGTAGCAGATAAAAACATGCGCTACCCGGAATGAAACTACTCAATATGCAACTTATTCCGTGGGCAAACGTGTTTCAAAACGTAAGACGATATGGAGCACATTAAATTCCAATTTGCCCGTTCGAACTCTATCGACGACTGCCATAACAGGAAGCGGAAAGGAGAATTTTGTTTGGAAACAGACTTTTCGTTCCGCTATCAAACGTTTTAATGTTCTCCCAGTGGCCCGTTTTTCCTTATTCGTAGCGGTCGATGATAATTATCCTGGAACGGTGGCGGCAACGTTTGTTTTTACAAACGAAAGGACGTAATGGTAATGGGCGACTTCCACCTTTGGTCAGCTCCTACCTTGGCCGAATTCCATCGAACGCCTACTTCCTGTCGAGCCTCTGAATACAATCTACCGCGTTGCGTGCCACGTTTTCTCTCACTTTTTCGCTCCGTCTCTTTTTCACCACTCTTTTGTTATTATCGGCTGTCCCTTTTTGCGGGCGCAAACCTGCTGGCCCGTTCATGTGCGCGGCTTGGAAATGCAGCAAGAGCCTTTCACGCGTATCGTCGATCAGCTGCACGTGCACGGGAATACCGGAGGATTTTTCGGAATTTCGAAAAACCTGACCACCGTTCCGGGGCGAGCCCGCTCCCTTCCCAGAGAGGGAAAGTGATCCACGCCAACGGAATGGGAAATTTTTACCTTGGCACTCTTTTGGAATCGAAAACAATTTTTCATTGTGACGATTCGAGTTAGGCTTCACTTTCTCTTGCTGGCCCGTCTAGGTAAATCATTTGGGCAAGTTGTACAGGTGAATCAGTTGTTTTAGATATATGTATTCGATCCTCTTTAGGGGAATAATTAATTTAAACTGAAGTTGAATCAGATTCTTGAGTTGCAGAATGTATCACAGATACTTTAATATATACATAAGGTATATACTCTCGTCCATAAATATGTGGGCACTTATTACCTTCAATGAATAATAAAATACACCGTAAATTATTACAATTTTATAGTGGAACTGTGGGATCGTTTAGATACAATAATTCAGAAAGAATGTTTAATATTCGATATATTAGAGACATATATCGTCATTTAATTCGATATTTTGTAAATGCTGTTTACATAGGTGAATTCATTTCTGACTTTCTGCTAAAAACCGTAGATATAAGCGACCGTATGCTTTCGTCAGCCACTGCATATATAGACACTTCTTACTGTGTAATTCTTATTTGAGGATGTCATCATCTAATATTATACTCCATTCCTGTTTATGTTACTCAAAATTACAAAGGAAGATCTCGTTTAATTAGAATTATTCCTTCAGCAACTTCGCTAACCATTCAGACTGGTCGATATCAAAGATTTCTTTTCCTATTAAAAATGGTGACCTCGCAAGTCGTCAGGTGACGTTTAGAGACCGAAGGAATAGCGACGGTGGAGAGGGAAAACGGAAAAGTAAGAGCGAGCCGAAGGAAGAGCGAGGCTGTCGAGAAACGTTTCTTCCCACGACGTGGCCCCAGACATTTGGTCCAATAATAACATTAATTTCGTCTACCAAGGAAACCTATTGTCCGGCTGATGCGTTCTACAGCGGATGCAGCCCTTTTATTCTATGTTACTCACTGTGGTGAAGGTATACCTACACGCGGGAATGTGTGAAACGCGCCTCGGTTCCACGGATTTCACCTGTTTCGTTCGACTTCACCTTTCTTCTTTTTCGAATCGCTGTTCCTTCCCCTCGTTTCCCCAGTAATATTTACCGATTTCCATTCCGGCACCGATCGATTGTCGAAAAATTATCAACGTTTTACGCTCGAACATTTTTGTGGCCAGAGAAGTAACGTGTCAAAAAAGTAACAGATGCCGTAAACCATATGTGTTACATTTTTTTTTTTAATTCATATTATTACAGATAAAACATTGAGATTAAAGTGAAAGTATGTCTTAACTTGTAATCTTCCCATGTCAGTGTAATATGTACGTTGTTGTTAATATTTTATATATTTTTGCATTAACGCATCTTCATATATTTTCCTATATTTTCACTTGACATTGATACATAAATATTCGCAGTGTAGTAGTACTAAACTCATTAGGATTCAATTTTTACTCCTAGTAAAATTTTTACTCCTCAAAATAATAAACATTAAAAATGTTGACATTTATTTAAGCGTCCTTAATGTTAATTAGTGACATTTGTCAAATATCATTAGGTATTACAGATCAAAGAGAAAAGTGGAGCAGTCACTCGAGAAAAAATAATCATTCATAGAAAACAATTTTGAATACAAATTTCAATGTCTTTTGACATCTTCGTTAGAAATGGTGTTAAACAATGACGCTTAATTACTCGGCCAGCTCGATTGCTCAATCGATCGCCATAAAATTCTCACGAGGCTTCGACAGGCGTCGAGCTCTAAAGAGGAAAAGAAGGAAAAGAAGTACTTACAAACCGTGTTAAGATTTCGAAATCACCCGAAATGCCGGCAATAAATCCACCAAGCGTTTTCTACGAGGAAGGATTGCACAACGGCGTGCAGTTCAACGACTCGCAAACCGCAGTCTCTCTTTCTCGATCCCCCCCCCCCTCTCTCTCTCTCTTTCTACACCCTAATCCATTCTCTCAGGAAAGTATCCCTCGCCTCGGATCAAGATAACGACGAACAAGACGACGAAAATGGGAGGAACGGGTTCACGCGAAAAAGCTGAAACGTTATCATCCTCGACATCTGGCTGCGCCTTAATTATTTTCCCGAATGGGATTCCAGCGTCGAGCCGAGAAACACCGGAAGCGCCTGCTACGTGTATCCACGTCGAAACGCCGCCAACATTCCGTTTTGTCGCCGAAACATAGGAATGCACTTTCAGCCGCGGGGCGATGCACCTTCCGCAATGCGTTCAGGACTGCACGCGGAGGCTACAATCGAATAATTAAAAGACAGTTGAGCGATACGTGTCACAGATGCGCTGGAGTGGTCGACAAGTACGCGGGGACGCTTAGAAAGTGGTGAATGAAAAGTGCTGTCGAGGGGATCTTTGGAACTCGTGTTTGTTGGTCGAGTTGAGTCAGGTTTTACCCATATTACCCCTTTGCTGTCGACGACAGCTTCATTACGGGGAATTAACAATTTAGACGACTAAATTGACCATAAAAATAAGTGTTATACTACTTGAAATGATACATTATGTAAAGAAATTTCTTTATTTTCTAATGCTTTCATAATTTGGCTGTAGAATTCTGATCTTTATAATACACAATATTTTTTAATTTTAAATGAAAGTACACATGATTACAATTAAATATGAAAGATGATTTTCACTGTGATTACGCTGATTGACGTATTTTGTTATTAAAACAAACAGTCCCCTAGAAATTTCCAAGAGTAATAGTCCGATAGTCAACACGTTGACTCGAAAACTAGCAGCTACTGTCTCACGTTTATTTTTATTATACGCTCCTTTACGCTTACTTCGCTCGAAACTCGTATCTCGCAGTCCAGATCGTAAAATGCAAGATTGCCACGCGTGAGCGTGCGTTGTACTATTACGATTATCGGGCTCTCGCACTTTTTTGCATGTTTTTACGGTTAGCGATTCCCTGTGCTATATTATCCACTTATGAATCGTAATCACGAATTCGTTTGGTGCGATCGACGTGTGATACTCGAGTCTGTATCGTACCTTGAATCTTTTACGGGATTTTTTAACCCCTTGCATTCGAAGTCACATCGTTGTAATCAACAATCGAACCCTATCGAATAGTGTAACTTTGGACCAATGTAATTTATTTTGGGGATATTTGGTTTATATAAAATTTTAGATATTGTGAGATATACAGTGGGTGTAGAATGTATTCGTACAACGATCAATTTCCGAAAAAACTTTTCTGTGAAATTGTAGTTTCTTAACTTCTTTTTTTATAATCAATGATATTTTACATATTATCGGAAGTCTCTAAAATAGATATAGACCACACAACATTTACTAGTTGATATAATTTGTGAAATTAACCAAAAAATGCGAATAGTGGATAAAAGTATAGAAGCAATAAGTATTTGTACGATTCGTATGACGAACCATTTACAGTAGAGTTTGTAACGTAAACATATTAGTTTATTGCTCCGTACGAATTAGAAAACATCAAATTTCCAGAAAAGTATTTTTAGAAATGGCTCTAATAGAGGAATTGAAGAAGATCCCACTTCGAATAACTAATAATTTAGTTAACTTAACGCTTAGAAGAGTTGCAATAATTATAAAATCAAAAGGAAATCTCACGAAGGAAGTAATTATATACTTGTAAATTAATGTAAATTTCTTTTTTTTAATGAAATTTTAAAAATTAAACAGTTCTACGAATACTTATTGCTTCAATATTTCTATCGATTAATTGTTCTTTTCTTGTTAATTTCGCAACTTACATAAATAGCTATATTTTTTTTGTAATCTATCTATTCTAGAGATTTCCGAGAACATGTAGAATGTCATTGTTTATAAAAAATAAGTTAAAGAATTACAATTTTACATAGTCTTTTTGGAAATTGATCGGTGTATGAATACTTTCTACACCCACTGTATTTACGACGAGAAATTAAAACTGTATATCTTATATTCGTTTACGTTGAGCGAAATCGAAAACTCGGTAGAAGAAAAAGTAGTCCATTTAACAACGTTATACCATAAAATCGCATCGCGTTATCTAGCTACGTGTCAGAGATGCAGGTGTACAGAGTCGCGAGGTAAGAAAAACTCTCGATCGATACGACCTATCGAGAGAAGATCACAAGAAAGGAAACGTGATCGAAGAGAATCATGATCATAAGACACGATATACGAGCAGCCTCTGCCTTTGCGCTCCTCTTTGTTTCTTCGTCTATCATTGTCCGATACAGCATTTCACCCTTTATCTCGGATCTTCGATCTCGGTGCAGCCTTAATAAATATAATAGTAACCCCGCCGTTCAACGTCTACCATACTGTCATCCTCCTGAGTAATTTCTTCCTGTCGATCGCAGATAACGGTGCGATCGTTTTCTAGACGACCGGCAGGTTGACTGCCATGTTTTGACCGAGCTGATAGCTACCGATTAGTTACGTCAAAATGAATCGCTCCGCGTCTAGACAATAATCCTTTGTACCTGCGTACTGGGTACAAAGCCAACGATACGATTGTGGTCGAATCCATTCATCGATTAATTATTTACTGTTTTAGCGGTTGGAACGATTATTGTTATCGGAAAGTTCCCTCGAATTAGTGAAACTTTCTCGGTATATCCATATTGAGAACAAAGAGAACTGTACGTACAATTTTAATCGTTGTTTTTATCGCCACGAACATTTGTTATTCAATATAATAACAATTGTAACATGTGTAACATAGGAACATATGTAAACAATTTCTATTTCTAAAAAGAAAAAATATTAGGAAATGTGATTTATGTTTCAGGCAGTAAACTTGTCTCTTTCATAACCCTTTGATACAAATTGTTCATTATCATTCGATTACCTATTCATTTAATTCTATGACAAGGTGGGTGAACTGTATAGAGTACTGTGAAAAATGCAGTAACAGATATAGGTATTTATAAAGAACTTTATCCTTAATTTATAAGGGACCAATTTTCCAATTGTAGTTGTTTAACTGTAAATTATTTTTACAAAAATTGCCGATGTACAATTAATATAAGTAATTCTGCCTGTAGACGTTATACAAATATTTCCACAGTGAATTTTATACCACGAATAAATTTATGTACTCTACCTCGTGTAATTATAGTAATTAACAAGTGCTAAAAGCTAGAGACATCATACAATAGAAAATATTAAATTCATCCCTGTACCCTCACTACCTTAATCTGAATTAAATGTCAAACCCACCAACCTCAACTCGAGCAAAAGCCAGTCAATTTCATCATTTCCGATACAGTCTAAAAATGCACCATTCCTCGATCCAACGATCGGGTGGCCAAGTAACGTTGCCCATTAGTAGCGCACAATGCACAACGGAACGACGACGTGTAGTGACAGCAGCGCGAAGCTGTTCGCCGTAACGCATTCTATTCCAATTTCGTTCGTATCTCATTATCGTTGATTCCGCAGATGTTATCACAAAGAACGGCGCGCGATCGCCGGGCTTATGCAAACACAGCAAGATCGGCCTTTGCCTTCTGGCCTCGCCCTTTTTCTGTCTTCGTCCACGTCGAGCCTCCTGCAAACGTGTCCACGCATTAATGCCGTCGCGCACGCACGTGTCCTACGCGGCTGCATAGATCCTGGCAGGCGACGCCATTTCCTGCTAATTAAATTAGTGTATCGGCCACTGTCCAGTGTTGTGCGACGCCACGGGAGCCGCGGGACCTCTATCTCTTTCGCTGTTTTTTTCCCTCCGTCCTTTCTTCGCCAACTCGCGGGTTTAACGACCCCTTTCGCCTCTCCTTTACCTGCCGCCGTTACCTCCATCTTCATCAGTCGCGGCCACCCGATTCCCGGGAGACTCGTATCAGACGCGGCTGTTGTTCTCATTAGGATAAAACATAGAAGCCGTTAACCGGATTACCGGACACGACAGCGCGCATTGCTGGACATCCTGGCATCTGGACTCTGGAAAAGGGTTCGGCTGCGTGACGCAAAACCTCGAGCCGTGGAACGACATCCACGGTACATGGTCGAAAAGGGGTTGTTGTCGGACTTTTAACACCGTGCTGATGGGGTATTTCAAATCGAAGCTTTGAATTGAATTTTTTAAGATTGAAAATCTTTTTATTTTCGAACAACCGAAATTCATGTCACGTTATATGGTGAAAAATGTTGTGAGGCGATGAAATGGGTGGGTAGTAACAGAATAAATATGTCCCGTTACACAGCTTGTCGTGAGATATTTTTCTATATTTTGATATCTACTGATTGGAACAATTAAAACTTAATCCGAAGTAATTCAACATTTATGAACATACAGTATCATTCAGTGTTCGATTAAATATTAATAACAATTACGGTTCAGAATAAGTATTCATTCGAGACATTAATCATGAGAAATTTGTCAATATTTTAATATCTGTTGATTGCAACATAAAAATATTAATTTCTGACAATAGTTAAATTATTTATTAACAATACTAACAATGTAAAGTGTAAAGTGCAAAGTGTAAAGTGGTGTGGAAATTTGTGCATTTAAAGAGATTTTAGTGTAGTAACGAAAGAATGTTCCGTTACAATTGGCTCTTCGTACGTCAGAAACCAATGAAGGGGTTTTCGGAAAAATAAAAATGTCCTGTCGCGGGAAATAATTAAGTATGATGCAGTAGGTGGTGGTTCGCGATCAGTTAGTCGTGAGATATCCTGTCACTTGATTTTCAATCACTCTAACTTTTGCGTGTGCGCGAAGTCTATACATTTTTTTAATTCAATTAACAGTAGGATTACGCGAGGTTTCTTGGTTTCTAAAGTGATTATTATTACTGAAGTATTGCTAAAACTAATTAACAGGCTTGAACAAAAATGAATTTGGATATATGTTTGTTTTTATATGTGGATAAAAGTCAGCATAAGTGGTTGGCGAAAAATATAAATTTGATAAAAGTATAAAAATATAAACGTAGTGTTAAAAATGAGAACGTCTCAATAGATTTCAACAAACTTTTCTATTTTTATATTCATTATTTATGATAGCATGAAGCACCTTATAGGGTTAGTACTGAATCAAAGAGATCTACTTGGTTACGAATAATAATTTTCGGAAGAGATTGGTTTAGTTTAAACAATCTAGAATTTGGAATATTACATTGTAATACTTCAAATTGTCTTTTATACAGTATGTGTTAATATCAACGAACTGTCTGTCCGGCAAGCTTTCTTTATATGACACTTTTGAAAATAAGAATGATCCATTTACAATTGAACATGAAGGTATCGTTGCAACTTTAACACCGTACTGGAAAAACTAATTTTTCGTTATGAAATCTATTCAGAGAATTGTACATTCTTTAACAATAATTATAATGATAATCATAAATAAACATAAATATGGTACGAATATAAAATTATTCAATTAATTGGGAATCGATAAACATTAACAGCAATGGTTACTTTCTCTCAATGAAATCAATTTCTTTATCGCGTAATTTGCACCGACGAAGATAGTCAGGAAATGTCTGATACACGATAACGAGAGAGAAGAGTCGTTAACCGGATTACCGGATGTGTTAGGGCTACTACGTCGACGGAGGTTACAAGTTCTGAGTAAAAGGCTTCGTTCGCGTGAAAAGAAGCACAGCAGGTAAGTTCGA
The DNA here is from genome assembly GCF_026225885.1 of Hylaeus anthracinus. Lineage (NCBI taxonomy): Eukaryota > Metazoa > Arthropoda > Insecta > Hymenoptera > Colletidae > Hylaeus > Hylaeus anthracinus. The sequence continues at coordinate 3,800,740 of NW_026535289.1, read as the reverse complement.
CAGCATTAGCTTTTCGTAGAATTACATCACGAGTGTATTTAACTGAGAACGTATAATCGATCGTTACGTTTCTCTGAGGGCAACCCTTCATTAAATACACGTACAGAAATAGCAGTAATGAAATCCAGCATAAAGTCATAAAAGAACTTTATATTCGTTTGTTATCGTAGTCACAATGATTACGGTATTACAGTTTTAATTTTTTGGTTATTAACAGCTACGTATGTGTACGTTATATATTAATCAATTGACATACTACGTTTCAATTATTTAGTATGCTCCTTTCCAGACGACACAAATATCAATAAAACTTAGAAAATATACACAATACGTTACACGAAAAAAAAAAAAATGAAAAAGGGAAGCAATAAGAATAAGGGTAGATGAGTTGAGGGAAAAGGAAAACGTGACTCAAGAAATGCAAATATATCTTCTAAGCGTAACATGTTCTGGTACATTAACACGTTGATAGCCACGTCACGCATATATGAGTGACAATGCTTTTCATTGAAAAATTCAAAAAATTAACTCCAAAAGTTAAGCATCAAATTAAATGTATTTAAATGAATTTCATGAATATTGATGAAGATACAAAAACAAATACCACGATAAATATTTGATTATGCAGTCTCCAATAATCTAAATAATATTTAGTCCCAGCATAAATTTTCGAGAATATGTGTATGGCAGTCAATGTGTTAAAAATATTCCACTAAATACAACAAAATGTACCCCATTCACATTACATAATATATTTCATACACCATACCCCTAACGTTAAACTAATGAATATTCATGCAAAGTCTCGTAGAAATCCGACTTCTGACGTTCCCCCACGATTGACTCATTTACTAAACCGCACAGACATCGACCGCGTTCGGGGAGGGAAACGATCGTTTCGAAAATGTTTTTTCAGCGGCACCATCGACCAATCCAGTGGCCCCTAACAATAAGTGGAACGGCATGTTATCGCGAGGTCACGATCGACACGAATTAAATTCGCAGAGCACCACTGACAGCCCTGTTAAGAAGGACGGGAGTTCGTCGGCTACACCGGAAGTTGCCAAGTAGGGAAAACTCGGCGCACCGGGCGAATATAATGCGACGAGTCGGTGACAAGTATGGTAATGCGACGCGGGTACATACGTGTCTGGATTTCAACTCGCGAAGACGTGCAACCTGCACCGTTCCGCCGTTTACGTTAGCCGACCGTTGGAAATTTTCAAAAAACTTAATTGGTTAATTGCTTACTTCGTCCCGTGACACGTCCGTGTTTATAAATTATTTAATAATCGGCGCGCGTAAATAAATGCCAGAATGCTGACTACGTTTTTCAATAACCGAGGGTCTCGACGAAGGGAATAGAGATTCTGCTTCTTGTAGAACTGAATTTGTAACAGAACATAATATGGGAAGTATTACTTGATGCTTTTAATATAACTGATTTATTTTAAAATTAATTTTAAACGTGTGGTCATGGAGGTTCTCTATTTTCGAGTCGCTTTACATACTTATACATCCCTTTATTTTACTGTATTTCTTGCAGTTTTTTTGTTTAAGATGATCAAAATCTAAAAACTTGGTATAACGATGCATGGATCCAACAAAATCAATTATTCTCCTACCTGTGAAAGACACTAGTAAACACACAATTTTTGAACATGTCCAATAGTTTCTCCCTCAACAAAGTTTCTATATCACCCAATAGACAGGCCCTTCAGTATAGCAATAAGAAGTTGCATGCAACGTCTGACCCATGTGAAAAACACGGGAATTTATTGTATTTCTGTATTTATCTATGTAATGTCCCTGTACTGTATTTCCAGATTTATCTATGGAACCTTGCGTTAATCGCTGTCTAATAAATAAGCAGTGAAAATTTATCGATAGGAATGCCGCCTATACAAACCTAGAAACGAATTATGTACTCAGGGGACTTCAACGTTTCCAATGCCATTAAATATCGTTTACAGTCTTGCCAGCCATTAAACGAAAGAGAAAAAAAGAAGCGTAAACAACATAGTTCCCTGAGTGTGCACGTTTCTCGTTTACACGGCAATTCATACAGCAGCTTATTATACCAGAAAGTATTTATTACCGGTTGAATACGAAGGATAATTAGCATGACAATGGTCGACGCAAAGAAACTGTGTTTCACACCCACCGAGAAAAGAAGTAGGAATGTTTGACACCAGAAGATAGATCTCGCCACGTTGCGAGCCACGCTTATCGCGAAATCCGTGTCCCAAGAATTCGAATAAATCTTTTTTTCCTTGGCGATAGAACCAGCTGACACGTCGGATTTATTCTAATTCATAGAGACTCGTTGCCGCTAATGATATTCAGGTCCACGCCTCGGCACACGTTAATTACACGCTCGTGACGCTCGTGAACAATGTAAAGCACAAATTGGCCGGCTAATATCGGCCGCCGTATATACACGATCGAGCACGTGTCCGATGACGAGACGAAAAAATACTGCAACTAGTGAGCAAGTCAATTTGACTCGTGTTGACAAGCCGCTTTTTAAAATTACTCAATTATTAGCGATGCTTTTGCTGGAATATTTTGTGACAATTACTGAGATGGAATTGAGGCTAATAACATTGGTAAATGGATTTGCACTTTGCCATTATAATTTTAATGGTGTAATGGTATGATCTTCTAGTTTTCTAATATTACATGGGGACTAATACATTTTCCCCTTAGAGTCATAGAATATAAAATCCAGAAAGTAAACATAGTGACTGTGTTATAAATACGTAACAGTATTACAAAATTATAGAATATTATACAAAAATATGTAATATTACATGGACGAATGTAAGTATATTATATTCTACATTATTTTACAGAATATTAATTTTATTATAATTTAAGTTCTCTTAGTGTGAGCCAATTTTTTTAAAAATTCTCAAATTAGCTTCTCCAGATATATTATACTACAGTTCATTTTTCGAACAGAAATATATTAGGTTGTCCAGAAAGTTCGTGCCAATTTCTAAAAAAAATTCAAAGGCATATAATATATATACATGTATTTATTGAATTACATAGGTGCCATTTTGTTCCACAATCTTTCCACCTTTTAAGGGATGTATACATGTTATTTGTTTTCAACCATTTCGATATATTCAGATCTGTACCACCTATCAAAAATCGACATGGACTTTCCGGACAACCCAATAAAATATTTACTTATCAGTTTATTCTTCTCATGCAACAATACTAAGAATACGGCATGAATGACTCAGCAGTAAAGATTATACAAGATTACAGTCGAAGAAAATGGCCTTTTTATTCAATTCAAGCGAGTGAATATCAGCGATTGGTCGCTAATAATCTCGTGCCTTAGGGGACATTACATTCAATGTTAAGTATACCTATGCGAGTTTATCTATAATTGGATTCCAGGTACTTACTGTAAATGAGAATTTCGTGACGATCATAAAACCCCATAAGGTGTCATCATCATCATTCCTAGCTTTCCAAGTTCATACTAAATTCTCCATTTCTTTTGCAAACAAGATTCCTTATTCTTTTTAGGGTGAAATATAGTAATATATCAAAATAACGTCCCAGTAAATGGAAACAATTTATGTAATCATCGGTCAAAAGTCCATTATACAGTTATATTGGTCGCTTTGCGGTTCCGTCATGCATGGATGCGCATCATTTGCACGGTAGAATTCAGTCGTATCGGTTTAGCGAAAATTCTTATCCTTAAGATATTATTTAATCATTTCAATCGAAATAATTAATATGTTTTTCATACTTAGCGATAGTTGGAACTCTTAACCATAATATTTACAGTTATTTCAATCCTATTATAATTTGAAATTAATATTTATGACCACATTCCCTAGTATGTGAGACGTATGATTTCATGTATCTTCCAAGTAGTTTATGAAACGTAAAAAAACATAGCTATTAAAAAACCACCAATTATAAATGCCACACTTTTTACAATTCTTTGAACTATAAGGAATAATAATATTGCTCAACGTTTGATCTTCAAACACTGATGCAGTACGAATTCAAAACACCAGCGAATTACTCACCCTATATTTACACGTTACAGATGAAAACGACACCATTTCGTTTCCTCGCCTCTAATATAAGTCCAAGAAATATTTTTCAAATGTTCATTAGATAGCCCAATCACAGAAATAAAATTCACTTCAACGAGACGTATACCACTATTGAAAATTTTTAAACGCGCCCTATGCCTTGTTTCTAAAGAGACACGACATGGACGATTGGCCCAGGTGCTATTTTTTTCCCCGATTCTCATGACATTTCCGCCAAGCTCATATCAGCGATAGTACTTAGGGTGCCATCGTATACACGATATTCTACACGTGTAGAAGCCGCACGCGCATTACTCGATCGTGGGTTATTGATGGCTTCATCCAGAACCTCTTAGTGCCACCAGGTGGTCAGATTCTGGTCTGTTTCTAACGGACGAAAGAGCGTGTCGGCGATCGAACCGAGAGGGTGAACGATCAACTGGGTAAGACGAGGCGAAACGCATGCCTAACAGCAACAGAGAGACCGCAAGCGGGTTTAGTTTACGGCGTGGCGATGTTTGACTAATGTTCCGCAATTTTGGCTTTTGTTGCTCGATGGTGATCGCCTGCTGCGAGCAGCCAAATAGGAAAGAGGTTGGTTAACCAACCCTCGACTTTTCGGCTCCTACGAAGCCACCCTGATCGACGACCCGCTGGGATTGGTGTTTAGGAAGCGCCTCGGCGAAAGGGATCTCGTGTACCTCGGCGACCAGCTGATTTTTAGCTGTAATCGGCAGGCTGTCTACCACTGGTTTTTGCAGGTAATTCCGGGGAGAGGTTTATTGCCTGAAGAGGTGATCTGGTTGAGAGAGAGGGATCGGAGAACATCTGTGAGAGTTTTTTTTTTAGCAATCTAAATGTCTGGAAGAGTTTTATTTAATTAATCTTCACGTATGGACATTTGGTAAATTATTTTAACAGCATTTTATATTTCTGTGACAGAAAGGCTAATTGAAAAAGAATTCTAATAACAAAGTATGTGTAAAAGTGTTACATAGTATGTTGTCGGTGGAGGAGATTGTTAAGGTAATTCCTGCGTAGTCTTCTAGACATTAGAATTCTGAATCTAACATATGATATATTTAATTTTTAATGTTTGCTGGTAAGTCAGTCCATTGCTCGTGTTTTAAATGCAAATTTGATCTGTCTTCATTTATATATGATATGTCTATGTAAAACATGAGTCTAAATGTATGTATACCTAATTTTGCTACCTTCTTTTAAGCTACTAAAATTCACTTTTATTTTTTGATGCTATCTTATTTTTACACCATCTATGACGCAATTCGATTAATTTTCTAACCTGTTATTCGAGCAACCTTCCACTATGATAAGTTGCAATCGTTTGTTCGGTCTTGCTGGCTGCAATTGAATTATATGTATAATAAATGTAATGTTGACGTAACACGCTCGGAAATTAGATTACTTTCAATCTAATTTCTAATTAAATTTTACTCTTCTTCTCTTTATCTGGTTCCCATAAATGAAGTTACACTCGGCATTGGTAACTTCTTATTCAGCATCAAAACTTGTTTATTTATACACTTGTTCGCCCATAAGCAGGAATTACAGTTATACAGTGTCGATTACTTAAATAACATTCGTAATTGCATACCACTAGATAAACTACATCGAAGCGATCCAATGCGCCACGTTAATACATTATGATACTTAATGTCGCCTAAACCTGTATATCAAACATTTAATCTATGCAAATAGGTATCTGATGTTGTTTGCGACGACTATGAAGTCACTTTGTTCGAAATTGAAAATGGCTAAATTATATTCAATCGCGACAAAGATTCCTAGTATTTCTGGCTGCGTAATGGTGATCTTGGTTGAAACTGGTATTAGTAACAAGAATTTTTAAGTGTGCAAACTCGATGCAATATGTTGGACCGATACAATTCGAGCGCCATCTAAGATGTCATATGCTTGCGCGTATGGTTCGATCGTATCGTAAGCTTCTGTGTAAGGATGTTTAGTTAGATTTAAGTTACAAATATATTTTTCTAAACTAATTCAAAGCACGTGTTGTTGTATATTACCCTACCTCAACACGATAGATAAAGATACACTTATTAAAGGGTTTCCAAAGGGATGTTAGGACTTTTTTTATAGTAAAATATGCCTGTCAACATCGTCATGGTGGAAATGTTAATATGACATGTATAAATCAGATATATTCCATGCTACAGTTTGTGTTTTATTAAGAAGACAATCTCAAAGACACTTTTAGAAAACTCATTACTATATTATATTCATTAATAACATACATTTATTGTTATTAATTATTTTGATCATTTATTTATCGTTTTTAAATGACAACACCACTTATACATATGAAAGTACAAAAGTATACAGAATAATCTAAATAACTTTTATTATAGAAACCTTTCAATTTATTGTATTATATTCAATAATAAGGTACATTAATTCCTATAAATTACTTTAATGATTAATTTATCTCTTTCAAATGACAACGATCAAATAAGAACTTCTAAAGAAGAAACAACATCAATAACGATCAAAACAAATAATTGATTTCTCTCAGGTATTGAAATCCTCACAACTGATTACGCAAAATTTCAAACAATGAGTAATTACTTCTCCCTCCAATAAACCTTTCAACCAACGAATAATTTCCCGCTCGAATAATAATTGAAATACAGCTACATTAAAATAACGAGCAGCTCTGTCGCTGACAATGTCGCCTCGCCTCGCAGTCTGGAGCAGAGCCGTGTTCCAGCGATAAACCATTTGCGGTGAAAATTTTCAGCATACCGCAGAACGCCTCGTATCGTTTATCATTGCGCTTGTACGTCTCAATCGGCCATTGTTGACCGCGAGACGCGACCCGCGTCTGTTCTCGATTATTTCCCGTCGACCCGCGGGAAATCGGGCCTGGCAATTTGCGGTGAGCTACAACGCTCCAAGCTGAGACACGCACCCGAGCGTTTATTGGCGGAACAACAACCGTACACACTCGACCGTGAAAAAATGTCGACTATTAAACGTTCGTGTATTGTTGCAAACGTATCGCTGTGTATCGCGCGCGGACGTGATAAATCATTGCGGGCGGGTGGCACTCGTAAATTATTGCCGACACTCGCGGCGTGTTCGTGAAAATGTCAAGCATCGCTTTTTCCACGGCGGCTGGCACTCGCCAGAAGGACAGCGATGAGACCAGGCGCTTCGAAGTGTGGCAAACATTTTCTAATCCCGCGTAAATTATGCCAACGACCGAGCAGCGCAAGGTTCGCGAAGAAATCAATCTTCGGGGAGACGCGGTGCGCGGTCTATGAATCAACAAGATCCGAAGAGATATGAACTCTGAGATCCAATTTGAAGTCATTAGATATTTGCTGCGATTAGATCGTGATCTGACTAAATTCACGCTTTCACGTTTTCATTTTTTACTAGAGACGACCGACCACGTTCGCTTATATAATTGGTTAATAAATTTATACATATTACTTTTTATTGCTTTATTGTATTCTTTTAATTCTTTGACGTTCTCACAAGGGATGGGATGATCTAGTGTATTAAATAATACTTACAACCTTATTCCGAAGCCTTCGCGGACATTTATGCGTCCAGCGTAATAGGAAAACATAAATTTGAAAAAAATATTAAAAAGAAATGACGTCCACTATAATGTTCGAAATAACTACTTTACTGAATAAAGTTTTCCATAATTCACGCAGAAGTCCTAATTTGTTGAGAATGATCTCGATAAGAAATGCCTGAAACGATATACAACGGTATACAATATGTGTGTAATTACTGATCATCTTTGGTTCACAGTGGAGAATTAACTGTTACCGACTGGCAGTTCACGAATTGAATCTGATTGATTGAATAGCTTTCCTAGAATGGTAGCGATTTTATCCAACTAGCAAAACATGATACAGCTTGTTTCGACTGATTGCTAGCTCCGGGTTATTGTATAAAACTGCGCGCTATTCCGCGGAAAAGAGAACTTTTCTAATTTCCCTATAACTGTATTGTCTTGGGATTCCAGTAAATCACCTTGCGACTAGTATTGGTTAAAATAGCACATGGTGTATGTAGACATGACATGCACCTTCTCATACAATTATGCTTGAAAATGATCGAGTAGATATGTCTGTTTTCTTTGCTATCTTTCCTAGAAAAGTTTAATATGTATTAACTCTAGCTCTGTATACCGTTAATTTATCTTAAACATGTGCAAATTTACTTAGTGAGAATGTACTCGACATTTCAATGCTCCAACCAAGAAAAAAAAATAGTCCAAGAACTTTTTAGAATATTATAGACTTGAACTTGTTCTACAGAATCTTTATAATATCTCTTTATCAACACTCTGTTATTTAATAAAAACGAAGTGAATTAGATGCACATCGATATTGAAGAACAAATGTAAACCTTCCATTTCCATCAAACATACATAGCAAAAGGACCCCTACACTCTTCATCTTTAAAATGAAATTAAAATTTTCCCAGGGAATAACGAGTTACCTTTCGTCCTTTTCACTCCACGCCAAAAATGAACCTGTCCCTAAAAAATCTCCAACGACAAGATCACACCTTCCCTCGTGTTCGACTATAATGAGGTTCTTCCTCGGGGCAGTAACCATCGGCTCCGCGCACGATTCCTTTCAAACGGAACACGCACGATGCGTGCCGCGACATTTCAGGATGAAGACGCTCCGAACGAACACGCGAGGAAAATAACGCGAGACCAGGGGGAATAGAGATCCTCGATTTGAAACAGAAGTCGGCCCGCATCGGACGGATCGCGATCGATGATCTCCTTTCCCGGTACCTCCTCGGGCCAGAACAACACGTGTTGCTCTTAACTCTCCGGTTCGAGGTCCGCATGTGCGAGCGCATTTGCATATTATAACGATATCGATATAGTGGCACGTTAATACCGCTGTCGTGGCGCTCGCCGTATAAGCCTGGCACACCTGCGCTCACGTTTGCGCGGGCCTCCGGCATCCGGCGATTGTCCGCTCCCCGTCTTTCTTCGTTCTCGCCATGTTCTGCCTACCTTTTCCCTCGTTTTGCGATCTTTCCCTGTTCCCACCCCGCGCTGCCGAGGGTGGCGCGATTGTCGCGCTCCTCGAGGCTAGCTCGCGATTATTTTTTTAACGCGGGACTCGTTTTGGTCGCGGGAACTCCTATCGCGGAGGAACAGCGGTGTAGCTCGACGAGTTTTGTAGGGTACGTGGCATGGGTACGATTGGGTGTAGAAATGTGAGTGGTTGAAGTGAGAATTACTGATTGAGTGTCTGTGATTTGCAGTTTGGCTGGGAAGTGACATTTGGTGTTGTGCGAACGTTAAACGAATCTAGGGATTGTAGTTAACATGTTGAGGTATTTGTATATATTTAACCCTTTGCATTCGAGGCTTTTTTTCTGGTATCTACCAGCACCTCGAGATGTTTTCTTAGCATTCTATTGCCACGAATGTTAAGCTTAGATTGACTTCGAAGATATAGCCCGATTTTCATTTGATTAACAATTCGAGTTCCAAAGAAACTAAACTCAAAGAAAGATTATTGCTGGTAGATTTACTGGGTGAAACCTAGTGGTGACTGCTTTCTTGCTTTCTTTCTGTATAGTAAGACTCGTGATGTAGCATCACGAGCATGGGGACATCGAATACAACAAACAAGGCCAAGCAAATGGACTATCACCTAGACCTAGAGGCCTATGTATACTGTAGTTGGTAAGTGTCATCTGATACTGCTTGAAATAATTAATACCAGCAGGTATCATCTGATACTGTTTAAAAGAATGAATTCTAACGAATTTGACACTGTTTAGAAGAATGAATAATGGATGGAATAAAAGCTAAAATGAAAGACTATTAAATAAAAGGAATGAAATGAATTAATTTCTTTAATTTTAGCAAGCGTCATTAACAATGTTCAAAAGAATAAACAACTTAACAAAAACTAAAATGAAAGAATTAAGACTATGCAGGAGTGAAAAGAACTGACGTCAAATGGTATCTAATTATCTCGCTTAACCTGTTAAGGTACACGTGCGTAACATCTGCTCTTGTCCTCTCGCAAGTAGATAGCTTAACAAGTTTTACGTTAATAAGTTTAACATGATCCTGGCAGTTGTAGCTCCAGCATGAGGAAGTTATTAATTGGAATGAGACCAGACGAGTGGACTGTCGTTTACACCTGTAGCCAATCTAACCGGGTCATAAACTTGGAAGGTAAACATCTAAAATCGCAATTTATTGGCTGCGAAATAAAAGGACCAGGTTTCTTAATCCTCGGTATAATCATCTTCCATGTAATTCTCAGGGATTATTTCTTAGGCGCCGACACGTACTTAACAGGAATACTTGAAAATTTTATTTTTTGGGACACATGCAGAAAAGTGGCAGACGTGGATATTCTATTAAATTCTGCTGAGCATGTTCGTTTTCCGGTTGGTGGAACGAGAATGGCGACACGTTGCTGCCACTCGGAAATTTGAAACGTCTTCCGTGTATAACAGTATGGACTGAATCCTTTAAGGTAGAAGCACAACCGCTTCGAACCATCCTGTGCATATTACCATAAATGAAGACGCTAAACGCGTTGCAACTTCCGATTAGAATCAGATTGACATTCTTTACATATATGTAGCAGTGTAACTTATAATTTATCACAAATGGTATCTTAGTGTCTCTATTTAGAAATACCGTTCCATCACTACAGACGAGTCGTGCTCCTCGTAGACGCGTTTCTGCAGTGGTCGCATGATGGGTCTGGGCGATTAGTATGAGAAGCTGGAATGCATGCGTTATCATTGTTTTGTAGGAAATTAAAATATTTCCTTTTAACGTCAGACTAGTTGATATTTATACACGTAACTAACTTAAGTCAACACGCTTCTTTATCTTAGTAACCCTTAGAAAATTTGTTAAGACTCATCCTTATCTCAGTTCCTCTCCTTCTCTACTTTTTCCACTTGCCATAGCTAATAAAGACACACTGCATCTTTCACTAGAAAGACTGAATACCAAATCGAAACGAACCACGTTGTATCTCTGTGCCGAAAATCCTTGTTATTAAAATCTAGTTTATATCCAAAGTTCTAGCATGAATTTTTATTTAATTCCTGGTGTCCATTACAATTGGCTTAGATCGATCGTGGCATATGATGTTTACACGCCAACGAAAATTCTTCGTATCCAAATCGTCGCGGGGATCTACATAAATCGTCGAATCGCGACTTCCCGGGTATTCGATAAGAATAAGGCCAACCGTGGCTCGTTAACGTCGTTACCTCTGCTATTTCCTCCTGAAAATCTCTAGTTGTATCTTCAAGCAACGACCGCGTGGCCGAGTAAAGAAGTGATCGCAGCAAACGTACACCGGGACCGGTGTACGTGGCAGCGCGGGCCCGCTCCCACGGTATCTTTATTTCAATCGTTATCTTAAGTGTTCATTAAACGTCCAGTTACCGGTGGTAGAGATACAATTACAATAGGCAGCTAGACACAAACCCCAGGGGCAGCTAACAACGCGCGAATGCGCTTACACCGTCGCCTTGCTCGCGAACGGTTGATATTTAAAAGAAACGCACGCCCGTTCTGGTTAGCCGAGGCACCTGGATAGCAGATCATCGATCGCGATATCGTTGTTCAACCTCCGCCGTATCGAATACCTCTTTATTTACCGTCGATAGATCACACGCTTCCAATTCGCGGCTTGTATCTCATAACTCAACCCAGTCGTTACAGTATATTCGATAATACCTGCGTCGCGTTACACGCGGTGTTATCCAGAAAAACAAGGTGACTCGTCGTTCCGAGAATCAAACGGAGGAATGTTGTTCGTCTCGAAGTTTTTGCAAATCTGGCTACCTGAATGTGGAATGTCGATGGGGAATTGAAGCCTGTTTGATGCAGAAGAGTGTTGCTCTTGGAATTAATTTTTCATTTATGCGTATTGTAGCAGGGGGTACGGATTTTAATATTGCATTTATCGGATGTCGTCTTTATTCCTTACACCATTGCGGAATTATTTTAGTTATTTGATGATATACGAATGAAAAGTGAATTGGTTGGATGGCAAAATTACTTACGCTTTGTCTCTGATTTCCTAGAATGACGAAAACATTTGTTATCTGGTGTCTAAATTAATAATTCGAGATGTTTGCTAGCCTTGCTTTTATTTTTTCTGTAGATGAATTACTTACAGAGCAAATAAATTCAATTTATACAGCATTTGATACCGAAGGATCATCAGACTTCCATCATGCTACAAAATCCTTTTTTCGATCTTTATCAGAGGTACACGCAGTTGTCATAAACAATATTCAAGAACTCTTTTCAAGATTTAAATTCATATTTACTAAGGTGAAGTCTTAAAAACAAATTCTTGAATTTTGGCTAGAACAAGTGAGTGTACACTTTTACCGAGTTAAAAATTTCCACAAATAAAAAATCCTTTTAGCACGTCACTGTCTAATAAATGCCTAATAATAATTTCTAAAAATACCTTCGACTTTGAAACGTTTTAATTCATGTCCCTAGAATAAGACACTTCTTAGTTCCGCCAGCAATGCATCTAATATCTTCAGGGCTCAAACAGCACACCGATAATCACTAACAAATAAAAATACTTTCGCCTTGTTTGCCAAAATCGTATCAAATCAACAAATCGTCAAAAGCGATCCAATCTATTTAACCGTTACCCTCTCCAACTCTTTGTTCTCTTTTTTCCAGCACACGTCTTCGCGCCGCAGGATTGAAAATGGCGTCAATCGAAAGTGAAACGCGTTGCCCGGATTCGGAGCACGCTGCATCAACGATCGCGATCGCATTGTCGCCAGACTTTGTCGGCGAGTCGACCTTTGCTCGACATCGTGATAAATATATTAACCGCGGCGAGTTCGTGAACGACGATGACTCAGTTGGTTCGTGGCATTGTCAGCTCAGGAGGATTTTTTTTACCTAAGAATGCTGGCTGCCGACCACGGGGCTACATACATTTGCTTTCAAGCGACACGTGTTGTTCTGGCCGCGAAAGGAGCCCGCCGATCGTGATTCATCTCGTCGGTACAAATCGACTTCCGTTAAATCAAACGTTCCTCTGCGCGCGACTCGACCGCGCAATTGGCCAATACCTCGCCACACGTTTGTATCTCGCGCTCTTTCAGCGAACGAACGAACGCGTTCCACTTAAAAAAAAATCGCTTTGTCCGCGTTCCGCGTGCTGCCTTCCAACGAGTCGCGCTGTTATCAACTTTTCGCGTTTACCTGCCTGTTTGCTCTCTAACGCGCGCGTGAGGAAGGAATAGATTGACATTGTTGGCGGGAATAGTTTCCGAGAATGACAGGATTCGTAATAACACAAAATTATTGTGTTTGCCATTTGATTGACACATAGAGAGAACTCGAAGGTCAACTTCTTCCTTTAAATGAAATTTTTTGGTTGAATTTAAAATACTTTCTAATAATAATTCTATTATTATTATTTATTTATTTATTTATTTATTTATTTATTTATTTATTTATTTATTGTCGCATCAGCTATTAGCGACCACTGTGGGTTACATGTTCAACATTTATATCCATATGTGAGTCGTAATATAATTAAAATAAATATGGAATTACATATAGTTAGAATAACTAACTATTACGTTTACTAGCTTCTTTGTGATAATGTAAATTTTCCTTTTAGAAAACAAAATTTGTTTTTATAAAACACAATTACTTCGTTAATTTTAAAACTAATTTAATCATCCTAGCCGATCCCATAAAGGTACCACCCTTTGGAAATAAGAAAGTTTTATTTTTGTTCCAACTCAACCTAAAGTGAAGACACTCACCCTAAGACGATCTCTTCTTTCTATAGCTGTAGACTTCCAATACCAATCTTATAAATTACGATATAGACATAGCATAATATTCCTTTATCATAAATACTGACTAATTGACTTTTTACTTCTGGAAGAAATTCTCAAATAATGCTTACCCCTCGGCCTTCATCCAAAAACAAAACAATGATTCCTCAACATCAAATGACCACATATCATCCACGCGTGCCAGAGGAAACAACTCCTAAATCTAAAACTGCGAACTCTCCGTACGAAAGCTCGATTCCGTTAACAACTTCGTCAGCATCGTTCGCTGTTATTAAATGGAAGAAACCTAAAAGCCGGGTCGAGGTCATCACGGAGAGGGTCCGTTCGACGCGAAACGGATTTACATTCGCGCCCGATAAGATCTCGGCGGCGAGAGGGGAGGTTCTGTAAAATGGAAGAAAGAAATCAGAGGAAAAATAACGGCGATCCCTTTCATTTGGTTTTAATGGGCGAGAGGTGAAAATTAAAATCGCAAAATGAAAATGGCCGGGCGAATGGAGAATGAAAAACGCGTGCCCATTGCCGAGTCACGGGATCAATAGATAAAAGGGGTGGAATAGCGGCAAGGTGAGAACGAGACGGAAATGTGGAATCGGAAAGGGAGCGAGAGAGAAAGGCGCGCAGAGGGTGGCAGGGCCGCGCTGTTCGTTAATTGGTGGCGCTAATTAGTGCCGAGGCGTCGTCTCGAAAGCTTGCTCTCGTGTATACCTGCGCGTTTATACGCTGCAACGAACGCCGCCGCGAACCAAATATCCGCGTTAATAATCCGCCGTGTAATACAGAGGCGGTCTGTATTACCGCATAAACGTGCATTCGAAAACGTTGTTCCACTCCAATGGATCCGCGGGTAATTAGTCATTCGTCCGTTTATGGTTGCCCCGTCTTTCACCGTTCCCTCTCCATGCCGATCAGACGAGCGACTAATTAGCTTTGTGTAGATCTGAAAGAACGAAGGCACCGCGGGTAGGCGCAGCGGCGTTACCCAATGCCAGTAATCCGCGACGTCAACCCTTGAACCTTCTTCTATACTATGGTACAGTCCTCGGTGGGGCTCTTTGTGCAAATGCAATTTATTTGTTGGTGTACCAAGCGTAGAAACTGTAGGAGCACCTACAGGAAACTGTAGCATACCGTTAAATTGTAAGGATAGTTTCAAACTGAAGCGAATTTAAAAAATCAATTTACGGTAAATTTAATAGTAGCGTAGCATTGACATAAAGATCTAGCAAAATTTGAATTTCATCTTCAAATCACATTGCATGGGAGGCATTTATGTTGATATTTCAGGTTGATGATGCTGCCAACACGTCGTCAATATTGTTATTAGTTCAGAGACATTATATAATTAAGACGTATACGTTATCTTGTCAACAGAATAAAATTATTTGATAAAATGTCGATGTATTAGCATGTGTTCCAAAAGTTACACGGGCCCATAGAGGGTTAAATGTATTTACATAGCAAGGAGAGGGAGGAGTAGGTTAAGGAGTATATTGTAAAAGGAGACGGAGGACTCGTAACTATTCGGAGAAGCAATAAATATATACATACAAATGTATTTACATAGCATGTAATAGCAGTAAGATTAAAAACTGGGAAACTTATGATTTTGTTTTGAAAATGTATCATACTTCTGTCATCGACATTAGTATATTTACATTTACCTGGTACCATGTAATTAAGGTATGTTAACAAAGAAGATAACAGAATTTGAAGCAGAATTGAGGGTTAAATTAAAATTGTCTGCGATCCCTGTGATAAATAATTCCTTCTTGCTGAAGCGCTGCATAAAAGTTTCACGGACAGTTAGGTATACGCATCCCCATGATGACGCTATTGATTTTGTTGGGAAGAGGGATGAAGATCAGCCTCGTGAACAGCAGCCCGCGAATGTTCCGCGACGTTGGAGTTTATCGTTGACCCATCGTCATCCGTGATTAATTAGTATTAATTAATTAACAGAGGGAGCACGCGGCGGGCTCGGAACCGGTCGTATGCAAATATCGACGCCGCGCCGCGGATCCTTTAAGCCGGTTTAATTATTTAAAAACGCTGATGGAACGAAACACGCTGGAAAAACACGAACCAAGCGATTTTCTCATTTACCTCGATACTCGTCTGTGCTTCGGCGCGACCGATCGGATTATAGCGAGGGATTGTGTACAATTGGTTGATCAAGACTACCACGTCGACTGCGGATTATGGTAGAACCTCCATTATGTAATACGAAGTAATAGGAGAACTCGACTGTGTTTTATTAAAGAAAGTATCGGATAATAGAATAAATTTAATTCTCTGTTATGGATTATTCTTTTGTTGGAAAGAAAATATTGAAAATAGAAACGATTTTTTTTATCCTTCGTATTCATAAGAATAAAATTCTAATTCGAAAACTTTCCTTCAACGTTGCTTTAAACTTCAACGTGGAGTTACTTCCAATAACGGCAAATATTTTCAAACAAACAAAAAATGTTAAAGTCTCCAAGACAACTGAAATTCAGCAAAGAAGGAAATGGAAGTAGTAAAAAAAGAGAAATCGGTGTGATGACGGAGTGAAAACGCAGTGAAAACTAGAAGGCGTTCTACGGAGCGCATTTAAACGTAATTTCCATAAAGCCTGCTCCATATAATTACGCCATTAGGACCTCTTTAGGGTCCATTTAAAATCATAATCACTCAACAAGTCGTACCCGTCCCGACGTACTTTCTCGCGGCGATTTCGTCACGGATCCAGCCGTCTTCTTCTTCCACATTCTCTTTCTCCTCTTTTTCGTTCCACGGCGAGCATCGGGGACAATGTTGCCAGAAATCTTCATACGATAATAGGACGGGCGTAAATCATCGGACAATGGCAGAGTAGACAGCAGGTCTCCCTTTTCCTCATCCCTTTATCCTGTCGTTCGAAGCTGCGCGAACGTTCGCATAAATACGTTGGCATAAATCAAACGCTTGGGTATCATGGGACACCGTTGCGAGAGGATTCCGCTCAAGGTTCTTCCGTATTCCCTTTCTTCTCTTGGCGGGATGATCGAAATCAGAGATCCTCGCCATTCCCAAGCAAAGATTTCCGTTTGATCGCGAGCAACCGACGCTGACACTCTAATCGCTAGAGGATAGCTTAATGCTGGGTCAGCATTGCTAACGAGACCATCAACGAAATATAGATGAAACGTACAATTTATTATTTGGCCATTTTGGTTGATTTTCTAATCGTAGAAGCATATTATAGGATGAGTCTACGAAAGTGTTTATCATTAATTTAATTTTCAATGAAAGGGCAGTTCTTAAGACAGTATTATTCGTTATTTGTTATACACAGGGTGGCCCGTAACTGGCGGTAAAAGCGAGTAGGCGTGATTCTACGCGAAAGATTGAATCGAAAATGTAGAATAAGATTTTTTTACATGACGCTTTCAGCTCGACGGATTTCATTGTGATCTCTTGAATAATAATTTTTCTAGTAATAATACTTATAGAATGTAATTAACATGTAAATTGTTTTGGTAACAGAGCATATCCACAATTTCAACATTTCAGCGCAGATATCATTTATATTAATTATAAACGGGTTCCATTTATATGCATAACATATTCTATTACCGCAAATGCACGATCACGAGTCACGAAATCAGTTGAACCTCGCGACTGTTAAACGAGATAAAGTAACACAAGCATGCATCGTATTCAGGATGGTCTAATGGTGTCTAATGGTAAACGAACGTCCTTCGCATAACTCCGTGATCATCGCGGATAGTGATGGATCACTAGCGATGCACGGACGTGGGTCACGGTTCGTTACGATTTCTCGCGGCATTTTCTGCCAGAGAGAACACCGTGCAGAAATATAATTAGCGCCCAGAAGAGGGGGGAGAAACATTTGAATGATTCAATGCATAATGCGATTCGATCGCATTGACTCTCTCAGCTGGCACGTATATATCTTCTTAATGTCACTGTGACGTAAACCTGTTGTGTTTCCAATGCATTCGTTTCACACGATTGTTCGTGGAGTCCGTAATTAGATAGGGAACAGTTCTGGCGGATCTCACGGTAATCGAAAACGCTTTCGACATCGAAACAAAACGTTCCTGTTGGAATTAAAACAAAAATTATTTCTAGATTAATCCGTACGAGCACTGTTTAATTTCTTCGATCCAATATTGCAACCCTTATGATTGAACCACGAATGTCAAACAGTCCACTTTTTGCAGGACTAGACCACGTTTCGTAAAATAAATTTATGCCGAAGTGATCAATTTTATGTGTAGGTAGGCAACCATGATTCTACTTGTAAGTTTGGTTTACGAATGTAAATCACTGTCCACTTGACGAGTTTATAAATGTCAGAATGAGTCTGACTTGAGGAGGATGATTATTATTGCGTCCTTCAGAAAAATACGAAATAAATTTATATATAGTATATATACTTGTAGAGAAAAGGCATGGTTAGGAGTATCTAAATTAATGGTATACTAATTTGAACGAACGTAATAATAATTATACCAGTAGAATAATTCAATATAATATAAATAAATAAAAATTAAATCATTGATTTGAATCAACGTAAATATTTCGTTGTACAAATTCCTCATTAGAAATGGGCAAAATTCATGTCTAAACAACAATATCAATTAATAAGTAGAAAGTGAAAAATGTCTTCCTGATAAAAGACAAACATTATTTTATAGAATTTAATTTAAATTACAGAACGAAATTATATATCACCTCAAACGAATATAGGTCTGCCCGAATTGCTGTCAAATTAAATAAGCGTTACGAATAAACCGTCGCACGTTGGTTTTATCCGTTGTCTATTATTCGATCAAAACTGCGCCCGTCTCTATTCCAGAGTCATCGTTTCCACGCAATTTACGGGGCTAATCACTTCATTCAAGGTATTCATTACTACGAATTCGTTCCATTGCGCGCGTACCGGCCATGCGTCGAGAGAAATCGCGACGATTGTACCAATACATTCGAAAACTGATAATCGCGCGATGGAACGGATTTCGCAAACCGTTTCGCCGCGGTTCCAGTCTGTTACCATTGAATTTTTCATGCAACAATACGAAATAATTTGCTGGGAACGGAATAATAAAATAACGCCGTAGGGCGGGCGCGCGTTTCGCGATTCGATCGTACGTTTTGAAAACGAGAATTCCCGCCCCGATCGCGACGCGGACCGAGGCAATTTTAATTGGACCATTGCCCGGAGTGGACTTGAAAATTACAAAGTAATGAATCCGTGGTTTCAGTTCTGCGTTTTTTAACGAACGCAACGTCCGATGTTAAATATAATTTGCCCCGAAAAAAGGAATTAAATGGACCCGAGGTAATTACAAAATATTTTTCGTTCCTTCTACATTTTTCGTTGAATATCGTGCTGTTCGGTATGCGCGTTTTAATTTCATACTGATGATCGTGTTGGTTTCAGCGTGTATTTTGTTGATTTCATATTCGTGATTTTGGTGGAATATTTTAATTTGAATATAGAAAGAGTTTGAAGATTACTGGTGGGATACATTTTGCCACTGAATCGTAATTAAACTGCGAATGTTTATGCAAATTCGTATTCTTATAAAAACAAATGGAAACTTGAATTAAAGTATGTTGCGTCTTCTAAATATTGTAACGTGTATATTAATATTTATATTATATATATTTATGAATGTTTAGAAATATTCACAGCTGATTATCCACAGCTAAATATCTATCATTGAAACGTTCATTAAAATTATTCGTTCGAACACATTCTGCTAACCCTTTTAATTTAACTATTTAACGCGACTATTAAACCTATGTACCCAAACGTTGAAATTGAAAAATTGTGAACGAGATCGACATGGAAAGTTCAGCAAATTTTATTTAACGCTTGTATAAATGATACTCAATACAGTGAAAATGAATTATTTCATTCCGTTTCAAAAATCTTTTCATTTAAATTGGATGAAGTTATTAAAGCAATGTCGAATAGCTGCATTAATTGAAATTTCCATCTGCCAATGAAAATATTCGTTTTCATTATCATTTCAAATACTCATTAAGAGAACTCGTGATAGAGTTACTGCAGTTCCTGTTTCAATGTTCAATTTGGGCGCCCCTTTCTACCCATGTTACAAATTGTAAATGAGTGAAGCTTGAGTTTTCAAATTTAAAATAACATGTATTAAACAAAAAGTAATATCATGCCCAGTTCTTGATGTCATTATTTCATAGCTTGTATATGCAGGTAAAGAAATTCATTAACATATAAATAAAAATCAGATGACACTATTTAAGAAATAAAAGTGCAACTGCCTAATTTCGTTTGAGACAAAAGTCATGTTACAGAGTAGTATAAATCATACTCAATCATACAAAATCATTTACTATAACTTTCATTATCTTCACTTAGTAACACAGTTGCCGGAATTACCCTCTATTATTACTATACTTTAACAACAATTTGATTTGTGGTGTTCGCCATAAGAATAATTACCCAGGCAAACATATTTAATAAATTCAAATGGTAATTGGATTACGACCACTCGTTCCGTAGTTCGCATACGCAAGAATCAGAGAAGATATCATACATCACTAGTTAGATCGATGATAATCAAAGATCACTGGCCACGCCCACGTAGTAAAAGCTTTATCAAACAGATTCGAATTGCGTTCTCACTACGATAGTAATCTCCCACGACCGGAGGATGCATCGAATGCAACGCACGCATACATTATTAATTTCTGCTGCAGGATACAATTGACAATTAATCGATCACTGCAGAAATTATCTTGATTTCAGCGTGATTGATTTGTAGAAATCCGATGGAAATGGGAAGAACTTTTTACCGTCTCGCAATGTTAAGCTTTGAGATCTTGGTCAAGATATGTAATAGAGGTTCAATATCAATAATACGAAACGAATCGATAAAGATTACTTAGTACTAACAGCGGTGGCTTTAATGTTGCATCGAGGCGAAAAGTCTTGAAACGGATCTCTGAACTAGATCGCTAACGAAGATAGTAATTGCTCGACGAGATCTACGATAATCAAGGATCACACGTGACGCCTGTATGCGGTGAACTTTATCTAATGTTTCGCATTACACACTCGAAACAATAATAACCTTTATGATCACAGAGTCCAATGAAATCGAAAAAGTATTAGGATACGATGTTTATTGGGGCCATAATTCGAGCCCTTCTTAGACAGAATATCGTATTAAGCTTCTTGTCGACAATTGTTGCGCCGAATTCTTTAGATAGTCATTAGATATCAATAATAATAAAATCTCCTATTAATTCAGTTTATTAAAAGAGCTCGATTCTGTTTAACAGAAAAAATGGAACGTCAATAAAACATAAACTTGTCATGCAAATTACAAGTGTATGTAATTTTTTATTACTCAATAAAAAAATTCGCATATTCGATCGAATGGATATCTAGCTTAAATACCTATATGTTGTTTTTATCGTTATCTATTATTCAAATGAAATTGTTCAACTTCTCAAACAGAAAGGCAAGCTAATGTATCTTGATAGTAAAAGTCAGGAAATTGAAACATTGAACTTGGTAACTGAAGTTTGATTACATTTTCCAGAGACATTTGCAATCAATTTCGGATCAAGAGTCAGTAATTCAAGCCACACAAAAGTAACGAAGTCGATAAAAGACCCTTCAGCGGTCCTCTAGATGAAGATGATATATCTTTAACAAGATGTATGATAATCAAGGATTATACACCGCGTCTATGCACCACGGATCTTATCTGATCTCTTGCATTGTGTTCTCGTAGCCACGATAATCTCTCGCGAGAGTACACGCGCGTCTATTGTTTATTTTCAGCGGTATAACCGATTCATAACGGCGGGTAATAAAGTTCTTGTCCCTTATCGGATAACTGACGTCGTTGCGGAGGCGATCGTTTTTATCGTTGGCTTGTCACGAGTCAACTGTTCAGTGCGACTAAGTGCCACCTCAAAAACAGAAGAATTCCAAATGTATTTTTTGAACAAATTCGAAACTATAGAAATGATGACTTGAACTTATGCTAATTTCACGTGGGCTATGGCATATTTCAATTTCATCGGAGTCTCTTGCGTGGAACGTGAAGAGTAACCAATTTGGTTGAGGAGGCCAGTCGGTGTCCTTGTAAGGGAAGTTTATTATTTGATCGAGTGAATATGTATTTATGCAAAATGGAATATTAATGTTGTTATGCTAATTGATGAAGTATTGGGTTGTCCAGAATGTTCATGCCAATTTTTAAGAATACTTCAAAGCACGGATTCGAACCCTAACCCGTACCTGGTTCCGGTACTTCGTATTATAGAATAACCCATCTAACCAGATAACACAATACATCTGTAACCCGAGTAACCCGGTTAACCCGGTTGTATGCGCGTTATAATAATACAGTAAAAACCATAGTTATTACCATGTTTCTAAACGGTAATCAATTTTATTTCAATATTGTCTGTTTTCTACTGAACTGTCCACCCGCGAGAAGAAGGTCATGCAAGTGCTCACATTTACTTGTATTTACTACTCGTTTACTTATGTAGCAGAACGGGGACGTAAACACTTGCCCAGCCCTCTTCTTGTGGACGAAGAGTACATGTATTGGCATAAACAGCCACTTGAAGGAATCCCTATTTTGACCGGACATGTTATGAGTTTTGTGGGAACCCTAACACTAGCAACTATGATAACCGGGCGAATGATAAACATTCGTCGTGAACGTGTGTGTCCTACATTCATTATATACTCGTGCATTTTAAACAATCTAGTTTCATTTGATTTAAATATTGCCTGTAAGTTCACATATCTTTGACTTGTCTGGATGTTTAGGATGTCTTCTTCTACTAGTAACCCATTCCGAGCAGGTTAACCCGCTCTTCCTACAATTCAAGAACCGTTCCTTCGTGGTTAGTATGGGTTACAATAACCTTCCCTTCATCAACTGGGTTTGGGTTAGGGTTCAACAGCGGTTCGAATCCCTGCTTCAAAGGCACATTTGAATTTTGATATACAGTCACTCCTCTGTGTGTTTGTTGAAGGAATTTGTCTAAATTAAATGATAGCCGATCTTCCGTCGCGTTCGAATCATCCCTTTCCTCGTAAGATCGAGGAATGTTCTGAAAAAGCGATCGAAGTGACCGTTGGTAGCCATAATTACTAAAACGATACCTCGAAATTGCCCCGTTCGAGATGCTTAACCCGAAGAACTTTACCTATACAGTGTCTGGTAACATTTCGAGTCATTAATCGGCGTCATTATAAGTAGCGATGGCAATTACAGATAATCGAAGCTTCAGGATGCGAACTGCGAGAGAACCGTACGAATCGGACCAGTTCTATGATGCAGGAGTGCGTGTTGGTTAAACATTGATACGTTTAACCTGTGTAGGCCTGTTAATATGTGACATCGGAGAACATGCATAAACATAGATAGGCAGACTTGCTTTAGTAAACTGATAAATTATTATTAAGCCGATTAAATATTAATAATTTATTTGAAGCTCTCACTGAGACTTCTAATTCGTGTCTCTTTGATATAATAGATAATATTCTGACGTGTCGACAGCATTGCATCTGGTTTCTTCAGGGGTGGTTATGGAAAATATATTGGAAGATGTAATTAATAGAAATGGAGAATCAGCGAAAATTAATGGTCTAGTTTATTTAAGTGTACATTTCCACTGCAAACTTCTCATCAGTGTAAAGTAGAGAACATTGATTTAACAATCGACAAAGTGTTCGAATCCTATGCACCTATTATGAAAATGTACACTACATGAATCATGTTCCTTTCTGATGCTGTTATTTCTAAGTGTCCTTGACAATGTTCAAGGTTAGAGATGAATCAGACAATGAAGAGCACGTTTCCTGAGCATCGAGTCTTCTGACTTTGCTTTTGATGGATGCAGTAAATGATTCGCTCAGTGGCCCTTATAACTTAGAAGACTATAGGTATTATAGAGACCTAGGAAGCTTTATAGCTTCCACAAGTAACAAGAAACTCAAGAAAAAGTATCCTTCATTAAGCTCCAGATCAGAGATGAAGCAAACAAGTTACTGCTACATCGAGTTTTCTGACTTTGCTTTCGATGAAAGATGATTTGTTTAGTGGAAACTATGGACTATCACAGATATTATAAATTCCTAGGAACAAATTACACGCTACCTCGGGGTTAATAGCAACGGTGGCTATTTTTATCGACCCATTTTCTCGGGTTAAAGCGCGTGTCGTTTCTCGAAGTCCATTAAACCAGGGGATGAAATTATCGCCGCTTATCTCTCCGTACAGTGTATCGCCACCGGGAGACGACTATTGTTCGCTAGTTTCAGAAACGAAACGTCCGCGTGTGGCGCGGCGGTACCACACTCGTAAAACGTTGCGTGCCAGCGTGGTATCAAATGTGCGCGGTCGAACACTGAAAGCTCGTAGCAATCGGCAACGAGATCTCTGACAATCGGTGACTTTGCGTTGGGCAATTCATTCCGACTTATCTGATATTCCGTGCTTTCTCTTTTCCCTCGGTGTCCCTCCCTCTTTTTCTCTCCTGGTCGCGGTGCTTGAGCCAAGATACGCTATTTGCTAGGTGCGTTTCGCGCAGATAACTCTCACCGGCGCACAATCGTTTTTTTCCCAGGAATTTATGGCCGTGCAAAATCTCCGCAATAGTCGATAAAAGTTCCACGTGGATCAACACACGTACGACGCTGGGCTCGTTTCTGCTACGGTTTCTATCCCTTTTCTCTGTTTATTATTAGTATTTGCGCCGCGACGTAATTTATCGTACATTGGGCACACGTGGCCTGAGGTCAGGTATAGCGACGGCAAATAAAATCGTCGCTCAGGTTGACGGGATTATTCTAAATTAAAATATTATATACATAGCGTCGCACACCCTATACCCAAAAATAAGGAATCAAACAAGAACACGAATCGTAGGGTGCGGGACTGGTCGCGTAGGAAAAGCGGTCGATTGTGGATCCGAATATCGTGGGTTCGAATCTCCGTGCCTTATTTTTCGTAGAGACTCCTACATACACTGGGTGTAGACAGTATTCGTACACTGATCAATTTCCAAAAAAACTGTGTAAAATTGTAATGTATAAACTTATTTTTGATAAACAATGACATTCTACATATTCTCCGAAATCTCTAGAATAGATAGATTACAAAAAAATAGCCATTTATGTAAGTTGCGAAATTAACAAGAAAAAGAAACAATTAATCGATAAAAATGTTGAAGCAATAAGTATTCGCATAACTGTTTAAAAGTACTTTCCTGGAAATTTGATGTTTTCTAATTCGCACGGAGCAATAAACTAATGTGTTTACGTTACAAACTCTACTGTAAATGGTTCGTCATAAGAATCGTACAAATACTTATTGTTTCTATACTTTTACCCACTTTTCGCATTTCTTTGTTAATTTCACAAATTATATTAACTAGTAAATGTTGTTTGGACTATATCTACTTTAGAGGCTTCCGAAAATACGTAAAATATCATTGATTACAAAAAAAAAAGAAGTTAAGAAACTACAATTTCACAGAAAAGTTTTTTCGGAAATTGATCGGTGTACGAATACATTCTACGCTCACCGTATAATTATAATGAAATCGTAAGTTATAAACTTGTGATTTACTTAGATTTTGCTAAGATTAGAAGCTATAGTTGGCTGAAATTTCGTTTCAGTTTCTCTGTAATACAAAATTGCTGGCAGAGCCAAGTTAAAAATAGTTAAAATCTTTAAGAAATCCACAGTCACAGAACAAAGCAGGCAACTAATCTTTCGTTATTTTGTAGAGGCACGAAAGTAAATCCCTGTCTCGTTTCACTCAAAAGTTGTTAAGCTCTTCGGTGAAAACAAGATAAGCTTGTACGTGTAAACGTTCCATCGCTGTGTCGAAATTGGCGGCATCGTAAGCATGCCTATTAATGGTCATTAACGAACGTCGATTATCTTTATGACGACACGCGCAAACCCGGTGAAACAATTCCATCAACCTTAAGGCGACGATTTTATTTTTCGTCGCTCTACCTAACCCCGGGTCACGTGTATCCGATGATAAATTGCGTCGCGGCCTAAATAATAATAATAAACGGAGAAAGGAAAGGACCATTGGAGAAATGAGTTAGTGGAGAGAAATAATTTATTAGCCATCTATTCGAATAGATACGTGGTAGAGCGAGGTATTCGATCGTTGGTACATAGTACATAGCTCCTTTAGTTTCTTTTCATGAATGATCGAAGAACGAGGTTTCTGTAATTGTTTCGACTGGTGCAACGTGCATATTGCATCCAATTTCAAACACCAAACGGTTGCAGCATATTATTAAATCAATTATTTCTCATTTTATTGCCAGAACACTTTAATTTTCATGCCCAATGAAATATTTTATCCCAAAGCACAAGTGATAATTTGTATACAAGTAACGAACAACCAATTTATCTCTTTCATTACTTGAATTTTCCCCAATGTCTGTTCGGAATCGTGCACCAACCAACTGCAGGTTGTATTAGGTCGCGCACCACAGTCTGCGGCTGCAAAAGCGTTAACAGGTTGAATAAACAGGCAGTATCGGAGTACATTTTCGAGCAAGAATTCGGTTGGCGTAACATGCGTAGAAAAAAGTCTTCGAACGCGCGCCAGTTAGACCAACCGCGTTGCCGTTAACTTCCATATTCGCAGTAATTTCTGTCCACGGCTCCAGTAGGCTGTCTACGGCGAGCGGCTAATTTACAGGACAGGATATCCTGCCGATCGGCATCCGGCGGTCATACGATCGACCAATCTTCGAACAGAAATCAAATGACGAGGCGAAAGCCGGACAGAACGCACGATGTCATAAAACACGTTGTGTTAATTAACGATTAACCATGACCAGGATTCCTGGCCAGCCGGTAGAACTGGTAATCGAGGGACTCGTGCAACGCCCACTACGCGTCGCCCGCGAATTAAGCCGAGAATCAGTGCATGGTGATTAAAATGTTGATGGGACCCAATGCTGATCGCTGCGAACCGTAACCGCGACAGAACGGATCACCTTTTCTTTTTCTACCGTACAATTAGTTGACGATCATGACGATCTCGATTATTGTAGATTAATTTGGAAATTAATATTCAATGGTTTCTTCATGTCGAAAAATTATCAGATAAAGTTAATTAGGGAAAGTGGATGAATTTATAATTAATGTTCGAGAACATGTGCATGGCTGCATTCTAAGTCATTAATATTTATCAGTTGCTATTATTGCTCGAAAAATTCTTTAATAAAGTTGATTAAGAAAAAAGATGATTATTTTGTTGATAGTGAAAGCTCTCTTCTGAAAACTGATTGACATTAATTAAAATATGTAAAATAAAGAACATATTTTAATTAGTCGTTATAATGTTATAAAGAAATCGAGACTATGATTGAATAACATAAATAATCTGTATAATGTGAATATTCTATAATCTTCCAATATATTGAACCAGTAAAATAGATACAGGAAAAAAATAATATTATATAACTGACTGCGAATGTTTATGTTATAATTCATATTATTTATGGATATAAATGAAGCATGCACCTTCTAAACACTTTAATTTGTATGTTATCATTAACTTGTTTTTATTTTATTGTGCATTTGTACACGTCCCCATAAAATAAAAATAACTTGCGAATCGAGTATGAGCAAATAAAGTTAAGGAAAATTATAGACACAGCCATCACAATTGATTGTGAGTAGCTTTCAGTATCGCAGTAAACACAGTCACGAAAATCTCTCAACACGTAGCTCCTGTTAAGAACCCGTCCAACTTTACCCACCGCTCATCTTGGCTTACAATTATCCAGCAGCATCAAACGAATACCGATTATTAATTATTACCTACTCAATAGCATGATGAACAGCAATTATCGACAGATTCCGTGCTTCACCGTGCTGGTTATCCCGAACACAACCTCCTCCTCCTCCGGATCATTTGCAACAGACGTTCGTTAACTCGAGCGCCTGTAAGAAAGAGAAATAAATAAACTCGAACCTTGAAATCACGAAATTAAAAGTAAAAATTCAAACGCTGCCGATAATTGCCACGCGAGATTCATTTCAATTTCACGATTTGGACGAAAAATTAATAAAAGCTCGGTGGTCTCACGTGCAAACGTTCAACGTTCGTTCATTAAGAGGCACGATTTTACGAAGTAATCAAATTTTAGTATCATTTTTCGCGTTTTATTATATTCGAGCGGTATTGGCCACGGATCGTGGGTAATTTCGCAAGCCTCGAGAGCAACGGGAAACGGATCGTGTTGCGAAACGTGGAATTAAAAAAAACTGGCAACGGACGAGCGTTCAGCGCTAATGCGACCGCGGAGCGTCTATTGCACCTGCATCGTCGAACTGGTGCCGGGCGAAACGGTCGACGTGCCGAGTGGTTGGTAGTCCTGTTTTGACAGATCATAATTCATCGTGCGCTCGTAAAACCGATTCTACGGTCTCCTTTCCCTCTTCTTCCTCCGAAGAAATTGACTTTGAGTTAAGCATACGCGAACGAGGACTCGCTGCCAGAGGTGGTAAGTCTTCGCCCCTGTGTAGATGGTAACGACTATCGCTGGTGCGGGATGCAACAGAACTGTACATGAAGTCATAACTGAGTAATGCAACATACGAAAGGAAATGGACAAATCTAACACGGGAATGTCAAGAACACTTAGGTAATCATTATGGTGGAACTTGTACATTCAGAAACCAAAACTGAGATCTATGCTCTATTTTAGAATATTAAGCTATTTCTCTTTATCAGACTTTATCAGATTGAATGCCATGCCGACCATGTACAGATGACAGGGATTTTCATTAAAGGCCTACAAATATTTATTTTAAAGCTGATATGTTAAGATTTTACCGACTGGTAGCGGTTGGACATCTAATTAAACTAAATAATCTTCTTTAATTTCGCAGCATTAGAGTTATACAATAGTTAAAAGTTTTAAAGAAAATTAATATGAATATCTTGTACTAATAATTACATTCTGTTTTTGTTCTTAATCTGCCATTCAACTCTTAAAACATCCCTCCAGAAGCACACGTATGCTTATCAGACAAGTTTTGCAGTATTGTGAATTTATTTGCAAGAACACGAAGGCTCTTCGTTCAACCCTATAATATTATTAACTCCGCGAGGCAACAATTGAAACCTACCAGTCGAAACAATTACAGGAACCTCGTTCTTGGATAATTCGTGAGAAGGAACCATGTATAAGAGATTGAATACCTCGCTGTACCACAGGCACATTCGAATAGGTGACTAGTAAATTATTTCCGGCAGTGTAGATAGTATCAGTTTTTCTGTAACACCGAACCTGAAAGGTTTACTTACAGCCAATTGTGAACATGTTTTTACCGTCAATTTGCCACACGACAATGCAGCCACAGGCCAGGCAACTCTCTTGAAGCAAAAAAAAAAAGAGAGTCACAGTATTCTACACGCTCCTTGGGCTCACCAGACGACTTCTGCAGACTATTTTCTGCTCTCTCGGCTTAAATTAAGGTTGAAAGGTAGACACTTTACGGACACTTCCGAAATTCAACAAACCGTGACGATGGTGCTTATTGCGATTACGGTCGAAGCGTTTTCTGCATCCATTAATAAACCTCCTGATTACGCTACTCTTTGTATCAATAACCGAGGGAACTGCTACGAACAATAATTAATAACACTGCCGTGCACCGTGCTTGATTATTCATGAATTCAGCCGTGAAACTTATCTCTCTCTTCGCAGCCAAGTTTTCAAGGTAGCTACGAATTTCGAAACTAATAAATTTTAGTCGAGGAGGCTCAAAATTGAGCTGTGGACGCTTGTGCGCTCATGGAAGGTGCAAATCTATGATAACATGCAACGTCGTTTATGCAAATGTATATTATCTGGATACAGATAAAGTATTGAGATTCATATGAAAGTATGTCTAATCTTTTAAACAGTGGAACATGTATTTTATCGTTAATATTATATGTACTTTTGCATTTGTACAAATTTTCATAATTTTTCCATATACTCACTTGCCATAAATGCATGAATATCAACAATCTAAATATAACATATGTAAATGTATGCGCACAAAATCGAGACATATAAAATATATGTTACGACAGTTTGAAGATAAGGTACACTATTGTTTAAGTTTCAGTTCTTCATCTGTGTCTATATACCACATGTACTTCCTCTTGTGTACACTAAGTGCATACTAAGATACATTACCGATTTTTAAATATGTTTATTGTTAATTTTCACTCTTGGGCATGCTTTTCTGACAGTGAAGATTTTATATTGAGTAGAGTTGTTTTCGCTTATGTTCATTCTCTACTTCTGCAGCCACGTTTATATGGTACATATACTTTTTTGCACGTATCGAAATACTGCTACTTGATTGCTGTGGAGGCTGCGATTACAGTATCACCAGCAAAGGTGGCAATAATTATATGTTGCCTCTTTAGAAGACCCACTGTTCGGAGTATGAATGTAAAAAGCAGACCCCGATACACTTTCTTCGAGTCGTTGGAAGATCTACCATATAGAGTTTGTAAAAAGCAGACCTCGATATGCTTCTTTGCGGGTATTGGAAGGTTTGTATTACGAAATATTTATAAACTACTGCTCTCCTTTGTGTTGACAGTTTTGATTTGGGTCCTAATAGTCAATAAACTCTTTTTTGTTACATCTTGAGGTATTTCCTTTTAAATAAGATGTGTTTCTTCCAAGTTAGTATTTGCCCTAGGTGCATCCGAAACCGTTAAACTGATTCTGAAACATGTTTGTTGTTCATCTTCACTCTTTGGCATCTCTCTTTTCTGAGAATGTAGGTTATATGTTGTATTAACTTCATCTACTTTCGTTTACATTCGTCCTTCGCTTCTGCAGCCACATTTGCATGATATTTGATATTCTCGCATGAATCGAAATACTGTTAGTTGAGTATTATGGGAAGCTATGATTATAGTATCACTAACAAAGGTGGCAACGATTGTATCGATAGGCTCCTTTGAGGTCATTTAAAGGTCTATCACAAGAGTTAGTCAATACCCTTTTTTTGCATTTATAAAATATTACAAATTATATGACTTCAAATTGAAAACGTATTTTTCTCAAAATAAAACATAGCCTATGTTACTTAAGGATAGTGTGGCTTTCTATTACTGAAAAGTTTTAAAATCGGTCCATAGACTACTTTGCTCTGGATTAATAATTTTCATTTAGATCCAACTAGCGTTTGTATTGCATCCTGAAGTATTTCCTTCTGTGTCAAATGTATTTTCTTCAATTTACTCTAGGTATCCTAGATGTGTACCAATGTACTCTACTGATCCTGTTTGTTGAGTCTGTTTATTGTTCATCTTCACTGTTCCATTTGCCATCGTTTACATTCGTCCTCCACTTCTGCAGCCACGTTTGTATGATACTTGCTTTTCCTTGCACGTATCGAGATACTGTTATTCGATCGTTGTGCAAGGCTGTGATTACAGTATCATCAGCGAAGGTGGCAATGATTATACGTTGCCTCTTTCGAATATCCACTGTTCAACGTATGAATGTAAAAAGCAGACCTCGATACGGCCTCCTCGGAATCGTTGGCAGGTCCACGGAACGTGTGCAAACCAGGCCCTCCAGATACGCTTCCTTGAAGCCCCTATAGAACTTTAAAGCCCCCGAAACGATTTTACTGGCGGTCCGCCGCTGGGCTTTTTTAACCATGCATCCGCATTACGCGTGGCCGTGAAACGGTTGTCGTGGCGGCGACGTCGCGTACTAAATTTTTACGTTTCAATTTAGACGGGCGCGGGGGTTGGCCAGCAGAATTTTTAAGCGACCTGTCAGTTTCGCGCCCAGTCGGGCTACAGCGTCTTTCATCGCTCGCGCCAACCACGCTTACCTACCTAGCGTTCCACGCTTCGCGCTCGTCGCGCTCCTTCTCTCCATGGCCGTGCGTTATTTCGTTCCCCCTTTTTTTCTTCCGTGTTTCTTCGTCTTCCTCGTTCTTTTTTCTTTCGTTCCTCCTCGGACCACTCGGGGGAAGCGAATCCCTGCCGCGGTTTCTCGCAGGCAATGTAAATTTTTACGTTCTAATTATACGGCACGTACGTCCCTGGAATTCGTAAGGGCGCTGTCCGGACCCCGAGATGGATAGCCTCAGTTTTTGCGTCACGGTGAACGACCAGCCGAGAAGGAGGCGTCTGGAGCGCGGACCGACTTCCACACGGCCGATGATCCCGGTTGCCTGCTCGTGAAAACCTGTCGATCCGACGACCACCGAATTTCGGCTACTGGAACCTCGATAACAGGCTCTTTGGGCTACTCCAGCGTTGGGAGTCGACGACTATTCGATTTTGGGGTTGGTACATTTCAGGGTGGTGTAGTGCATAATTTAAGATCGGAGGCTAGAAATCAAATTGAAAATTGCGTAAGGCATTTCACACCCTTTCAGGCGTGGCGTCCACAATTGAGGACACAAAATTTAAACATAAACCTACTACAACTGGTCAAATGACCGTTTTCAAATATTTGTATACAGTTCTTATATGCTATATATGAATTATATACAATTGTTTCATGCATTATTCAATTTAGTTCCACGTAAAATATTTTGGTATCCAATTGACGAAAGTATCTCCAAGACTAGCCATTTGTCCCATCACGATAGAAATATGTAGTTACAAATGAACGTCGATAGGTTTAGTGTTAGTAAGACTCATAGATTACCAACACTGTCGTTTAGGGCGAATGTGCTTATTTGTCCACACGAAGAAAGAGCAGTTTTCCTCGAAAACTACACTATTAGAATTTTTTTTTCATACTAATTTTAGTCCAAGTTAACCCTAGAAATTAAATGACATTAGTAAAGGATCTTTAATATTTCATCTTTGCATTATGTAAAAACTTACTTGTTAGGGCCAAGAACCTATTGATTAACCTAACTTATCCTACTGGTAAGCTGGAGTAATAGGGTAGCTCCATTGGTCGTGCATATTTGGAACACCCTGTACAGTTTCGCGCCGACGCCCCCGTTCAAATTAATTGATTCCGTTTACAAGGGAGGATTATCTCCCTGAAGTACACCGTATCAACGAAAATCCGTAACTCAGACATAGTAATTGCAAATGGTCCCTTTTGTTGCGAAGTGTCCATTGCATAAATCACGTCCGCTTCACAGTCGTGCTTTTTACGAGGCTCGTATTTCATTGCGTCACGCGGAATGGATTCCTTTCGTAGAAAGAAGAGTCGTAAATCAAAAATATAAAAGCAGCACATTCGCGCGAAGTGTAACAATAACTTCATTTACAACTCAATCAACAATATTGAAACACTGGCCGAACCTTCGAACCTGGACAACAAGGAACAACATTTCAGCACTGTAGTTCATAATTCGTTAAAAGTCTTGTGATCGATTATCCAAAAATGATGAAGTCTAGTACGATTACTTGGATAATATTTTCTGAGAATTTGATTTAAAAAATATAGCTATTGCACTAAAAATTTGATTACCAAAATTAGAATGCACAGTTCCCTTTCTCAATCATTCTACAAAATATTACACTACACACAGTAATATGATAAAACGAACGCGCAGCTGAGAAAATGTCTTCACCTACTTACCTATCCGGACGAAACTAAACAAAAAATTATCAAACATACTTGAATATATAGTCAATCCATTGATCCACATAAATATCAATTCCACCTAACAGTTTGCTCTTAATAAATTCCCCTATATGAGCTATTTTTGCCTGTTTACAGCGAGACTTCTTAACCCTGCAGTGACACGTACGAGTACAGCAGACGGAAACGTAACGCTACAATATAGCCGCAGCCCTTTATCAAAACCAACAACCACGCACGCAGAAGGCACAACGATTCCTTCCCCTTCTGGCCGTCGATTCGAAGAGAAACGTCAAAAGCCGCGAATCCTCTGGCGCGCGTTCCATAAATACCAATGCCTCGTTCGTCCCCGGCAATAAACGTAATAATCAATGTGGCCCGAGCCGTGCCGCGGCATCCGGCAATGTTGTTACTAATCTCGAGCGCGCCCACTATAAATCGTTCGGTTTTTATTCCCGTTTAGTGCATCGAAAATATCTTAGCATTATAAGGGCATACGCGCGATAAATCACGCGGGGTCTTAAAGTTTATCGCGCCGGGACGCCGTATCGCGGCCGTTCCCGCGTCGAAGCCACGACGATTAAGTTTTTGCGAGCGTTGGTGGTCCGATCGTCCCCGGGTAACACTTTCACGGGGCCCCCGGTGCCAGTTCCTTCGGATTTCCGAGAGATAGTTTCTCCGCGACGACGACGGATATTTACGGGCGTTTAGAAACCCTGGGTGTGGTTCGCCGCACACATAAACGCCGCGGTCGTGCCGCGTCGTGGAGAAGCGAGCCACGGCACGTAAAATACACGGGATATTACTCAGCAAGCGAGGTATCGAAACTGACGTCGTCCAGGATCAAGGATCACCGAGGGAACGCGCGAGTCAAGAAACCATCCGCACGCAGCGCGCCTCGTGCACTGGGTCTCCAGTGGTTGGGGAACGTTTCCGGCAGCTAAGGAGGTTGTCGAGTTCCAAAATATTAGAAAAACTGTTTCTAAGGTGTTTACATGTAGTTACTTAACCTCTTCAGGGACGATTGTTTTTGTTATTATCAAATTTATGTTCCTTTTATTATTGACAGTAATTATAATGATAAAAAACTGAACGTCCACATATGTGGCCAAGGGCGTGAAGAGGTTAACCCTTTGAATGTCAAGGAGCTATATATCGCTCCTCCATACACTTACAAAAAGGGCCCAGAGCAATATATCGCTGCTCGAAGCTGTAAATGCTATAACTTATTAAAATTGTAATATGAACGCTTATTTCAAAACCATATGTTTCGTATAACAATTATGAATGAAGAAGAAATAACTGGAAGGATTCATTTTAACACACAATAAAATACATTTATTTACAAACAGAATTCAAGTTCCAGTTTTTGTGAAAATAATTTCTTTATACAAATTTATTTTGTATTGAAACTATAACGTTTTATTTGTATTTTTTTTTAGTAATAAAGGAAGTCTAACATGTTTTTAGTATTATGTACAAATTTCAGTATACTTGAAACAAAATTGGTAGAAATATAGATTTTTGTTTATAATCATGCATCCTTGATTAAAATTGTCTGGCATTTCCCGTATATGTACGAACATTTCCTCTGGCACTCAAAGGGTTAATTTAATACTCGAATGACGTAGTACTTTTATG
>NW_026535289.1:3727616-3765513 GCF_026225885.1 Hylaeus anthracinus | reverse complement strand
GCACTCAAAGGGTTAATTTAATACTCGAATGACGTAGTACTTTTATGAGGGGGATGAATGTAGAATGCGTGTATATAGTTTTGAGTGCTTCCAATTAATAGTTTATGAGATGTTTACGTGTTGGATTGCAAGGAGTCTTTGGAACAATGATAGTATGTCGCAAGTCAATAAAGAAGTAGGTTGATGCACATATTCGTGGATAGTCAGTAATGTAGAGTATTCTGTCGATAAAATTTGGCAATGTAAAATCCTCATTCCTTGAAGGATTTATCAACTGATGTTCTGCATCCCCAACAAAATTGCCTACATTCTCCATCGAGTACTCTACAGTCAGTGTAAGAAGTATTCGTACAGCAACCCATTTAAAATGAATGATTCCTGTACGAATACTTCTTACACTGACTGTATATTATATTACTGACACTGACTTGTTAAAGAAAACGAAAATTGATGGCGTATGTACATAATAATTCCAAACAGAATTTTGTGCCAAAATTCAACGTCAACATGCTACCACTCTCCCATACGTCGTTTTTTAAAATATCAAAATATTCAATTTTTGTAAAAAAACATCTCTTTTCCAATCCCAATTGACCTACTTTGATTTACTATGTGTAGAAAAAATAAAACTCTAGGCGAAAATGGTGCATAATGTTTTAGTTAGAAAAGCAAAACTTTTCCTCAACCAAGAGTAACAAGTGTTCTATTACATAACTAATTATAGTTGGACATCTTCTTCAACATTGCCTTGAAAGATATCTCGAGAAACTAAATAGAACACATTTCATATACAACGTTGGTTTAATAAATCCTGACCGAGTTAAATCATATATATTTACTACCGACGTTAAATCTCTGCTCGGGGATTCGAAGGAAGGGAGGAGTTAATCCCTCCTATTCGATAGTTTCTGGTAGTTATGCAGTTGATGACAAATCTCTTTCGACGTGTTGGTACTTGAGATTACATTACGATAACGGATTTTATCTCCACTTGAATATCTCGAACAAATGGGGTTCACGACTTTCGCTACGCGAAAACTATTGGCCAAGATGGAACGCCTGCACCGCGAGTCGCAGTACGCCTTCTGACAATTATTATTAATATTTATATATACCCATATATTGCCGCGCGGAATTATTTACGATGAAGAGCTCGCGCCGTGCAATAAAGCATGCTTTACTGTTGCAACGCGTCGACACTGTGTGGAAACTTACGATCAGAAACGGTAACGTACACGTCATATTGGAAGAAGGTTATTATTTCAAACGTACAATTACAAGAGTCAGATAGAAAGGTTATTGTTGAAATAAACGTGACATTTATCTTGGTTGATGAAGTTATTTATGAAATAAAATAATTGAAAATAAATAAAAAAATTTTTGAAAAAATTGAAAAATAAATAATTGAAATATTCTTATTTGTTACGAAATGTTTCACTTCACTGCAACATTTAACACGTTTTTTATGGAAGACGATTGTCATTATTATTACTTATGGATACCCCATCTCGCAATGAATGCAAGCTTCATATGTTCAGTGAATATCTGCACATAATAATAAATTGAATAAACTCATATTCTGTCTGCCCATAGCTGTT
This sequence comes from Hylaeus anthracinus, assembly GCF_026225885.1. NCBI lineage: Eukaryota > Metazoa > Arthropoda > Insecta > Hymenoptera > Colletidae > Hylaeus > Hylaeus anthracinus. The sequence continues at coordinate 3,763,915 of NW_026535289.1, read as the reverse complement.
ATTATTTCATAAAACATTAAATATTATGATGCACATATTAAAAATGAAGCTCCTTAAAACGACTATAATTTACAAAATTATAAATGATCGGTTTAGATTAAATCTGAATCATCTGCAATTTTGAGCGATGTTGGAGAAATTTTATGGACACTTGAACATTTTATATTATACAAAATATATTGCGAAACGAGGAGAAAAATACTTGGTCGATGAAAGAGTGGATACCAAAAAGGAATATCGATCGCACCTTCAAATTGCCACTTCTTGCTGCCGTGCATTATCGCGCGCGAAACTATGTGGAATTACCATAACCGCCATGTTGTCCATGAACAATATCAAATTGCAGGGTGCGCGATAATTTCGGAACTTCCGGATGCCGTGAGCTCTGTCAGATCATGAAACGACGTCAACCTGGACTCTCGATGAAATGTCGGCACAGTGTCCTCATGAAATTCAATGACCGCTAATTACGATGATTCGATAAACGATTGCAGCGCTAACAAGGACATTTTCCGTTCGCCGAGGCTTTCTGGGCTCACGCTTCTGGCAACGAGTCATCGATTACTCTGGGAAGAAGTATCTGGTGAAAAAAAGATACGCATATCTTTCTCTTCCAATTTACAGACGTGTAGAAACAGTGCAATTTTTATTCGAAAAGTTGTTTAATATTTTATGGAAGGTAAATGTTGTTTGGGGAGGTATGAAGTGGTGTAACTCTGACGTCAGAGTGTGATTTTTTTATTATTGTCAAAAATTATGGCAAAGATTAGACTAATGGTATTCCAAGGGGAAATCAAGCTTGTTATTTAGAGACTAATTGTTTCGTCTATTCTGTTACAAGTAATTACTTTTGATAGTTTTTACACTTGATCTTTTGCACTGTTACAGATGAGACGTAAAATGTAGTAAGCAGCATTTAAGGCACTCAAAAATAAACTGTTTAATGGTAAAGTAAATTAGATACAAATAATCTAAGATGTTACTAGATTTTTTTTAATGATTCTTTAGGATAGTGAAACCCCATAGAATACATAACGCGATCAAATCTAATGCAACTCTTTCAGCGCATCAATGTTACCCTATGTTTCAGTTTTTCGAAATTTTTCACTGAAAGAACCTGGTAACCCTCGATATACTGGCATCACTATTTTAAACTGTTTCTGTTTGAAAAATACTGCTGGAAATGTTACTATTCACCGATCGTTTACAAGTGCCAACTTCATTATCATACTACACAATCAATTTAATTCTTCTTTCGTGGAATAAATACTTCTTCAAATTCCAGCATTATCTTCCCTTAGCTTCAGCCAGCTGTCAATTCATCAGATGACGCACATTTTCTATCGTACTTCTCCCAAGGCAATGAACCAAAAGAGAAGAAATCGCGAAGCCTCTCCTCCTAATAAAACGGGAGAAAAGGAGGAACCAATCAAAGTATACGTTCGATATGCCATAACGTAGACGCCTGCTCGTCATCAGGATCTTGCACGCTCAATTTCTGATGCGGAAGGCGTGTCGGCGCAACGCTCAGGAATTAAAGAACGATTTCATCCCGTGTGTCGCAGTCAATTTAGGATAATGCTGATAAATTATGTCGATGATGGTTCCAAGTTCTCAGCGGTACCAGGAATCCCGAGTCGATACCGGTTGATCTTGGCCGCCGCGGAATCGCCGCTTATTCGGTCGCATGCGCGTAACGTGTAAGCAGGATCTTCGTGATCGCGCGACACTTCTCAAAGCCCGATGAAATCGTCCGTAATTGCACGTAGGAAGCAGGTGATCCGCAAAAAAGGGGGAACACCGAGCGTCCAATTTGCGCTCGCATCTGCCTAACGACAGCAGGCGTTGACGAAATGTAAATTGAGGACGCAGAAGCGGGATCGTGCTCCTCTCAAGGCTAGACGCGATCCAGCGGCTCGATCGATCGTCTCGCCACTTACCGGAACCGAAACGGATCGATCCTGTCTCGCGGGACACAAGGATCTTTCAGCGATAGACTTCGAACCAATAGAGACCTCGAAGACTTTCATAGGCTAAACATATTAGGGGGACCATTAAGTAATGTTGTGTCTGCGAATGTCAATACTTGTTTATCATTTATCAGCTCATTCTATACCAATTGATTTTTATCGATAGGGTATTGAACATTTGTAATACATAAATAATTGAAAATAAAACTATTGTTATAAATTTATTTGTTTGAATGTAATGTAAAAGGAACGATATTACTTTCTGGTCCTCCAAATAAATAAATACTGGTGGCTCGATCAAAACCAAGCATTATACAAACATCCATGCGATACTTCATGTTTTTGACCTTCTATGGTTTCGCGTTACTTTCAGTCAACGTACTATTATATCGACAGTTTACCAACAAATTTGAGCTTTTTCACACGATGATGTATATGTTTTAATTATATAATGTCTTTGATAACCATTTACAATATTGATGATGTTTAACAGCACCATCAATCTGAAATATCAAAGTAAATGACTTGCAAGTTGTCTACCGAAAAAATAATTGTACCCGTAGAGGGTTAAGTAAGATATTGTTAACCCTAAGTGTCTTCTAAATACTGTATATAGTATCTGGCCTTAAATACTCCTAGCCTTGAGTCTTTAGAATAACAGAAATTGTAAGACGTATGCCTACTTTGTTTAATGCTTATTAAATTCTGAAATGAGATACTGCTCAAGAATCCTCTCTTAGTAAAATAAGGGATATTTTTCAGTCAGAGCTCAAATAAAAATTACATCTTCTACGAATCAAGCAAATAAATACTTTTTTAGAAACGTGGCAAATCCTGTAATTCCTACATAAAAAGTCTTGCTCAAAAGTACAATAAAAAATTAAAACAATACAAAGTTCTTATTCAAGTTCTTTTCATCAATCCTCGAATTAAAATCTTTTGGTCGTTTGTAAAGTTATCGTCACACAATTACTCCATCGTTACTTAGAAAGCACCTGGAAAAAACAACCGATCGAAGTCTGTGGGAATCGCGAGTTTTGTCAATCGTGTCGCGTCTACCTGGCATCGTACATCATTAGCGTAATCACGAGAAGACCGCGAAGACCCACGGTGCGTTCACCTCGTTCCGAGCTAATTAAACCACTTAGCGGCTTACCATTAAATCGAGAAGAAAGCCGTGTCGGCGTTCATAAATTAATTCTCGGTCGCGGCGAGGACTTAACCGATACGGTTGCTGGCCTTAAAGTTTCGAACTGTACGCGTCGTAAAGTATATTTTTAACATTCGCGGAAGTGTCGCCGGTTGCAACGGCGTACGATGTTACCAAATCACGTGCGACAAGCTCGAGGAAACATGGAACTGCTTTTCGCCGTCAGGATCCATCGAAGTAGTCGCGGAGTACGTCAGTTTAAATTTATTGTTCGATGTCACCTACATTATTCTCCTGAGAAGCTAGATAGAAAATAGACGAATGCAATTTCACATATTTATTTATTTATTAATATTACTAATGTCACCGTATTACATTTAACATTTATTATATTTGTATACAAATGGTAAAAAATCACAAGGGTATCGTAGTAGCTGAGCCTTCTAACATGATATTGTCTTACAAATCTTCAGATTTGGTTAAATACTCTATGGCTTCTAATCCGTTTTGAGTTGAGCTTGCCTGATGAGTGGTTTTCACTATGTTGCAAGAGACTGAGGTCGCTAAATGCTCTAATCCTTTTATAAGGAAATATTCAAAAGTGAGTCAATTTCACGAGAGTAGATTGCACAATTTTATTTTCAACCGTTTATATTATTAATTCTGTGATTTTGTAATTTTTAAATTTTATAATCGTGAACATAAGCATTAAAAAAATTGAGGAGGTTCACTCACAAACATCTAAAATAATCCAGGAAAAAACTCACCTAATGACATTCACCTAATAAATTCCAATTAGACTGACAAGATTCAGAGTCACAAAGTAGAATTACCAAGCTGGATTGTTGTTACCTCTCTTCAACTCCACCTGGTGGTTCTTCAATTTTGCATTCAAGCATGTTCTACGTCAGAAATTCTAACTAGGTTCGCAAATCAGCTGCACAAGTCTGCTCGAACTCCAGGTAATTCTCGATTCTTCGTGTCGAGGGATACCACCAACGGCGAGCTTTCCTTCAACGGAGATTTTCTGCGTCGAGGGTCTGTCAGCGGACCGAATCTATTATTACGCCTGTCTTCGTTGTAATTAATTATGATTGCGGCGTGTGGCTTTGAGTGCCACCCAGTGGTATCCCGCCGACAACACGGCTCCTACGCACCCGTGCTCCTTTCTTAGTAGTTGGCGAACGAACAAACTTGTGGCCAAGAGCGGTTTCTTGTTTCGTTTCGCTACGAAACCAGAATTCAGCTATCACCTTATCGATGTAACGAAAAGGTGAGAAGATGAGATCTATAATAAGTTGTATATAGGATTTCAAATGTCTCGTCCACTACATCAACTGTCAAACTTGATTTTGTAATGGATTGCATTGCACAAAGCAAAAACATGAGATTATAGATTTCAACAATTTAGATTTCCTGGAAATTAATGTTGGTTTGCTGTGAGATACATAGAAATTGATCGGTTGGAAATTTTAGAAATAGGATATTAAGTCTCTCTGTCTTAGGAAGTGTAAGGTGCACTAATAGTTGACACTATCACTATCGACTAAAATCTTCTTTGAAAATAATATAACAATAATTATATATACAATTAGATATATTAGATATATTACATATATTTACCTATCGATATATTAATAAAATAAGTAAACTGTAGCATTGAGTATCAAGCGAATACTTTTACCAAGACTAGTGACTAAAAGGTGGTGCTATTCACATTAATAGTAAACATTCTAAGCCACAATTTCCAAACGATCGTCATTTCTATACTTAACATTGCACTTGTAAAAGTAGGTAGGCATAACATCTCAATATATCCATTGTCTTCCGTTACTCGTTTTGTCTATGTGTATTTGATGCCATTAGAGTCGCACTTCTTATACTGTTAATTATGCTACAAAAAACAGCTTCGTAATCATCATCGATCACTCGCGTTATACGCGAAGTGTACGAAGCTACATAGAGAATGGGGGAAAGATTGTATACTAACGAACTAAGGAGAGTGTTAGAATGAGTACTTGAGAAATAAGAAAACAGGAGAATAAGCGATCGAATGTCTCGTGGAAAATGAAATGGCTACCGACCGGAGTATGAGGAAATGTAATGAAGCAGGTGTACACACAGGTGAAGTATGATAAATCGCTAAGAAAAACCGACATGCTTGAATGAGATCAAATTAGGAATGAGCATTTCGTGTCTCCCGATCTCAGATAAGTCTATTGCGAATGCGCATAGTCTTTCGTTTAAGCGCAAATACGACGGTAATTATAGATTGGCGAGTTGTAGCCTGTAGCTATTTTAGAATTCCTCTAGCGAATGGTGAAGTTGCAACAAGAAATGTGTGTGCGCGCGTAAGTACTCCTCTATACTCGTTAGTTTAACATCCTTCCACTTAATATTCTCTCGTATAATTAAGGACGTGCTTAAACATCATGTTCTTGAAAAAAATTCCGACGGCATCCTCCTACCTGCGAGGCACGCTACACCTGAAGGTGCAACATGGTATAGCTTGTTTCAAATTATCTCCTCGTACAAATTTTATGATATAAATGCATGCTTTGCGAGTCCATACATGTTTCTTTCTTGAAAACAGGAACGATGGAGAGATTTTGTAATCGGGGTGACGCTCTGGGTGATTCGAGTCATTTGAATATATTAAGGAATAAACTACCTTTTACATGGACTTGGGATTAATAACACTTCAGCAGTTATAAACGTTACAAACTTTTTCTTGATAGCTTCATCCCCTTCAAAATCCTTCTCATCAAGAAACACATACGCCATCGAACCATGCTCGCCACAGTACATCCTCGATCGCCATATCTGATTTTAAAGACAAGTCCTAAACAAAAATTTGTATATATTACCCACACATGTATCTTTGTTAATTAAAAGATTTCTTAGAAATTCGATGGGGGGGGGGAGGAGATGGCCGCGTCCATGGTTACTATAATAACTGAGTTGGAGATTTTTAAAAGCTTTATAGCGAAACAGGCGCCGCTCGCGTTCTTGTATGGTAATTAGGAAAAAGGGGAAAGTGTAATCCACAAACTATGAAAGTAAACGGTCGTGGTCCACGTGCGAATTCTATTTTCAAGTTTTCCTTTTGAGTTTGATTGAAATTATTGCACTGGTTTCTAAAAATAAAGAGCTAATAGCTTGGACTTGAACCTTGAATTAGAAAGCGCGCTACGCTGAGTAAGTTATTTTACTGGGGTATCTAGAATGACTGAATATTTATATTAGGAAAAGTCTGGCTATCAGCAGAAGTGTCTTTAGCGAGTCAGAGCAAATAAGATAAACGGATGGCTGGACTTCCAACAGATTTGAATTGAAAACAGTGTTTTCGTCACTCACAAATAAATTCCACAAGGTACGTTACGTTTCGATCCAACCAAGGTAGTTCCGAACCCTCGTCACACCTATCCATAAACCGAAACGTGGTGTTCCAGGGTTGACAATTAGTTCCGAAATTAACGTTGCGATTCGGCGGTCTTGCCACGACGAAGCACGGCCCTACTCGAAGGTACCAGGGTTGTCGAGCGCGTTCTGAAGTGGGCTCCCAGAATTAGTTCTCTCCGTCTTAGGTGTGGGACACGGACGTTTCTCCTACGGGCATATAAGTATATACGACTGGCAACAATGGCGGATTCCGAGTGGCCCTTGAAACGGCTCTAATAATTTATATGCTTAAAGGGGCCTGGCTGCCTACGTGAAACGTAGACGCCATGAGACAAGGGGTCTACGAAGAGAGGAGTCGTGCTCAAGGGTGGCTCAGCTCTGAGATCCGTGGACGAGAACCCTTCAGCAAGGAGAATTGCTGCTGTTGCTGCCGCCTGGGGTCCTGTCGTCTGTCGTCTGTCGTCTGTCGTCCAACGTCGACCGATACTACCCGCTAACCCGTTTATGAACCTTTCGACGCGTGATTCTCTTTGCCCTCGCCTCGATGACGACGAGGAAACTGATGAGACTGAAATCTATTATAAGTGCACGAAGGCGTAAAAGTTAATTTTAAATATATATACAGTTGTATGCAAAAGTTTCCGGCCAAAAGTAATTTTGGAATTAAATTATGTATAATAAGTGTAAAGCAGAAATACAAATGTATCATAGTAAAGAGCTTTTATTATACTATCGAAATGTACAACTCAAAAATTTGATACAACAAATAGTAATTATATATAACAAAAATAACAATTTTTACTTCTTCATAAGTATCCGGCCAAGTACAAAGCATGAAGCAAAAACACGATAACTGAAGGAAAACTGTTCAAAAATGGTTACAAATGTAACATTATCATCAATATTTAGTAACCATACCCTGTGAAGCTATCACGGTGGCACATCGGTGAGGCATCGATTCAATAAGTTTGATGATTCTATCTTGAAAGATATTTCTCCACTCTTCTTGAATTTTTGTCCATAAAGCAGTTTTATTGGTACAAGTAACAGTTCGTATTCTTAGTTTAAGCTCTTGCCATAAATGTTCTATGGGATTCAAGTCTAGAGATTGATTCGGCCAATCTAAAATCGGATCTTATTCTTCATGAAAAACTCTTGAAGCAGCCCAGGCCGATGTTTTGGATCATTGTCTTGCTGAAATATCCATCCTCGTGGCAAATTTCGACGGGCATAAGGTAGCATTTGTTCTGATAGAATATCCTTATACATAGGAGCGTTCATAGTACCCTCAAGTTTGTAAATTGAACCGATGCTTTTCCACGAAAATGCACCTCAAAGCATAATACTACTTCCACCGTGCTTAACTGTTGGTATTTGATACCGGAAATCATTCCTATTGCCTTGTGGTCGTTTAACACACTTTCTCCCATTTGGCTGACATTAGTCAAAGTACTGTTTCATGTAGACTTACAGAAGTTGGATTTTTTGGACGAATTGGAGTTAAAAAACCACTGATAAGTAAAAAGAATAAGAAGGCCAGATTAGAGTTTGCAAAGAAACACCGGAGTTGGACAGTTAAAGATTGGAAGAAAGTGCTGTTTTCGGATGAAACTAAAATGAATTTATTTGGAAATGATAGGAGAAGGTATGTTAGACGACTGCAAGGCACTAGGAATAACGTCCGATATCAAATACCAACAGTGAAGCATGAAGAAGGTAGTATTATGCTTTGGGGGTGTATTTTCTTAGAAAGGCGTCGGTCCAATTTACAAACTTGAGGGTACTATGAACGCTTCTATATATAGGGATATTCTATCACAACAAATGCCACGAGGATGGATATTTCAGCAAGACAATGATCCAAAACATCGGCCTGGGCTGCTTCAAGAGTTTTTCATGAAGAATAAGATCCGATTTTAGATTGGCCGAATCAATCTCTAGACTTGAATCCCATAGAACATTTATGGCAAGAGCTTAAACTAAGAATACGAACTGTTACTTGTACCAATAAAACTGCTTTATGGACAAAAATTCAAGAAGAGTGGAGAAATATCTTTCAAGATAGAATCATCAAACTTATTGAATCGATGCCTCACCGATGTGCCACCGTGATAGCTTCACAGGGTATGGTTACTAAATATTGATGATAATGTTACATTTGTAACCATTTTTGAACAGTTTTCCTTCAGTTATCGTGTTTTTGCTTCATGCTTTGTACTTGGCCGGATACTTATGAAGAAGTAAAAATTGTTATTTTTGTTATATATAATTACTATTTGTTGTATCAAATTTTTGAGTTGTACATTTCGATAGTATAATAAAAGCTCTTTACTATGATACATTTGTATTTCTACTTTACACTTATTATACATAATTTAATTCCAAAATTACTTTTGGCTGGAAACTTTTGCATGCAACTGTATTTATTTACTTATTTTCTTGACGTGGTTTACTTGGGCATTTATTTTTGTTATACAGGGCGTTTGGTAACTAATGGTACAAGCGAAAAGGGGGTGATTATACATGAAAAAATAAGTCGAAAATATAGAATAATAATTTGTCATGTGAGGGTTTGTTTTCGAGAAAATCGACTTTGAATTTTCGTCGGGTACGGGTGACTGGATTGAAGTTATGTTGATAAGCACTCCCAATGGCACGGAAATATTTTCTTACCTATTATTATCTTACTATTATTATCTAAAACAATCGAATACGTTAGCAAGCGTTAATAAAAATTTGGGGATTCATTTGACAAAAATTCTATGATAGAATTTTTAATTGACACTAATAATGAAATATCAATTGAAAGGTAAATTTTCATCTACATATACCCATTTCGATGTGAGAAACTACAAAATAGTTATTACAAATAAGTTCCAGACCATTAATAAATTCGATATTAAATTTCCACCTCAAAAATTGAAAAGTGTCCGTGGCACAATTACACAAACACGAATAAAACCGAATGTGACATTTAACGTAGGGGTCGAATTTGGTTAACGAGACGGCGAATCGATTCTCGAGAGCAGGGAAGATTCGAGGGAGTCGCTCCATATACATAGTTGCTCTCTATAGGTCGAGTTTCGACGTGGCACGGATTCCAAATTACACGGTCCACCGTTGTCGAGGGTGAATATCCGGCATTTTTACGATTGTCGTGGCCCGAAACCGTCGACGGGGCTAGGGTCGATAGGAATGTTTTATGCAAATCAAATTGTTTGGCGAGCCAGAGCGCGCGAGCCTCCTCGCCCCGATGTATTCCAGTCATTAAAACGTCGATCCAATCTTCCACGCACACAGCCTCGCGATACCGCTTCAAACGCGAACGCTGGTCTCGCATACACGCTCGCATGATATTTTTATCGACCCCTGCCATGATCATTACACTTGTTAATTAATTAATATTGCCCGACCGCGCTATTCATTGGGCGGACAGTAAATAACCGGAGACTACTTCCAGCGAACGATAAGAGGAGCTTTCCTGATTGTAAATGAAAAGATAAGTGGCAGAGATTATTGCGCGGCATAATGGCAAAGTTGCACGTCGATGAGAATCGATAGTAGGAAGCGTTCCGGGCTTTAATGGTTTATTAAATGAACGACAACGGCGACGTGAGTTATTTAACTCTTTACTGCTCGCTGCTTGATGCGGTTATTAATTTCTTTTCTTTTAATACGGGACGATCTATCTTGTTGGAGATGGAATGAGATTATTGACGGAGGGGATTGTTTAGATATTTAATTTGAATTGTTTTATCATCGTTGTACTGATGAATGGCACATGGTTACAGAGAACGTGCTAAGCTCTAGGGGTAACCTTTGAAGGAAAACTCCCAGCTGGTATTTTAGTAATAGTACATGGTCCTTGTACTTTGTCTATCATTTAATCATCTCGTCAAAATGTATCAATTATGACTTTGAAGTAATAGTACGACAAACCAATGACCAGTTTGCAATAACTACTTTGTAGTTTTCACACCAAAGTGGGTATACATGAAAATTCATCTTTCAACTGACGTTTAAAGAGCACCTAATATTTTAATAGAATGTCCATACGACGTTGCTGTTATTGGTCTAAAACAGAAAACACTTTTCTGAGTACATATCCAGTGATCTTGAAGAGCAAAGGGACCCATAGAAGAGTAGAGGAAAATGAAACATATATAAAAACATAACACTTGAGTAAAGTCCTATTATATATAAAATGTATTGAAAGATAGGAAATGCCTTTTATCGTCTAACATTGTATTTTTTTAACCTTGTACCGCTAGAAATAAAACCGCGAGCATAAACTATCTGAAAGTTCACTTGCTACCATAACTAATGTAATCTTCGCAACCCTTGAACGCCTCCTTTTTTTTCAAAGTTTCACATCGATCGGTTGTTATTTAGTTGTTGAAATTTGAGTTTTCAGACAATAACAATTCGTAATTTTCCGAAATGTCCCTGTCCTCGGTCATAAGAGCATTAAATTCCTTCGAAAAAGGATCGATTTGCGAAGTAACATTACCAAGAAATCGCGTGCGCATGGAGGAACCGCAAAAATACGAGCATGCGTGGCCCGGGTTGGACAAAAACGGAGTAGCATTCATTAGAGGCCTCTCGTTATAGGGACCCTTCTTCCTTTGGCCGCGTCTCGCGCGCTCGTAACTCGAATTTTTGCGCGCCGAGACAAATTACGTCAAGCCGCACAGGCCACGTGCATCGACGCTCGAATTCCCTCGAAACCGACCGCCCATGAATCTTCGCGTATGCACATTACACTCATAAACTGTCATTAAGCGATCGCGATCTAAACGGACGTACGCGAAGAACGAATCGCAAAGAACTCGGGGCTGTTGCAATCAGGATGCAGGAAGTGAATCCGAGAAAAAATTGGGTGTTGCAACGGGGTGTTCGGAGAAAGTGCCAAACTTTTGGGGCATTTGGTGTTCATCAGAGCAAACTGGTGGTTAAAAGTAAGAGTGTATGAAAATAAGGACCGGAAATATGGAGTCTTGAACACGAGCAATATATTTGTTAATGGAAGACATCTGCTTTCAAGCCTTCTTGTGAGCTTTTTAGGGGATGATAGGGCGATGTGAATTCTAAGGGCATCTAGATCATCAGAGGAAATTAGCAATGAAGGCTTGCTTGTATAAAAATGAAAACACAAATGTTGAGTTTTGAACACGAGCAATTAATTTGATAATGGAAGACATCTGCTTTCAAGCCTTCTTGTGAGCTTTTTAGGGGATGATAGGGGGATGTGAATTTTAAGGGCATCTAGAAGATCATCAGAGAAAATTAGCAATGAAGGCTTGCTTGTATAAAAATGGAGACACAAATGTTGAGTTTTGAACATGAATAATTAATTTGTTAATGGAAGACATCTGCTTTGAAGTTTTGGTGTGAGCTTTTTAGAATATGATCAGGAAGTTATGAATTTTGAGGGCATCTCATCAGAGCAAGTAAATAATACAGGCTTGCACTGAGGATCACTGAACATATATTTTCTGGAGATAAATCAGTAGCGATCATAGATTCACTTCTTAAAAATGTAGTCTATTGAACATACGGAATACGTTACAAATGTAATAGCAGCACTGAATGGTTGTATTGTAATAAATTATACTTCCTTTAACGTAAATCGAGCCTTTAATACATAATAACACTGATGGTGCTGCTCGTGTTAGTTAAACCTGAGATATTGGTATTTTTATGAGTCATTTCAAACATTTTACTGTAAGAATCAACTCATCAAAAAGTTGTTGTACACTATGTTGTATGTCCACAACTGTTCTTTCTATAATTACACACACATTTCGAACTATAATAATATCTACATAAACATTTGTATTCTAATAAACCCAAACGAATCAAAACAAAAGAAACTTATATTGTTCCCATATGAATCATTGAACCGTTTCGAGTGAGTTGGCAAAATGAGAACCACTGTCGCAACGAGCAACGACCCATTGGCGAACGCGACGAAAACATCGGGTTTCCAGCGAGTGGATTAATAACCGGATGGCGCTGGTTCGTTCGAAATATTGCCAGGGCACCCTTCCTCTGCCCTTCGACCCCCTGCGAGTCATTTTTCTTATCACACCGTGAACCGTTTGTCTTCATAAACAGCGTCTCGCTGCACGTATCACTGGCGAAACGGGCCCCGCTGTCTTCGACGAAATCCGTTTCATCTTTTCCCGTAAGCCTCTTACGAAACACGATGAAACGTTCCACGCGTTACGCTCCCAACCGTTATTGATGACCTACATCGAAACCGTCTCAACATTTTCTGACACCTTTCTCGTTCATTTTTCAGGAGGATTCGATTAGATTCGAAGCGGAGACACGAAGATGTCGTGTTTGGAATGTTCGGATTAGGAACTGTATTTAATGATTCATTCGTGGACTGAATGCACGAAATGCAAAAGTTTTGATATTTTTAGTTATTGGAAAAAATTTACTTTTGGGGGTCGAAAGTAGAATGTATATGGAGCCTGCTGTTGAAAAATAGGTTTCATGATTATTATATTTTTGAATTTTAATAAGCGGGTGAAGGTCTACTTTATCCTTTAATTTCTGAGATGCATAATAATGCGATATAATTTTTTGAGTAAAAAGACATGCGGCACAATATGTTACAATATATTATAAAGCTGCCTTGACATGATAATCTATGTCCGAGTTAAAATAATACATTATGCTCCAAGCAGCAACTCAGTACACTTAAGAAACACATAACACTGTGGAAGTTAGACATTTCTGGCGTCTAATACTTATGTACATTCAGTGCAGATGATGAGAACTAAACTTGAGAAGCATTTATAGTTTACCATTACAGTTATTATAAATAGAAGTAAAATTGTCTGAAAAGGTCTCATATGAATGGTTAAAACGTATATCAGATTTATTCCTTTCTACTCTAACGATACCAGAGTACTGGATCATTAGTGCAACTAGTGCAAACACCAGCCGAGGAAGAGGACTACTCCACTCCCAACTGATACAATAAGTCACCAAAAACCTTCGTCCCAGAGGAAATAAGGAGCTAAGACAACAAGCTTCAAAGCTTCTTTATGCAACTCCATTCTGCACTTGACTCTGCACTCTAAAATAAATCTCACGTTTTCGAGAATATGAAGTACAATATGAAGACAATGCAACGGTCGAAGGATCTTCTTGTTACAACTTCCCCATAGGATAACGTTAGGACCGAGCAGATCCTCTGACTGACGCAGCAGGTTCAGCTGTAGTCCTAAATTCCGTCGATCCTGGTATTCACGGCTGCCAGGCGCACGAGGAGAATTTAATTCGAGCCGTGGTCCGGGGGTTTACATAAGCAAACAGACAATGGTTGTTATTGTTTGAGCGGGATGAAAAGGACGGACGGGACAGCTGTGAACGTGGATATACACGGCGTGTCCGTGACTGACTGCAGGGACCGTATTTCTGGAGCAAAAAACGCGCCGCACGAAGGAGCCAGGCCGCATATGCATTCGCATGCACACGCGCTGGGTAACGCCACGTACGTACGTGCACAGGACCCGCATCGGCCGAGATGAGCCAGCACAATGACAGCTTTCACGAGGATCCGACGTCTGCTGATGCGATGGAAGCGACAGCGCCGAGTGGCTGCCTTTCTCGACTTCGGTTCGCTCGTTAGAACTGATGTTTTACTTAGGACGCGTGTGTGTACTCGCTCGCGGCTAACCCTTGCGATGCAGACTCGCCAATGTAACTATTAGTTATTGCCTGTTTTCCAAACTTTTTGTTTCCTCGAGGGGAATTCTCCAATTTCTTTTCATTTGCTTTTGGAGGTTCAAGAATTCTGTTTGGATATTCTCGAGAATTGTGACAATGAGAATATTGTTGGTTTTGTTAAGTCGAGTCGATACTCGATCTTATGGTAATAACGCCTGGAAATTTAAATTTATAGTGTATACGATAATATATCATACTATATAATATTTAGAATATTATTCAATATATAATTAATTTATAATTAATGTAGAATAATATATAATATTGTATATGTGATATCGTGTACATGAAAATTATTTATATTTATGATGTACCCACGTTTTGTACATAATTTCATAGTAACACACAAAGATATGATTGAGACATTTCAAAAGAAGTATACACGAGGAGTATATATACCATACGTATTATAATGGTCATCGAAATTATTAATAATTATTAATATTGTTCTTTGAACCGATAATGATGCGAATAATTAGATTTTCCGTGATCTGTCCAGAATATATTATACAAAACACTACGTTCTGGTCTTCATTACAGGAATGACGACATTCTAGCTTCGATCTTATTCGTCATTCGACCTGCAGGACTGCCCCAACTCACGGAATACTTGGTAGGAATTGGCTCAATGTCAGTGAAACGATCCCCAGCGGGGTCTTCTTTCGCGATTTAAATTTCAGTCAAGCGCGCGAACGCGTAAAGTGTTTCGGAAAAGCGTATTACGGTGCGTTCCATTAATAAATATGATATATCGTCGGCGCGCCTTTAGGCATTAACGATGAATCGCTCATACGTATTTATCGCGGAGACGAGTGACGCCTTGAATGCCAATAAGCCTTCGTGCGAACCGCGCCTTCGAAACAATGTAACGCGGTATTATCATTCGTTAGCGATTTTTCCCGCTTTCGTCGGAGAACACGGCGATTTTCACCTCGCCACCTATGCGAACCGCCTACGAACATCAAGAATCGACGAAGAGGGGAGGACGATTTTCGATGAGGCGGAGGAATTTTCCGAGCACAGGCAAGATTAATCTCCTGAGCGATTGCAGTGGCACAAGGTCTTACTATATTGCTTTATAATATGATATACAAGGTAGGTTGCCAGAATGATACTAAATGTTACTTGTGCTCCGTTATTACTTGTGTCAGTGATTATGAAAGTAGAGTAAGTCAAAAATAAAAGTTCCTAATAATTAAGAATACAACACCACGAACAAAGCTTTATTTATTCCTCATCTCGTATTGGAAATACTGAAACCTAGCCAATCAGTAACCAATATTCCTGGCTCCAAAAATTAGCAAAATCTAAATAAAATCAAGAATTACAACCCAAGGACAGGATTACGTTTTTCCAGTTATACATCAATCTCTAATGTAAGTACTTCTCACACGTTCGGAAGCAACCTGTATATCGCCAGCGCAAGTTCACCGATGCAACCGGTAATCGAAAGAGCCGATGAAAACAGGAAGAAACGAAAAGTTGTCGGGAGCGCAAATGATATTTTAACGTTGGCAATCACTGGGTCGTTATTAAATCCGAACGGGAGAGTCCTCTCGTTGCTCACGCGAAATACCGGTTCCTGAGATTATGCACCTCGGGCGAAAACGTTCCTCGATACTTTCGTCGCTCTTTACGGGTCGAAATATATTTGTAATCTATTAAATTTAAATATAAATTAAAGAGTTGTGCACGTCACCAGGAAGCGGCATAATGCTTTAACCCTTAGCAAAATTTCACATAATAGCTATAGAGGAAATAAGAAAGATCCGTCTGAATTTTGTACAAATTGCATAGTTAAAAATAAATAAAAGAAATTAAACAATAATGATAATGCTACGATTGACATTCCTATTAATATAACTTTATACTACTTGAAATTCCTGTGTATAAATTGCAATAGTTTCTATAATATTTATGTATGATGAGTTTTGCTGTGTGATAGGGAAGTCTTCAAAACCGTGGCTGAAATCATAAAATTTGTATTGTAGGTTCAATGATGACTGATGCTGAAGAAATTATATATATCTGTTAAATTATTTACAAGGTTTTAATCACGATAAATCTTTTAAGGCATTCCTGATAACACTTCAGCAAAGATTCATCAAAATATAAAACTGAGAGTTGTCGACCAATTTCCCTCCTCGATACACCTTGCATAAAATCGACACCCGCCACAGTACTCTCTCGTTCGATCTCTTAAGCCCCATAAGAAAAAAAAAATCGCTAATCAATCGACAACCACCGTCCTCGAAAGCCTGCAACCCCGTATGCACCTTTCGCCCACGAATTGCCCTCGTCCGCGCGATCAACGCGAACTCGATCCCCGAGATTACTCACAGATACCGGTTACCATTTGACTATCGGATCTCGGATAACGCGCGATTGATTTTGTAGCGGGACTGGAGCGATCGCGTGGCAGGGTCGCAGGGAAAAAAACGCGTAACGGGTGCTAGGAGAAAGAAACGGAGGAAGAAAAAAATGGGGGGCACGCAGAGGGGCCACAGGATGAGGAAAAGCCAGCTCGTGAAATCTGCATATCACGGCCGCGTTCCCTGGATTAAAAAGGACTGGCGTGTGTTGTTTTTTTTGTCTCTCTCTCTCTCTCTCTTTCTCTGTAGCGGCGTGCTTTTTGCGACCGTTATTATTTTCAATCTCTCCGGCTATCAAGGGCGCGTACGTATACGCACACCCTCTTTCTCACCGTACAAAAGGGTTGAGCCTCCTCCCTCGTCAGGCTCGCGAGCCTGACGAGAGACAAGGAAAGAGTGGAGCGTCAGGGTAGACTTTTTTTTTTACTTTCTTTCGTTCTCCAAACCACCCCCCTCTAAACCCTCAAGCCCCGTTCGCGGTACACGGGGCAACAATTTTTTCCTCGATCCTATCTCGCGACAACCGCGTGACGGGATTGTCGAAATGACCCCGGCGCATTGTTCTGTATATCTCGTGAAACGAGACGACCGAGGGCGCCGGCTGCGCGCCACTACTGTCCTGCCTCGACATGTGGCGAATGAAAGGAACCGTGGCAACGACGAACGGGAGGACGATTTTTAAAGTGGTCGCTTTGTTTTCGGCGCTCACGCGACCTTCCAATATCGTATTGTGGTATTAAAAAGGTATGCTCTGGATATTACGCCCGTAACGTGGCCAGCCGGGCAGAAGGGGCGCGCGATGACGAAGATTTTACGCTCGCGAGGAATGGCAACTCCCTTCATTCGGTACGCGACCGTGATGGAAAGCTCACATTTGGATCATGTGGACGGGGAGCATGGGATGGGAGGGGTGGTCTTAGAAAGTTGATCAGAGTTCTTAATTATGTGAGTTGTGTAGTAAATCTGATTATGACTGACCGTGAAACTATTTGTTCTATTTATATAATTTATACGATTTATTGTATTTATTGTATTTATTCTAATTCAATTTACACTCTCAGACAAAAAGATAGCACACCTGTGCTATCTTTAATATCTCGTGTTAATTATATACTAGCGTGAAAACTCTGAGTTATATGTAAATCGTACCTTCTACGAATACGTAAACATACCATAGATTGACTTTACTTCAATGATTTCTCTTAATTCGAAGAGAAGCAAGTAATCCGACGCAGACAAAATGATAGCACACTTGAAAAATAAAGATATATATTTCATATAACACCACTACCACAACAAAAGTATACATATTTCTTATAATAATATATATACAAAACTATATTTTTCTAATAATGCGTAGCACCCCCTTTGCTTTCTATAATTTTCACCATCCTTTAAGGTAAAGAATTATATATATAGTTGTTTAATTTTTATTTGTGTTAAATTTTCCCTTTTGGTTGTAACGCAAGTTTTTAATTCATTTATATTTGAAAATCGTCGGCCTTCAGCATACACTGTTTTCAAAAACATTGTCCAGCAATTTTTGATGATATTATGGTCGGGTGCGCGCGCCGGCCATTGACGAGTGAAAATATTCTCCTTTAAAAAATATTCCTTAATAATTTTAGCAGCATGTATTGCAGCATTATCTTGCTGGGATATATATGGTGTAACAGCAATGCGTTCTACATACGTACTCATTTGATTTTTTATTAGTTCGAGGTAACAAATGCTATTCATTTTGCTCTGAATAAACTTAATTTCTGTTTTCCCTTGATATCCGTTAACAGCCCAAACCATTACTCCATCTCCACGCTTTTGACGTCGAATTTTTGTTAGTGGTGGTTTACGAACATCGTAATAATAATACGTACATCCGTCTCGGCCATCAAGGGTGAACCGTTTCGCATCCGTAAAGATTACTTTTTTCCAAGTTTTCTTCCAAAGTACATGTGCATTTGCAAATAACAACCGTGTCTCCTTATGTGTTGCGTTTAGTGATGATTTCGCCATTAATCTAGCCCGATTTATAATGCCTAGTCTGGAGTCTTCATGACGAACATTTTGCATATTTGTTTTTACGCTAGCTTTCTTAGCGATCTCTCTCGCAATAGCACGAGAATTGGAAGCAGCACGTATTATTGCTCGTGTATCGCGTTCAGATAATGCTGCTGGCCTTCCTGAACTTTTATTTTTTCCATATGCACTTATATATTTCAGCAAATTATACAATAACTCTTCAAGTGCGACTAATATCTTTTGCAATTTGAGTAATGGATAACTTTTGTTTCCGCAGAGCTAATATTACACTAATGTCACTTTCACTAAGCTTTTTGTCACGGCCCACTACGAGGATAGCGATATAACAAAGCTCTAGAAATTGAATGTAATAACTCTATGCGAATTCACGGAACACTGAAGAGTATGTAAACCTAGTGCAAGTGTGCTATCATTTTGTCTGCGTTGGATTATGTATTTCTCTTCGAGCTAAGAAAACTCATTGAAGTAAAGTCAATCTATGTGTGCACACAGGTGTGCTATCTTTTTGTCTGAGAGTCTATACATGAGTTCGATTATGGATAGAATATTATCGAATGTTTGGGTAACCCTCTATAGTTTTTGATGATCAATATTTTCTTTGTTCTAATCACTTTCTAAGCAGATAACTCATTACCAGTTCTGGCAGTTATGTTTCAAATGCTAAATATAGTCTCTCTTATAAGGACACTAAAAAAAAATATATCATTTATTCTTAAGAAGAATTCAATTGGGATATAAAACTGCTGAATAGGTTCGAATGTGCCGTTTACTTGGGAGTCCTCAAGAATCCTTACTTTTCAACCAACCCACGGCACACCAAGGGTCTTCTATCTGTTATCTTCCAACAGTAACCAATGGAGCCACGTGTAAAATTTATTCGTTTCGAGTGTTTCTCCGAAAGAGTAACGGGAATGTGACCAATGAACCTGGGAGAGCATGCAGGTAGCATCGTGCTGGTAGCCTCTTCGCAGAGACTTGCCGACACATTAAGATAAAAGCACAGGCGTTTTTATTTCGATTATGGATAATCATCGATAAAAGGTCCGGATAATAAGCCACGGTGCCCCGCGAAAGGGATCTCTCACGCCTAGGCTGGGTCTTTTTTTTCACGCTTCCTGACCGACGATTCGAACTTTCTCCCGGAGCTGCATGAAAGCCGAGCGCAGATTACCGCGAAATACGCGATCCCCTTTTCGCGAACCCTCGATCCAGCATCGATTGCACGGCTGTTTATCTTTATTTCCCCCGCGCGGACACGAACGGAGGCGAAACACGCGAGGACCGACCTCCAGCATCTCATGGCTTGTGATCGTGCACCGCAGTTCGTTGATATTAACTCTTTCAATGCGGGACGATTTTTGCTCGAAATTCTATGAGGTCCATCACTTCAGTCGAATTTTTGAAAAATATCTCCTTATAGAAAATAGTTAGTCTTATCATTGTAGAAGTTATAAATGTAATTGAAATTTCTTACGAGAAAGCAATTAAAAGGAGAGACTATGCGAATGGCTACAGTGTATCTACTACAATTTACGTACTAAAAACAAATGGTGCCAAGTTTTTTCTGGGCGAATTTAGGCGATTTTTATAATTGAATTAAACATTCATAACTTCTAAAATGAAATGTATCAAAATTCTGTTGTACATTTAAATCATCTTTCCGTGTATCCTGTAATAAACACGTGATTTGGGCATCTAGAAAAGAGAGCACATCCGAGTTCTATGTGATACTATAGTGATACCAATTCGAAGCTATACTTCACAACCTTCTCATTTTTACAATTTATCAAACAAATATAATTTCCTGCCACCAATCGTTCATACAATTTCAGAAACCTTCATCTTGAAGATTCCGCTTTTTCTCAGTCGGATCATCTCCTTTAAATCATAGAAATAAATATTTCTCCTTGCAAACCAAAGAGTACTCCGAAAATTCTTTTATTCGTCATACTCATCGAGAACAAAGAATTGTTAACCTCGCGGTTCATTCTAATTTGAATAATTTTACATGCTAAACACGTGACACGGAGGGGCAACGTACCGGAACATTCCGATCGCGGCGGTACAATTAACGCCGGTTGGACGCGAAACGGGAAAAGTGCGAGCAATCAATATCAGCGGCGGTAAAAACCGCGCGCGAGCGTTCCCGACGGAATTGTGTCTCTTTCAAAAATTAGGCGAACCGGTGGTCCGTGTATATTTAAAACGGGCGTCGACCAACCCGTCAGGCGCGGTCCGCAATTTTTGGGCAGATTGTACCCAGGCTAAATAGGCGTATTCGACAACGAGCACGTATACACACGCGTCATCTCCCGGGCGACATGCGTGTACGCATCCGGCATTGTCGGGAGAGTCGAGCAATAATCCATCATTTATATTAATTGCGCCCCGTGGTACGTTGCGTCTCTGCATAAATGATATCGCTGTGTTTATACTGGCGCGCCGCCTATATCCAGCTAATGTTCTCTTCATAAATTCTAATTTAGTCCGCGCTATCGACCACAGAAATAGCGATCTCGTTCTTCGTTTCCGTTTATGGAAGTTGGATGGCTCGTTGGTGCAAAAATGAGATGAAATTGTAATCAATTCGTCGAGTATTTCAGTTTACGGATTTAGGAAAAATGTGGTTAATTTATAGAATTAAGGAAAAATAATTTTGTGAACGCAAATGAGTTATTAATTGTTTGACTTTTTCTAATAACTTGTTTTAGAGTCACTTTGACGACATATGTTACTTAACATAGAATTTAATTTACTTGCATTCGTTTAATTTACTTAATTAATACAAAGAAAGATGTAATGATCCCTTTCAAGCACGATATCATGGCTGAAAACGAAACAAATTTTGCATATTCCAGAATTATAATATTTGTTATACTTCCAAGTTTGTCACAGTATTAAGCAAAATTTGTAGTGAATATTTGAAAACATTTCAATGAATTCTAGCATTTTTACATGTAAAAACCAAACATGTACTTCTAAACCAAAGATTCGTAGACAAATAATACCCTGCAAAATGATCAAATCTCATTAAGGGGCTTGGAACGTCAAAAAATGAAAAAAAAAATCGTGCGGAAAATACAAATTATTAGTTTCTTTCGACTATGGTCTCCCGCAAATTTGACTGTCATTGTTTTTTTTTACCGCTTCCAGTGCTCCACATTAAATTCTAATTGCACAGAACTGTTCAGAATCGCTTAAATTTTAATTAAAAAAAAAGCGATTTTTTTTTCATTTTTTGACGTTCCAAGCCCCTTAACGTGTTATTTAGATTACATAGACTCAAAACAATCGCATACACTAGAATTGTTTTTGCCCGTTATCGAGTTACAACGAGCCCAAAGCACCTCCTGAATCCACGATACTTGCGCAAAGTCGAAGGCCGCAGTTCTACTTCGATAGTCATTCGTTGAAGCAATAAACGTTCTCAAACGCGGATTGATGAGGACTCTTTCAAGCTCTAAGTCAAAGTCAAAGTGTGTGTACGAGCACACCAAGATACACCCTCCCCGAAATAGCGAAGGAACTCAAACGTACCGTGAATCTAGACGAGTTCGAAGTCTTGAGAGTCTGCGCGAAAACGTACTTCGAGACGATCTTCGAAGCTGGACGCCGTCCAGAGAAGTTGCGTGCGAAGAAGGCAACTTTGTAGGACAGTTTGAGATACGTCTGGGTGATTAACTATACTGGCAGTAATTTTATTAGGGAGCGGTCTAAGTGACTTTACAGTCGCTTCTGTTGCAGTTTGTGGCGGAAAATACATCGTGGCTTGATGCATAGTCCCCCTTGGTGCGGTATTTTCGAATAAATGGTCGCTGATTCCCTAACGAAGCTGAAGTGAAATCGCAGACGTTATCGTATTCTTCGTTATTTGTTGACAAGTTTTTCTGAACGATAGAAACGAGTGTATGGAAGTTAGCTTTGGAGGAATTCAGCTGTAACCCGGTTTTTGCAATAGTTTATTTTCTTGCATTTTATTAGGAAATGTATGTATTTATTCAGTGGCGTTACCACATCGTACAAGATTTTTAATTGATTATCATATCATTATCAGAAGGGTTGATTAATGTTAGCTTATTCAATTTCTTCAATTACAATAATTAAATCGTACGATATGGATGCACTTCTACATTTGTAATCATGCAAGTATTTGAATTGTCAACTATATGTGCATGATACAATTATGGCCACCAGTAGATCTTCCTATACAATCGTTTACTCTGTTAAAAAAAAGTATGTAGCGGTATATACATATGTGTATGTATATCTCAGAAATAAACTATGTCTAATCCATACCAATCCAAATATTTGAAAATGTGTAAAATCATTTGAACAGAATAATAAACTCTAAAATACATATTCAACCCAGTTTGTCTTTTAAAATATGTACCCAGTGTCTGATCATCATCCTGGTCTCTCTTACGCCACACTTAAATTCCCGATAGTCAGTTCTAGAGTTTACTCTTCAGCTCCAGCATCATTTTCCAGAAAGCAGCGTGTGTGCTTATTACATTTTCGAGTTCGTAAATAAAACGGCATGGTCCCTCGAATCCACGCCGTAGCCGAGACCGTAATTCCATATTATTTAAAATTCATCTTGGCGTTCGTTTTTCAGAGGGGTGGTCGGTGAGATAACTGTACCATTCGCGTACCACTGTAATTTCGATTTCGCGCATTGCAATGCGTCAGTACCAACGAAAATAGAACACTTTTGCCGCGGCCTTACTGCTCATCGCCGGCTCGTTCGATTCACCCTTACACGATTTCCGATACTGTCTATAATTACCACGCTGCAGCCGCTAACGAAACGTCTTTGGACGATTCGCAAACCGCTACCTCCGGCACGAACGTCACTTCCGCGCAAAAATGTCAGCCCGAATCGAGGCACAGGCACGAAAGTGCAGGCGCACTGGAAGTTCGCAATTTAGTCATTACGGTTCCCGATGTCTTCAGCGTGATGCATAGCTTCCCTTCCACCTATGCAGGTTCTAGCCCCTCCTATGGTCGCCTTATCAACCACTAGAGTAACTGTTTCAGCAATCAACAAGGAAAAGTAATATTCCGTGTCCCTTTGAGAATTAATCTCCACTCTGGTGTGGTTTCAATCGAATTTCACTAAATAATCATTTTTTTTAAGCATATTATGAATGTATAATGTTAAATATATAGAAAAAGACAAATCACATAATTTTTATAAATATACCTGCGTAACATACACGCAGAGTCAATCTCACACCTGCCTCCATGTCTATGACATATTCAATTACACGTGTAACCACCCGTTTCCACTTTAATAATAGGTGGATTCCATCTAGTCAGTCATCGAAACCGACTCAACGTTCCCCCCGACCGTCAACGTGTCCACTATGACAAACATAAAAGGAAGAACATCGAATATATACTATATATAATAACATCGATAAAAGGAAGCGTCGGAAGGACCCTCGTCACTTTGTCTCGAATTTTGCATCAGCGTTGCAACGCATCAGACGTTCGCGGGACACTTCGAGGCGCGTCGTGCAACTCGGTGTTGTGTAATTATACGTTGTCTTTAACCCGTGCGTCGCGAGATATCCACGACAGGACACTCGAACGGCAGATGCTACAGATGCGCGTTTCAAGGAAGCATAGACGACAGTTGCAATTTATGAGCTGTATCACGGATCGCGTATGAGGTTCTTTTTGTGCTTTTCTACCAGCGTACACTGGGAGAGAGTTTAATGTCCCTAAAGTGGGATGATTTATCGGACCTTCAGCGGAAATGAACGCTGGATGGATGATTAAGCGACGATACTCGGGGACGATACATTGATCGCGCAACTTTGTTTCGGGGGACAGGTAGAAATCACGTTTGTTAAGCAACTGTAAATACTTAGATAAATAAAGAGTTATTTGAAGTAGATACTTTAACTCAAACTTAATTTAAACATGTCATAAATGTAGCATTGTTGTAGTTCTTGTTTTATTCAAAAGTACGTTAAAATAATAACACAAGCACAATAATAATTAACACATCTTGTTACAAACGTAGATATAAAGATGAATTTCATCAATGCACTCTTTGCAATAGAATCATAGAAGTTCTGAGAGTATATTAAAGCTATCGACCGATAAGAAAAAATCTTGCTACGATTATTATAATAGATCATTTTATCGTGTCATATGTCATATGTTTATAGATCAATTATATTCTGAAATATTATCCCCAACATATACCTTAATTGTCCATACAAAATTAACTACACTGCGTAAACAATCTTGCAATTAATTCTTCATAAAAAATGAATTTAAGTAGCCTTTCATCGAATAACCAAACCAGTGCCCGATATTTATCCTTTTATACATTGAATTATGTATTTATACACGTTTATATACACTTCTACATTTAATTAGATGGGTACCAAACATATCTCGAAATATAATAAACAAAGTATCATCTCTAGAAAAGCCACAATATTTTACTTATACCACCGTAATCTACCGCGGGAATCTATCAACATTGTCCTGCAGAATGTATTGACAATCTTCCAGCGTAATTTCGGAATCACCCAGTATGCACGTCACACGAGGCAAGGTACATGCGAGGCATGGCATTTGCGATTCACTGTGACCATCAGATATCATACATGTCATCAGTGCCTCTTCGAGTTCGTTGTCCTTACTACCATGCTTCAAACCGTTTTCAATGTTGCTCAAATACAATGTACCTCGGCTCTTGCAACACAGGCGAACATTATCTCGACACCTGAGTAGCAGATGTTACGGATATTGTCCGCCGTGCTTCATAGAAGCACGAACGACATTTGCAACCCGCGGCCGTATACTTTGAATCGTGTAACCCATTCGCGTGCCTCTCAGCGCACGTCCTACCCGTTATTAAACTCTTATCATTGTTTCTTTAATACGCGGTTTCCGCGCTAATAGTCCACCTTCCTTGGGAACAAAGAGGGACCGACGTCCACTTAACGGAAACGAAAACGAAGGTAGATGACGTGTCAATCGTTCGAGGAATTTGGTTCGAGTCTTTCAAGACTCCTAAATGGGACTTATCTTAGGCAAATGAAGTGCAATATAATGG
The DNA here is from genome assembly GCF_026225885.1 of Hylaeus anthracinus. NCBI lineage: Eukaryota > Metazoa > Arthropoda > Insecta > Hymenoptera > Colletidae > Hylaeus > Hylaeus anthracinus. The sequence goes on along the minus strand of NW_026535289.1, from coordinate 3,738,157 downwards.
AAAATTTAGAATTTAACCTATTCACTGCCAGGCAAATCTAAAACGTTTTGCCTTGAGCAACAAGATTTAATACAGATGTGTAATCTAGGTTATTATTTTTATAATAAAAAGTGCTATTAAATTTCTTGTCTTAAAAAGAATATTTACGATCTTCTTTTGTTAATAATTCCTAACTCAAGAGGCTATAAACTCATCCCTGGAGTAATTGCAATCAATTTGAACTATGAGACATTTCGTAGTTGACAGTGAAGGGGTTAATGGCTGTTAGACTAACACTGTTAATCCACTTTCCATGGGAACAAAGAGGAACCGATCTCAGTTGAAGTCTTATTACTTTACTGTATCTACTCTTAGTGTACTGCTTTCGAGCATGTACATCTGTACCTCGTGCATATACTTTAACATCTCTACGTTAATCTCCTCCTTGTTTTCTTAATTTTTCATTCTCCTCTTTCACTTTATATCTCAATTAATTTTGATGTCAGCTGTACTTCAATATTCACAAATGAACCTACAGTTTCTCTATCAAAGTTTACCATTACCCACAAATATACTAAATGCCAATACTAGTCATCACCCATTGGAGAAGATTGACAACCCTGGAAAACCGATCGATCCACCATACCCGATTCCTTCATCTAATTATGGATGTCCAAGGGATATCGCACGGTTGAACTTGAGAATCGCTGCGATTGCGTCGGCGACCGAGTCACAATGCTGAGAAAAATAAAGGGAGGAGGGAGGAGAGAAGGTGGAAGAGGTTAGGAGGAAGAGAAAAAGTGTCGCGTACACCGCAATTCCCACGGGGCGAGGACCGATTTAAACTACACGCCACGTGAATGTAACTGGTGAAACCACGGGCATGGACCTCCTTAATACCTCCACCGTTGTAATTTGGTCATAAGAAAGGAAGGCCTGACTGCCCTCGGATCCGCGGGTCGCTGCACGATCGCCCAGCCTCATTATAGTAAACACGCCGTAGAAATAGTTGTCCTGTTAGGTGGCTGCGAAATGATCGATGGCGGGTACAGGCGTGGCGATGTTTCCGTTTGCTTTTTAATTAACCTCTGCAGCCGTGAGGGATTGCACGTACATCCTCTAAGCGATTGGAATGTTTGTTACTGGAAACACTTAAATGATCAGATTAATTCTTTCGCCAGAAATCTTCTTCTTTCGTGATTTAAGGGGGTGCCCTTTTTTTAACAAGTTTGAGGTAGATTCATGATTCTTTTGCAGTTGGAATACTCGACACAAACTTTTGAAATTTAGTGTGTTTATTTGCATATATACAGTCAGTCAGATAAATATTCGTACACACTATGTCTTTTAATGAAATTTGTCTAAATTAAATGATAGATTTGATGTTTCCAAATAAATGTTCTTTTATGAATATGTACATGAACAAACTTTACGCTAGTATGTATCTATAATGAAAAATTTATTTGGGAATATCAAATGTATCGTTTAATTTATACAAATGCCTAAAACAAACATAGAGAGTACGAATACTTATGAGACTGACTGTATATATACAAGATTCGCTAAAATTCTCAAAAATGGCCCACTTAATTTGTTCTATTTATTATAGATGTGGTCGTAGCGTAAATTAGGAAGAAAAGAATTAACAGAATGTCAACAAAATGGTAGGACATTAAACAACTTAAATCTTCGGTTTAATCTTGTGTTGAATGAAGTTCTTATAGTTTTGGACTATAAATAACTTTGTATTTACATGTGGTTACTTTCCAAAGCACCTGTAGCATTACTTAATAGTTTCTAATACTATTAACCAGTAAAATATTGCCAAAGTCTGTAGCGATCCAGGTAGCAAGTATGGAATTAACATAATTAGCATCCCTCGAAGGTAATAGAAAAGATAGAAACGTCTACAGAAGTAGTTTAATTTTGAAAAAAGCGCGTAGATGCACGTATGTTGAACAGCAGGGCACGCCCATCGAAAACGAAGTAATCAATAAATCGAACGATGTAGACTCACCTGCAGTCCAATTAACAAGCCGTGTAGTAATTCGCAACTTTCATCGAAGAGCGACTGTACGCGAGGAATCCGTTTCGTGCAACATTTCTGAAATTTCTCAGATGTCGCTATGACTTGATAACAGTAAGAAATGTACTGAATTTTCTTCTGATTCCTTTTTAAGGTGCTCGACAATCCGATGAGATAAACAGATGGAAAAATGGACAAAGGAATCCGCGAGTGCGATACGCGTTGCTACTAATTAAACAAGCCGGGGAGAGAATCGACTGAGAACCACTATACTCGCGCTAGAAGGCAACGAGCGAGTCTACGCCAGGTTGTTTACTACAAAGAAGGCGAGGCGTGTCGTTGAACCTGGCTCTGGAGAGTAGCGAGCGCAAGGCGGACCAGGCATGCCTCTCCTCTCGTCTTTGCTCTCTTCTTCGCTTTCAGCGATACGTTCCTCGCTTCTTTCCTTCTTGCGCTCTTCCTTTCTTGCCTCCACAGCCTCCAGGAACCCCTGTTTCCATCTTTCATTGCCAAAGCTGCTGTCCCGATTTCTGCTTGTTAATATCTACCGAACGATAAAGCGATCGCGAGATTACCTGCCTCGGACGCGATATCGGCGACACGATGCGACTTCCTTTTTGGGGTTTCGACTCCATTCGGTCGCCTGGACTCGTTGCTGGTGTCTGTGTTGTCTGGAGCTTCGGATGTATCAACGGAAAGGATTGCGTAATTGAAAGATTGATAATTCAGGGAATACAAATCAAGATTTTATTTGTTTCGTCATTGGGATAATTTATTTCTTTGTGAGAGAATTTGAAAGGTTCTTAATGGGGCGTACATGGTTCTTTCAGATTAATAGATTTTCACTATCCACGTATTGTTATGAGAGTTATTTGTGCTAGGGTCAGTTTACTGCCAGTACCTTTTTAATTTTTTGGGGGTACTATTCATTTGTCGTCAGTGATAGTATACCAATCTTGAAATATTTACATTTTTTTGTAGATACGAAAAGTTTATTTTATTTGGTTTATTTTGAAAAGGGCAACCTATGATTGATTGGTTGGTCATTTGAAGTAAATCTTAATATTAAATCAAATATTCTTTTCAATGTTTATCTAGAAATTGGAACATAGAGACCTATATACAGACAATTTCCATTTTACGAGGCATGAAAGTAATTAAAATCAACTTCGACGAACTCTAGTCCTGTTCATCTATTTAAACATAATATTCCACTTATTTCCTTCTGTTATTTCACAATGCGGATATTCTCGTAGCTACTAGAATAATTCTCAGAAAATCGCCTTTATTAAAATGATCACATATATCATTTTACCATAATTCAAATGAAATTCAAAGAATTACCACAGTCAAGTATTAAATACTAGTTATATGCTTTTTCCTTAAAAAAAAAAAAAAAAAAAAAAAAAGGATTGTCCACTCAAGAAAATTTGGAAGGTTTGCCTGTCTTTCACTTGTCCTAACTCTTCAAAGTATTGCACATATCGGGTCAGTTCGTACATGACCTCGTCGAGCATCCACCGCTCATTAGGATGAGTCGCACGAGGTTCAATAAAATCGTCTAGACTAGCAGTCGGCAATTTCATCTCTGGTTTAGCGTACAAAATTATTTGCCACGCGTCTTATGACACGGTATGCTGTTCGACCATCCACCGAATATCGTCAAAATCTGAACGCAGGCGTGCAAATCGAGGATACACCGTGGATTCGTACCCGGAATCGTAGCGTTCCACGGTGTCTCCGTCGCAACAAGTGCAACGTATGTGAACGCAGATGGGCCGACTGGCAAGCTTCCAGGCCGTTTTCGTGCAATGACCGTGATATCGTGCCCATAATTTTGCCCATCCTCCACGACTGTCGTCCGGCTCTTCCTTCGAACTCGAACGATTCGTTTCGATGCGTCGCTTCCCGCTGCTATATTTACTTTAAATAGAAAGCTTGTACTGCGTGGATGACGATACTTGGTTTGGGAACAGTATGGGAAATTCTACAACAATTTATAGGTTTTGGAAGTAATTGTGAGAAATTGTTCTATATCGTTATATCTGTTAGTTGAAATAACTAAAAATTAATTTCTGACTCGAAATCTGATCTCGAAATCGAGACTAGATCGAGATTTATCTCGTTTCATGCGCATCACTACTGAAAGCCACATTTTACTTGTGAGCACAGTTACGTCAATCACATTCGACAATGTTCTTTTTTGGGGTAGAGATCCGAGCACCCTCCAGCGGTCTCGAGCGAGTTTCGCGAGAAGCTCATGATCTCGAATCACGTAATTCTGCCTTCTCGGAAACAAAATCGACGGAGTACACGCGAACCCCTCGTCGAGCTGCGTGCGATTGGACCTTGGGTATTCTAATCGCATCAGGAGCGAAGGATTCGTCGTTTTGCGGTCGCGATACACGTTCCGATGATGAGGATAGCATTAGGGATGGACTTGAGAGTATCGCAAGCATCGACGCCTCGCAATGCGTTCTCGAAATATATAGAAACACTTTCAAGTACAACAACAATGTTTACGAACAAAGTACACACTTTCTATAAATATTAATTAGGCCTTCGTTCAATACGTTCTGAATATCTAAACTTGATTGGATATCCACTTCAACATTGCTTATAAATGCTATCCTGTTCTAATTGTACTCCATTTTATCTTTTAATCCGTGTTATTCCCTATTTACCTGTTACTCGCAATAATTTTTTAGTAACAACGTTTCGTATTTTTTTGTTAATGTTTTATATGAGCGTATTTATTGATTATAATTTATTCTAATACAATTTATAAGTATTCATTCTCTCACAATTTTCACGTTATCATTAGACTGCGAATATTTATGCATTTATGGCGAGTGTAAATATACAACGATGTGAAGAAATGTATGCATATATAGAATATGAATAATAAAATACACATTACAACATTTAGTAGTCATAATATAATTTTCACCTGTGTATACAAAAATATGAATTTGCATAAACATCTGGAGTTTATCATCCATACACCGATACCATGATGACACTTTGCAATAACGTCGATTGCACAAACATCGGAACATTTACAAGCTCGATCCAAATCCATGTGCACTATACAGGTGCAACAAATTGGTTCGATCAGGTAGATAGTGAGGGGAGGGGAGCGAATTCGCGGGTTGCGTGTGTTCGCGCAATCAAAAAATTCTTGTTGCAAAATCGGAAATTGATTGAAATCGATGCTGACGCCAGGCAATCCGTACTTGTTGAAATTACGGTGCAGAGAGTCGATGATGTTCGACCCTTTGTGGTAACCGATGATTTCACGTTAGGGGCTACCGAAGAAAAATGCACGGCTTCGAGAACTATTTACGTTGGTATCGTGGCATCTTACTATTACGTACCCTAATCCGTCAATTTTATTAAAATGAGATCACATGAATGCTGGGAGAAGAACACACGAACAACGTTTAAAGGAGGTATAATGAAATGTTTTGAGTATGGCAACGATTGGCAAGTTAGCTCACAATTTGAGTAATACTACTGATTGTAGACTTGATGATGATGATGATGATGATGATGATGATGATGATGATAATAATAGTGTGTTTAGTATGGCATGCAGGAAGGAAGTATGTGTATAGTGCTACTCTGAAGGCTAACTTGTAATGGTGTAAAGAGATGAGAGATGAAGACAGTGAGAATAATCAGGATAATAAATAAGTAGATATTAATAATGGATGGGGATACTTACTACGGAGTTCAGCTATTGTTGATATTGAAGTATACAATAGTCCTTGTAAGTAGAAAACATATGGAGCAGTATACAGTTAATTCCATAAGTATTCATATCTTGTAGTCTGTTGAAGAAATTTGTCTAAATGAAATGGTCAGTTTTATGTTTCCAAATAAAAATTTTATTATAACAATGTACATTCGATTAAAAGAAGTTAGAGTAAATAACAACCATAAGACTATTGGAGAATATAATTGATAATCAATTGCAATATAAATAAAATAAAGATTGTAAGAAATGCTTTGACACACGTTCACAAGTATTGTCAATTACTGCAACATATTTAAATTTCAGCTGAAACCTAAACTTCAAGAAGTATCCCATTTGGCATGGAATCATCCGATACGAACGTGACTTCTTTGCAACTTGTGAAATTCAGAATTTGCATACCCGTTTCCAAGAACCCTCAGCTTACCAAGAAGATCTTTGAAGTCCTCGATGCAGATTTTTGATGAAACATTGCAGGTTTTTCGAGCAGCCAAGGGTAAAAGACACGCGTATTTCTCTAGCTGTTGAAATTGAAGTTTGGTGGCTGGAAGTGTACTCCAAAGTTTCGCTTCTCTAATGGTACCGCGGGAAGTATCGCAAGAATCTTTTTAAAGAACTCGAGGTATGTGCTGCAATCAAAGCGTGAACTCCGCAAACATATAATTATATTTAGCAGAGAATACACTCAGGCGATCGCAACAGAACATCATAAAATAAATAATTTTTTAAATTATGAGTAACTCTTTCAGACTCTCTCGAATATAGCTAGACACTCCACATGCTTTTTCAATCGAATCTCAAGTGTTTCTTCTAAAAGTACCTAATCTATTTGGCATGGAAGCATTCCACATAGAGATAATTTTAATGAACAATTACACATAGTATTGAGAGAACGTCATTGACAAACATCATAAAATAAACAATTTTTTCAATTATGAGTAATTCTTTCAGACTCTTTAAATATAGCTAGAGACTTCTATATGTTCTTTTAATCAAATCTCAAGTGTTTCTCCCAAAAGTACCTAATCTATTTGGTGTTGCCTCAACAAGTAAAGCACTGTACCTAATCTCATGGAACCACTCCACATAGAGATGACTTTATTACACATGGTACTGAGATAACATCATTGTAAAAACAATTCTTTAAATTAAGAGTAATCCATCGGAACTTGTTTAAAAATATCTAATATCACAATGCATAAAAGATTCAGCCAAATTGAGGATGTTACTGTAAGAAGTGTCCAGTTTGACATAGTATGACGCTATCCTGAGGTATGTTTATGACGCGAACTAACGCAGCCCTACTTTTGAAGCAGCCGCTGTAGCAACATCGTGTCTTCTCCGAAACGATCAACCGGGTGATCGCAACCTGGAGGAGCGGTTCGCCTTCCTGGGCATTTCAATTTCGACGAAACGGATGCATCAGGCTGGCGCACACGCACGGGCCTTGTAACGAGTAGACCGCCAGGGCTTTCGTGGCGCATCTTCATGTACCGACGAATCCATCGTCCGTTGCGAACGGGCCGAGTGGACCGGATTCCGGGCCGTGCTTTGACCGTTGCTGTAATAAAGGGCAATCATCGACGATTACACCGAGCTGGTTGCTGACTGGACGCGTGTGCGTCAACGTTTACTGTGTACGAGCGCGTCCCAGGACCAACGCTCAGCCCTCGCTTGTAATTGTGCGCTCTGTGCGTGCATTGATTTGCGCGCCGCGTGCGTGTATCGTAATTTTTGTCGTTTTGTCCGTCCGGGCACAAAGAATAAATTTACTCTTCGTTTAATATCGCTTTTGGATCGCCTGACGAGTACTCGGCTGACTTGGAGCATCTTCCGCGAGAGGTTGAACCAGCGATGGAAGGTGTTTGTTGGTTTAGCATTGCGAAGGTTGGAGGGGTTGGTGGAAGTTTGAGTGGTTTCTGAGGGCGGTTCGAGATGTAATCATTGGTATTAGTTTGGAGTTTGTTTAGAAATGAAAATTGATCTGAAAATTGTACTTGAATTCAAAGACTTTTGGTTTAAATATGGAACAATTTCTGATAAAAGTGAAAAGTGTCTTACCTCATATCCATCATGTTAATTAACATCTTCTACAATTTATAAAATAGTCAATTAGTAATTTATAACATATAGTCAGTTTCACCCCAAAGAAATTATTGATCGCTTGGTATAGTATTCTGATCAGTTACTAGTTCGTCGTACTTATGTAGTTGTTATATTATTCAATCAGTTAATACCTGTCGCGATGGAATTCTGGCATCGTAACACGTATCGACGATTCACTGTATCATAAATAATACACGTTCGTATGCATATTTATATGATATACAAAGTGTACCCTAATGATTGTGACCTACAGTCAGTCTCATAAATATTCGTACCACCCAGGTCTATTAACGAAATTTGTATAAATTATATGATATGTTCAATGTTTCCAAATAAATTTTTTACTGTGAATACAAAGGTGTAAAATCTATTTGTGTATATATGCGTAATGAAACATTTATTTGAAAATATTGAACCTATCATTTAATTTAGACAGAGTTCTTTAATAAACGTAGAGGCTACGAATTCTTATTGGACTGACTGTCTATGAGAAAGATTGTGTGCCAGTGAAAAATGTCTTTTTTGAACGCACCTGTGTCCTCGTCGGACCAAACACGCTCAGGCTGGTCTGTCCAATCAGTCGATCATCCCTTGTATCTGCTCCTCGTGGTATCATATATGCATCGGGAATTGTATACAGCCTGTAATTACCGCGAATAACGTAATGCCAGACGAATGTAAACATTCGCGTGCGTTCTATGTATTCGCAATTAGGGGTATAAAATGCATGCGTCGTTAATTATGCCGCTGTGTACACACCTTTCGCATAGAGCACGCTGCGGTGGCCGCGGTGAAACGCGAACAATCTGCCGATGGTGCTGGTCGATCCTGTCACCGTTTCTCCTGGTATCGTCAATTTTCGTGTGCCTGATACGCTTTTGCCGCGCCAAGCCGTGTCGATATTAAATGTTTGCAGGCAATTTTGGCGTAATGGTTGCCCACGATCTCGTTTTGCAGTTATTACGGTCGTCCAGAGCTAACGTGTTCGCGTTCCAGCTTTAGGACCTCGACCAATGTTCGACCCGTGGCTTCTCTGTGTCTACGTGGAACGAGTGGAAGCACGAACGTGGTCGCCAAACGCGTTTAAAACGAACACGCGCACGCCTCCTGCGAGGAATTAATTGTATCTTGTCAACCGTGTGTCTATTGAAATGAAATTCTTTGGAATTTAATAAATGGAAGCGAATCAAATAAAATATCTCTCAGATTTTATATTTAGAGATGTTAAGTTCATGAGTTTGAGGTATTTGCTTGTTTCTACTAAATCTCGAATTCGAAGGGTGCAATCTCTCCTTAGAAATAAAAAATTTTTTAAATACCGAATATTGTGTTTTACTTTTCTGCTATGATGAATATTAATTTAAATTAGAATCCAAACTTTTAATCATATTTTTGATTTCTCTTGAAATTTATCATTACAAGTTATGGTGACAGTAACAGAATATTTACATCGTTATAAAATCCCAGTTAAAAAGTGCTTTTACTAGTGCACTGTTCACATTGAGAAAAAAGTGTACAGTGGCGCATGTAACTTACAATTACAATTCTTGGCATTAATATAAATTAAGCTATTACCAGGTATTGAAGTATCCCGCATAATAAATTTTAAACAAAATTGCAGATTGCGAACTACTTCTGCACAATAGCCAGCACCACACCTGGAAAAAGTGCTGATATCGTTACTCGTAAACAAACGATGCTAGGTGGAAATGCATCGATATTGTCATAAGTGCACTTAAGTTAACAAATTGCCATAACGGTGCGTCGAGTAAATTACGTTCCAAACCGACCGTGTCGAGGAAACCTAATGTCTACGCAGAGTTATGCGTTAATGATGATTTTGATGTAGTGCAATGTTTGATCGCGATCGATTTGCATCTATTTCCAAATCTAATGACCAACTCCTTTACGAGAACGAATGTAACGGATACCGCCATTTTCTTTATGACGATCGTACCGAGTTCACTTCCGCGGGATTTTAATTACATATTGTCACCGGCCGATGGATTACAGTGTAATTACTATTCCGTCGCTGCGGGGATATACAATCTATTATACGCGCGCATTCAATTGAAATGCAGGACATTTCACGGTAATTACGTTGTGGTTAATATGCTTTGCAAGTTGACCAACCAGTTTATAGGCGTGCATCCTACACGTATTAAATGGGATATGTTCTAGGGTTGCGCATTTAATGCTCGCTTCTTGATACTTTTTCCAATGTTCTCTATAAAACGTCGTGTTTTATCATGGAAGAACATGTAGGTGAACACGCGTCGAGTGTGCAACACATGGGGTCATAAAATAGTCCCTTGACCGAACATTGGATCTTCATGATGGTTTGTCTACGTCAATGATTGGGACTGATACAATTTGAGATTGGGCTACAACAATGTGGAAAGTTGTAGTCTATCTGGTACTTCAAGAACTTTCAATTTCGTGGTAACATTGAATTCGCTATTTTGAATTTGTAAATTGAATTCAGATTTGTAATCACAACTCTCAGAACCCCTGTATACCAAGTTTCATCCCAATCCAATTACTTTTCGCATCTTGTCCCACAATGCGGGATCCGCCATTTTGAATTTTTAAATTTTGAGTTCAGATTTGGAACCAGCACCTTCAAAAACCCCTGTGTACCAAGTTTCATCCAAATCCAGTCACTTTCCGCAT